>NW_027071859.1:35378827-35978827 GCF_038088225.1 Cyrtonyx montezumae | reverse complement strand
ATATGATTGTGTTCAGAACATTCACATTAGTAATCCAGCAGGCTTCAAATGTTTTCTGCAGTTATATCTCCACTAGTAGGACTTCTCTTTTATTTACTTATTTTCATAACTGCTTTATGACTTCATAGATTTTGTAAAGGTGACAAGTAAAAATAAAAAGAACCCTTTAATTTTGTTTTAAAGTCTGTTCAGAGAAGCAGAGAACAGTGGTATGCTGCCTAATAGATTAAGTTCACAGGCAGAAATGACAGCATAGGATGTCTTCGAATACACACTTCCATGATTTCTTAGTTCACTAAATGGACAGAAAAAAAAAAAAAAAAAAGCAGGAAGGAAGACTGTCTTGCAGAAATATTTCACCTGTATAAAACACTTTTAAGCATCACTGTGTCAGAAGGATTACCTGTCTGATCCCTACTCTATGGATAATGTCTGAGGAAGCAGCATGAGAAGAAGGTGCACAATGGGTGAAAAAGACTGCTGGAGTCTTACTTCAAGGGTGGCTTTTCACAATTCACTTTGATCAGCCTGGACAAAACTCAGTAACGTTGGGGCACATTCTGTTACCACTTTCTATCCCTGAGGGCAGTTAGTAATGCAATGCTGGCCCTCAGATCTACATCTCTTCCACCTCAACATACACTAACAGTGCTGACAGCAATTTCAGCAATTCATGGTCCAATTCTGATCCCACATCTAATCTAAACGCTCATTTCTGCCTTTCTGCTAGTCTGAAAGGTCATACAGAGAACCTAAACAGGTAATTAATACAATTAGAAAGGAATCCAATAAAAGAAAAATACACCTTCTCCTGTAGGATCACTTCTCATCCTGGTGCACTTCCACACAAATAGATGTGCAGGTGAATATAAGGAGTAGCTAAAAGCATGAATAATGAACAGGATTAGGGGCTAGAGTTTTGGGTACTGCTTAACCTAGCATTGCTGACTGAAAGTATGCGTATCAAATGGTGCCTTGTATATAAAAGTGTTATTGTGAAGCCAAGATAGTTGATACTTGAACAAATATATGGATGACATAGTAATATAATATCCCAAGCCTTTAAGTGCAAGATACTGTGACACTTGCCATTAGACCGATTAACACTTTGTGTCCAACACTCAACAGAATTTTTCTATAACTTCCTTGGATTTGGCACTGTACTTTTAACTTTCTACCCAAAAATTAAAGACAAATTAACTGTATCAAACACAAAATGCACTGTTTTTCAACCATACAAAATTGTACTAGGAATAACTTGAGCAAAGTTGTCAGTAATCAGTAAGTTAAATGTAATATTACACATAATATATTTAAATGTATCTTTTAATTTATGAGATCAACAATCTCAAACTAAGCATATAAATTCTTACCAGATTTCGATGCTCTTGGTGTAGGACCATATCAATATTTATTGATTACTGACAAATGTAGATACAGGCCATTAGAAGGAGGCTCTTGGTGAAGCATAGGTTGCAGGAAGTATGTCTACTACTGTAATTAACTTTTAATTCCTAATCTTAGGAATCTTCCTAATCACAATGGTGGTTTTACTATTAATATTGTTGGCTTTTAAAGAACAGTATGATAGGAATCATCTAATTATTTTATTCAATTAAAATTAAGGCCTGCTCTCTGCTTTCACGGGATCACAGAATAACAGAGTTGTAAGGGGTCTCTAGAGATCACTGAATCCAACCCATTGGCAAAGCAGGCTCCACATGTAAGTCTTGAACATCTTCAGAGAAGAATCTGCAGCCTCTCTGGGCAGCCTGTTCCAATGCCCCATCAAGCTCACTGTGAAGAAGTTCCTTTGCATATTGGAGCAAAACTTCCTATGCACCAGTTTATGGCTGTTTCCCTTTGTCCTTTCCCTGCAGACTGCTGAAAAGAGGTTGGCCGTGTCCTTTTGACTCACGCACTTTTGATATTAATAAACATATCAATGTTTATTGATCTAATCTCCAAGAACGGAGTCAACATGATATGATCCCCTCTCAGACTTATTTCCTCAAGGCTGAACAGACACAGATCACCCAGCCCTTCCTCAGAGGACAGATCCTCCAGGAAGTGGTTCTACAGGTACATGGGCAGTAAGAGACAGACCAAGGAGAGTGTTCCCCCTCTGATAAATGAGAATGAAGAACTGGCTTCTTCAGACATGGAAAAAAATGAGGTACTTACATGCTGTGCTTCAGAGAGCATGAACCCAGTGAAGACTATGTCTGCCAGGGCCCTGTAGGTGTCGGTGAGAAGAGCAGACTCTGTCCCACTATAACAGCATCAGTGTCAGATCTCCTAAAGAAGCTGAATGTATGTCAGTCAGTCCATGGGACCAGGTGATACACATCCAAGAATTCAGAGAGAGATGGCTGATGTGGTTGCCAAGCTGATCTCCATCATTTTTGAAAAATCATGACATTCTATGATGGAGTGATGATATGGATGGACAGGGGAAGGGTGACAGATGTCACCTACCTGGACTTCTGCAAAACCTTTGACATGGTCCCTCACCATATCCTCTCTAAATAGGAGTGGTATGGATTTGAAGGATGTACTGCTTGATGCATTAAGAACTGGTCAGCTGGTCACAGCCAAAGGGTTCCAATCAACAATTCTGTATCTGGGTAGAGGCCGGACGCAACTGATGTCCCCCACGGTTCAGTTTTGGGACTGATGCTCTTCAACATGTTCATCAATGACATGGAATTGAGTGCACCCTCAGCAAGCTTGCAGATGACACCAAACTGAGTGGTGCAGTCAACACACTGGAAGGAAAGGAAGCCATCCAGAGGGATTTGGGCAGGCTGCAGAAGTGGGCCCATGTGAGCCTAATGAAGTTCAACAAGGCCATGGCTAAAAGTGAATGGATCATATGTTTAGAAGATTTGAATAACTGTCCGTAACAGTGTTAAGAACATAATTTTGAAAAGGATAATAGGACCACTGGATTCATGCTGCTCAGAAACAACACATCTAACCAGAGAACTGCAAGGATTGTAACTGGAGTAACCACACTGAATACAGTAAAAGTAGAGTGTTATGGGGGAACTATTATTCAACTATTATTCAACTATACAGCAAGAGTCCAACAAGTCAAACACAGGCTAGTAACATGTCACAAATAAATAATAAAAAAAAACAAATAATGAAATCAAAGATACTGCACACTTTGTAGCCAAGAAAACATGCCAATAACACTTCTGATGTTTCAGTGAGAATAATTACACAGTGCAGAAGACAGTTAGTGGGAAAAAATTCTTAGGGCCAGAAAAGCAAAAAAAAATACATTGAAAAGTTGGACTAAATAGAAAAAAAAAATCACAAAAGAATAGGCAAAAAGTTAAAAAGCTAGAGTTCTGTAATTAAACCCAGAACTTTTGTTAAAATCATTCCAAAATATACAAGAAACATTATTTTCCCCTCCAATTAAAATATTTATTTGTCAATGTATTTTACTTTTAAAATATTTAAATATCGTGGAATATGGAAAACTGTATATGTAAATATAAAAGTTTAAAAAAAATCTCAATTACTGCACCTAGAGTTAGGAAAAATATACCCCTAAATACAGCAACAAAGCCCAATAGATTTTAAAGACTGCTATGAACAAATAACTACAAAATCTATCTAGAAGACAAAGAGCTATAAAATCCCATTAAAATAATTATAATGATCCAGTAACAGGACGCTTCCCAAAAATGTTTCTGGTGAGTAATGAAAGAGAAGCTGGCCAATATTCTTGAAAAAAAAGAAGATGAAGTACTTCCTAGCACAAAAGTAACCAAGATTTATGTTAATGAATCTTAGGAGTAAACATTTTTAAATCAGAGGCACTAGTGGCTTAAAAAATTGAGATAAATGACAAATTACATTTTATTAAGTGTTTTAACAGTAGAGAAACTGATGCCAATATTCATACAGAATAAGCAAAACATCCCAGTACAAAAATACCTATCTACAACTCGTGGCATAGATTATGCTGTAGCCAGGTAGAACTTCTAGTACTTAATTGCAGTTATATGAAGCTTAGAGGACTTTGGCATATGAATTGGAAATTTTAGATCTTTTTAATTGTTTTGGCTGTTTTCTTTTCACTTACTACAGAAACTATTTCGTAGATTATAGAGAATAGTGGCATGAGGATAAATACTCTGTGAATTTAGTTTCTATCCCTTAATTTGACTCTACCCTTGATTTTTCCAATGGTAACTTAAATTACTCCTTTTACATTTGTTTATTAATTACAATTTTCCTTATTTTCAAGACATTTGCTTTAACTAAGCCACCAAGCCAGTCAGCTTATTGTAAAAGGCTGTCAGATAGATCAGGAACGTTCTATCTTTCAAAAATCCATGCTAATCACTCTCATTTGCCTTCTAAGCTTCCATATGTTGCTTTGAAACCACTTTTTGAGATAATCTGCTCCATCACCCACCAGATACAGAAGTGAAGCAGATCAGTCTGCAGCTCTTTCTTGAAGAAAGAAACCAAATCTGCTTCCTTCCGGTCTTCAAGAACTGCCAGACTCTGCAGTCCTTACAAGGATGCCTTTGTAGTAAAATCAGTCCAATTTTTCATCATCGCTGTGCACACTCCATCACATCCAACATATCTGTGAAATTCCCTTTTGTTTTACTACTCCCTAACCTTATATCCTGGCTTCAGAGTTATTTTCTTGATAGTGTTTACTATGATGCTACATTACAGCTTCAGAAGAAAAACAATACTGATAACACACCAGTGTTTTATTTGTTGCTGAGCAGAGACTACACAGATCTAAGGACACTTCAGTTTTTCATATTCTTGCACTGTCCTGCCAGCAAGAGGACTAGAGAAGCACAAAGAGCTGGGAGGGGAACAGAACCAGGACAGTTAACAGAAACCAGATAAGAGGACATCCCATACCATACACCAGCATGTGAAAGAAAGAACTAAAATTGCAGGGAGCTGGCTGGAGGTAGCAGCTGTTGCTCAGGAACTGGCTGAGCATTGGTCAACTGGTTGCAAGCAATTGTGTTGCACATAATTTGCTTTGTAATATATTTAGAATAGATAGACTCCTATCCCTACTGTTTCTTAGGATCCTGAACTTGCGTATCTCATGGACACTCCAGCCAGGGCTCCCCAGCTTTCAGTTCTTCCTTGCTGGCAAATAGGAGGTTTGGTAGAACATTTCCTGACTTGTGATTGAGGTACTGACAGAGGGGAAATGTCATCCAGGCACTCCATATAACTCCTCCTTTAATTCTGTTCTTCTGGATTGCCCTATAAGGGAATACTGTGGTGGATGAAGTTCTTATGAGAACCAGGTCCTTTGAACATTTTATTATTTATACTCAATTCAAAAATAACTGGCAAGTTAAAGAAATAGTAGGCTGGATTTTTCAGTGTTCCAGATTACTTTGTGTCCGATCACAGGCTATTCCACATAGATGCTGTATAAAATCTGAAGTTTTATTTATTTGTCTTTCAGGAAGAAATGTGATAAATACAGACTCTTCAAACTCTACTTCCCAATGGTCTAAAACAAGAAGACAACATATTTCAAAGCCTGTAAAACATTAATAATATCATTATTTTTAATGGGTTTGTATTTTGTTTTAGACATCATTTAATGAGCCAGTACTTGCTGAATTTGTTTTAAATGCTAATAAACTAAAACAGTTTCCCATGGAATTTTTTTAAACTCATCTGACAAAAGCAAAAGGAAAAGCTAGTTCAAGCTACTCTCACAGAACAGTCTTTGAAAGACCTATGCATATTATTAACTTCAATCATCCAAATATTCCCACTGGCTTCAATATGACTACTTTCATGAAGAAGTACTCAATCTTAGTGAAGATTGCACAGTATGTGCATCTGTAATCATGATTTATTTAGTATGAGTATGTTAAGAAGAAAATGCAACAAAAATAGAACAAATCATTTCATTGTCATTTCTCAAAAAGTGACATTAACATTTGTGGTATCGTAAGTTTGTTCAGCTTAGAGGCAGGAACTCTATGTATAATCCATATGAACATAAGTGAAAGCCTTCCTTGACAGATATATGAGTAAGAATTACCCACATCCCTCAGGTACACTAAGCTCAACTTGCTTATTTTGTGAAAAAGGATGAAACTGATTCCTGATCTTGTTCTTCAAACCTCTGATCTTGTTACAGAAGAGCTGGAAAAAATGCAAGAGAAATAACATAACCTTGTTTAATAATATCTCAGAACAAGGCACAAAAGAAACAGAATGGTATAATTTTGTATATTTGGCCCTAAGTTGCTATAACACATTTTAAAACATCAGAACAAAATTTAATTTGAACATATAGTTGCTATGGGATCTCCAGCACCATTACATGCTACTGAAAAACATTTATTTTGTTTATTTTAATTAAGTTATATATCTTTATAAACAATTAATTGTAACTATAGGAACCGTTATTTACAGAGAAGTCAAATGAGGAACGTGATTTTCATTTGATGACTAAGTCTGAAAATGCCTTTATCCAATACCTTTACAACAGTTTTATTGTTTATGTTGACTAGTCTGATAGATAAGAATCTTTTATAAGAGCTGTCACAGACTCACTTTCTTGCTAAACTTAAAAGATAGAAAGAAATTAAGTAGAAATGCATCTTTAAGAAGCTTCTCGTAGAAAAACTGAAAATGCACACTTATATGGCTTACATTACAAAATTTTCACCAAAATAGCTGTGAAAACTACCCAACTGTAGTCCATCTTTATCAGTCTAAATATTTTCAGAAACGTTTGACCACACTCACATGCAATAACTTGAAAGTGAATAAAAAATAAATAGAATCAAAATAAAATAAATATTTTAATATCATAATAATTAAAGTAAAATGAAATAGAATAATAAATTTCACAATATTTGATTGATTTATGTAGAGTAAAACTAGACTGAAAATATGAACTCTTCCACTGCCCAATCTGCAAAAAACCTGTTAACATTTTTAAAATGCAAGTGAAATTGAAACTGATGAAAGTACAAGGTAATTTTTATAGCAATCTGCTCATTGCAATCACATTTTGAATATAATTATTTTGGTATAATTTTGATAAGTGCAATTCAAGGTTTAAGCATGAGATAGGTTGACAAAGATGACTTTAAAAATAATAAAAATATTAAGCTTTACAAAAACACTTAAGTTTTCTCCTACACATGGATTCTATATCTAAATAATACTATGGAAAGGGGGTAAAAACTAGAAAAGAAATAAAAAGCACAAGGAAGGAAGATGTAGTAAGTAATCGCTACTTACCACTACCAAAGAGAAGAGTATAATTCTTTTAAATATTCACAAAGATCCTGCACAGCAGAGGTTCTTACACTTTTGATACTTATATTTTACATTCTGCTCTAGCAGTTTGATAGTTCTCCAGTTAAGCCAACCCTGAAAGCACTGATTTAAATATCCATCAACCTTTACTTCTCTTATCTTGTTTGGTGGTTTATTGTTCTGTTTTTTTCTCCCAATAATTTCCCCTTACTCCCTTCACTAAGCATTCACTAACTCTAACCCTAACTCAGCCTCCAGCATGCTTTCAGTAGTTAACTCTCCATCACCTAGACAATGTGCTTTTAGACAGTACTTGTATACTGTCATGGTTTTATGATTTTTTTGTTATCAATATTACACATCATAACATCACGTAGTGCACTGGGAGTTGAAGAGTTAATGCTCCAGTTCTGTGGATTGTCAGTAGCTCCAGCTATACCTGTCTCAGAAGATAAGAACTACATACCCCAGTGGATTTTATTATTTCCATTCAGAGGGAAAGACAAAACTGTTTGCTGGTTGCAAAACACCCCCCTTTTCCCTTTCTGCTCATCTGCTGTGTACCATCTCACCTTCAACACTAGAGTAAGGCTGGGTTTTGGACACTCTCAATTCATTTATTAGCTTCCATTCCAGTTATATTGTATTCTATTGTATTACTCTGTATTCTGCTATTAGTAAATTAACTTTCCTCCTCAGATCATTGCCACTGTTTTGCTTTTAGGCCCACATCCTTACCTCTTTCCCCACTTCCCTGGGGCATTGGCCCATGCATCCCTGCCCCATTAGTCACAGAACTGGGCCAAACCAGCTTATAAACCATTGTTGCATAAAGGATAAAAGCACACAGGAAAGAACAATACCCTCATCGCCTGTACTTCATTGTGCGGCGAAAGAAGGTAGTGCCTTCAACTGGGATAAAAGTGCTACAAAGCAAAAGATAGTAAAAAAGAATTAGCTCACCTTTCCAACAGCCCACAACAGCTCAAGAGGAATACAGCCTCTATCCAGAGAGATACTGCTCTCTCAGCAGCTAACATTAAAGTGAGAGTGAGGAGGGGCAGATCTAGAGTCCACCCATTCTAATCACTCAGGTGTGCTGCTTGCACTTGAACTCCCTGGGTTAGCCACATCTTCTCACCCGGTGCTCAACCACTGGTTCAGACTATGAGCTGGCAACTCCACTGCATTTATAATGGTGAAATTAAAATTCAGTAATTAGTGACAACAGTTAAATTGTTTTTATATATAGTACATGCACAATAAACAGCCAAACAGTTTAACAGTATTATCTGAAAATATTTGATAAAATTGAAGCTTATTTCATTATTTAGACCACAAATTATGGTTTCAAGAGGCTGGATTCAAAATTATGCTTATTAATTTCAATAATTATGGTTCAAACAAGTTAAAGAGGAGAAAATAACTTGACGAGCTTAAGGTTTTTTGTTTTTTTTTAATACAGAAAATAATATCCGTATTTTTCTCTTTTCTAAGAAATTTACCTCTATAACTAACAAAAATGGTTTCAAATGGCCAAACCAATCTTTTCAAGCATGTGTTTAGTTTTGGTTTTTTTTGTTTGTTTGTTTTTTTATTATTCATTTTGCTGCCCCAATTTTCCCTTTCAAATGCATCATCCTTCCCAAGTAAGTTATCTTCAGGAATAGAAGCTTAACAAATTATGTTTGTCAGGTTGGATCTCCCAAGCTTTCAGTGCTCTACTTCCTGTAAATGAGTAAAAAGGACAAGCACACCAGCAAAAAGAAAGAAGTTTCAGATTCAACAGGGACTTGACTGACCAGGATTAGTCATAAGAATATAAATTTCTACTTTGGAAGATAATCAGTGGTGATCAGTTAAAAAAAGAAAAACTAGAGTTAGCTAAAGCAATTACCATGTGGAAGGGAAACAAGAATGTGAAAGAAGATCTTCCCATACCTAAACTTTTTAGGCAATCTAAATCATTACTTTTTCTGGTCTCTACTTGAAATTAACCTGAGGGCACTGAAATTACCTGGACTCAGCAGCACAAATGATCAGGCACCACACTTTGTTTTCTATGACAGAGAGAATTTATCCTGGTGAAAAAGTTTCCTTTGGTCTCTGCCTCGCTGGTAGTCTCATGCATCCTTGATGCAAGCAGGATTGTGGATTCCCAAGAACAAGTACTGCTTTGACAGACATGCTGGATTAAGATTCCCCCCCCACAATCAATCTTCTCCATGATTTATACTCCATTTTGCTGCACCTTGCCATCACCTTCATTTACGCTGGCGTAACTTTATCTGTGGTCCAATTATGAACTGGCTCAGGGTATCCCTCATTTGAAAAATGCTATCCAAAACATGTGTATAATTAATACACTATCTTATCTGGATTCTTTCCTTTACCAAGTTCATCCAGCAGCACAGATAGCGATGCTGTTATAGCAATCAGACAAACACACTGAAAATATCTAAAAATATTACAGTTGCTAAAACCCCCATCTTTTGAAGCCGTAGCACACACAGAGCCTGCCAAATGGTTGTTTCACTTGAGACTAGTGTGTTCAATACACCTCAATATTTTCTGCCTTAATTTTTTTTTTAATTTGTATATTTGTGTAGGATTTGCTCATTCCTGACAGTCCTCACGTCAGTTTTGTCTTTGTGTCTGCAGTTTACACAAAACAATCCAATATTTCTGGGAAGTGTTACCTAATACAAGGTAGCTGCCTACAAGAGGCCACTCACTAAAAATCATCTGAAAAATGATGCTATGTCACTCAGCTGCTGCATCTGTGGCAGTTGGCACAGCTTCCTTCTGTGTGCTCGAGCTGGTTTCCAGCACAATGCTTGTCTTCCTTGCTACTCAGAAGTCGGTTCAGCAGCAAAGCAAGTAGAAAATTTCAATCATTGGTCATGAGAAGTAGAAACACTCCTAAATGCAGATACCCTCTTTCCCTGAACGTTTTCTATTTTGTTGACTATATGCTGTCCATAAACAAATACTTTGGTTTCTGCTTCCATTATGAGATAATGTGTACCGTTAAAGGAATAAAAAATGCCCTCCTACAAGAATTTGTCTGGGGATATTTCCATATTTGAAGTTAGAGAGTCTATGCATTACAAAGCTTAAAGAAATAACAAATTCAACCTTGATGTTATCCTCTTGAGATGTAAGCATGAGTGAAACAGATTGCTAGTTACTGCACTTGAAAAACATTGTTGGAGATGTGAAAATTAAGACAGATGTGGAAAAGAAATTTAGTCATTCAACACCTTACAACAATAATTTCTGTTTTATGTAACTCTTAACAGGATAATTGGGACCAACATAATACGTTTTATATGCAAGTATGGAGAAGAAATAGTATTCCTCACACTATGAAGATTTTTCATATGGAAGAATAGCACGCTGGTTTGAGACTTGTGTCTTTTCCAGTACTGCTTTATAGAGTGTAGTCACTAATGTATTCTGGGTCGCTTCACTTTAAAACAATAGGTAGAAAATACAGTTTTGAGAATAAAAAGAAATGTTTATCAAGACAGCTTCAGCTAACTGAATGCTACTAACAGGTTCTTCACATTCAAACTTCCTTTCTTAAACTCTCATTGAGTCTTTGATAAATCTGTGAACTAGGGAGATTTTCCAGTTATGTTCTTATCTACAAGGACTTGTTTTCCAATTGTGTTTACCAAATGGTTTTAATCTGGCATTTGTGCCATTTAGCTTTTTTATAACTGCACTGACAGATTTTACTGAAAACACTGAAAGCATCCTGTCTGCTTCAAACTTAGCTCGCTAACTAGGGTTTTGCCTATTTCTTACTCATTTACCTTTTTATCTGAAGATCAGGGCTGATAGCAATGTCCATAGGTGATTGTTCACCACAGAGACACAATCACAGAGGGTTTACAACACTCCATTGTTTATGCTTTCTGGTCAAAGCCCCTCTTATTTCAATTGTAGAATCTATACATATTGACGTTTTGTTGTCCCCCTTCCTCTTTTTTTTTCTTGTTTTATTTTTTCAGTCAGATAGGAACTTCTCTGCTCTTAAGAACAAAGTAGAACATCTACTCCAGTCCCACATAGGACACTGACATTTTTTCATTCCAAGTATATGTTGTTTATAAGTACATTTGAGACATAGCTGATTAAATCCTACATAAATATTGATTTGATCCTGCTGGTTATCATACAGCCAGTGTCTTTAACTGATGATTCTTACTATTGATACTAATCCCTGAATCTGGCAGTAGGGGTGGAAGCACAAATGGTGCTGGTTTCTTCATTCATATTATCCATATTCATGTATAATTTTTACTTAACTGGTCACTGATACATGTAATGTCTTGGCAGGCTACTACTCTGTTCTCAGTAGTATGTATGTTACTCATATCCCATACTTTTTCCCTTAAACATGGCTGCATCCCCACTTCTAGGTAGTAAGGAGGGAGAAAAAACACATATAGCAGCTATCATAGGTAGAGATGGGTAGAGATGTACCTCAGCATACTAAAAAGCAAGCACTTACACTTCCTACTGAGATACAGAATAAGTCAATGCTGCCAAAAACTGATACTGAGGGAAGAAAATATTCTCCTCCCTGAGATGCTGGATGGCATGGCCTCCCCTTCTCTGAGCTCAGTAGCAACTACCTCTTGTAATAAAGACGTATTTGTCTGAATCCCAAACTTAGTAGAAACTGTTAGCCTTTGCCTCACAGTAAAGCTAGGAGTCTGCCAACTGGAAGTCACAACACTATCACACATATGTGTAAGGGAACTGCTAGTCCTCTGTAGAAAGATTGGACTGATTGGCATTGTATTGTTTCTTTTTTTTTTTTTTTCTAAAAATTTTAGGCTATTCTACAGTTTAAACAAAAGATGAGAAGAATTAAAATATATGATTCTAATTTTGCAGTGCACCAAAACGGTATTTTCATATTTGTGTATGAGATCTGTATGCTGGGAATCTCTTTTTTTGCAGTGGGTGTCCATATTTCTTATGTACCCCTCTCACTCAAGTTCAAGTTTTGATAATGCTACTTTTTTATGAATTCAAAGCACCTGGATAAAACACATCTATAGGGTTTGCCTACCAAATCATTCAAAAATCTTAGTTGAGTTGCACACTTAAACAGTCTGTTTTTCTACCTTTTGTTAAATATAACTAATTAATTGACGTGATAGAGATCAAGAAAAGAGGAAAAGGTATCGCAGAACAAGGTAGATTAAACAAAAGTATGATGATCTGGTATTTTACTAAGGAACATATTGTTCAGTAGGCCTCAAAGCATTAAAATTCTCCAAGGCATTTTTGTATTCTATTGTTTTGATTTGCTTTTCATTAATAACACTGTCTGGCTTTAAAATGTATACTAACCCCAGAACAACATGTTTCTAAACGATTTTTCTCCTCAGCTAAACATCTTCATGAAAAGATGCTGGCAAAGCAAAACACTGAGAAGTAGTTGCTGTAAAATTCTGTGGTATTTGTTGGAAAATGTAATATAATAATTGCCCAAAAGATGACAACCCTCAGAATAGCTGACTGTAGCTCAGTGAGATTACTGACCACATTGGCACATTTTTGTTTTACAGTTTACTTATGTTCCTCATACTCCCAATGAACACAATCATCCATTTTCTTCTGGCTCTTGTCTTTAGTGACAAATCTAAACCACCACCTTCTTTTTTTATTTTCATCAGTATGTGCTACAATAAACTTCATTGTTGACTGGGATCATAACAGGGGATCTTAACTTCAATACAACTGGAAACTTAGAAATCAGATTTTCAGATCAGATAAAATAGAGAGGTTGATCATAAAGTCATATAATGATACTATTTTTATGATTTACAGCTCAGTTATGCTACAGATGTAAAGATGTTCTGTCTATTTTAGTCTAAACATTTTTTCCACTGTTCTCCACTTCTCAATTAAAAAAAAAAAAAAAGTCTTCTTGGCATTTGCTAACAATACCTGTGATTATAAATGGCTTCCAACCAAAAAAATGAGAAACACATGGAATTATTTAGCTGCCAAATTGAACTATATCTGAACCAGCCAAGACACTATTCTACAATTATGAATTTATTTAAATAAATATATAACTGTATAAATACAGCTGTAGAGTTGTATGAAGTTGCAATTAGCTATATACATGTTTCTGCAGGAAATACGTTTTGTTTGTTTGTTTGTTTGTTTGTTGTTGTTTGTTTTTTTTTTAAATCTGAATATCAGCAAGATGTTCCTGAAGTTTAGTGGGTGCCACAGTCTTAACTAGGAAACTATCAGAAACGAGAAACATTTTGCTTTTAAGCTCATAGCAGTCTGCATAGACTAGGCTGATTTTCTGTACCTGAGAAAAGGAAAAGAGTAACGGCCCAATTCCACAGGAAACCATCACAAGCTGTTTTATGTAAGTCAGACAAAGTGTTCAATCTTGTTCTCAGTGTCAGTCTTATTACTCTTGACTATTCTTCTTTGTCTTCCCTGCCATCCTTAGAGCTGCCTCCTGTTTCTTGCTTTCCTCTTTCACCTTAACATGAAAACTCTCAGCAAGCATCAACAAGAGATGGAAAGGACTAAAGCACATTTTAAAGAACTTGTATTTGAACTATTGCTGACTCTTTAACAACACAGATTCTGATGTGAATAGTATATGAAAATACATATAAGGTCTTAAAGTAATGCATATTTTAAGATGTTGGCCCATGACATCCGAGGTGGATGTTGGTGGTATAACAGTAAATGCTGAACCTACTTACCAGTATTCCATTACCTTTTTGGTGCCGTGCAACAGATGGCAGCAGAGGGAGGGGCAGTCTGACTAAACGGTGTCTGACATAGCAGTGCCTATGATGCAAAGGTGTGTAACTGCAAAAAAAGTGACATGCCAACTTTTGTTCATCACCCGTAAACATGTACAGCTAATGGTGATGACTATGTTGAAAAACAGTATTTTGTAGATAAGAATTTGCTATATGAGAGAGTGTTATTGAGCTCTATGTTTCTGCTGTATTTTCCATGGAAATAAATGGGAGACAGTACTTTTGAAGAGGACTATGTATAAAGCAGTGCTGCTTTATCTTAGAATCACAGAATCATTAAGGCTGAAAAGAACTTTGAGACCATCAAGTCCAGCTGCAATGCAACACGTAAAACCAAGTAATGACAAAATAGTCACAGGTTCTCAATATAACTCAGTTTGGAGAGGTCTCAGTAGATATCTCAGTAGATCTCCAGTCCAACCTCCTCCAAGAACAGGGTCAACTTTATCCCAGAGTGGACTGATCAGGGCTCTGTCCATCTAGGTCTCTCAAGGATGGAGATGACACTGCCCCACTGGGTACCTCTTCACTGCCTCAGCATCCTCCTGGGGAAGTTCTTCCTCATCCCTCTCCCATTTCTCCCATTGCATATTGTACCTTGTAGATCAAAAACACTTTGAATGAGGACAGTTTTCTGATTCACTTTATAAGTCTGCTGCAGTCTCTGCTTCCACTTAGGGACTTCTGTATAGACTGTTTCAGAGAGTTATTTCTTCGTATATACTATTTTAAGTGCTTCATTCTTTTCTCTCCATTTTTCTCTTAAGTCTTCAGATTAACAGCCTTACTCATTTCTTTTACTGAAAATGTGAAAGCAATGTTCATAAATCGGTGTTCAATAAGTGCTTTGCCTTAGTCTTTACTGGTGGTCAGGCTCCCCATGTCTGCCAGGACCCCAAAACTCTAGGTATGGGTGAGAAGAGTGGATTCTGTCCCACTGTAACACTGCAACAAGTCCAAGACCTCCTAATGAAACTAAATGTATGTCAGTCCATGGGATCATATGATATGTATCCAAGAATTCTGAGAGAGATGGTGGATAATGGTTGCCAAGCCACCTCCATCACTTTTGAAAATTCATGGCTGTCAGGTAAAATCCCCAGTGACTGGAAAAATGGAAATATTACTCCCATTTTTAAGAAAGTTAGATGTAATTAGGAAGTTTTTCACTCAGAGGGTGGTGATGCACTGGAACAGGTTGCCCAGAGAGGTTGTGAATGCCCCATCACTGGAGGCATTCAAGGCAAGGCTGGATGTGGCTCTGTGCCACCAGCTCTAGTGGTTGGTGACCTTGCCCATGGCAGGAGGATTGAAACTAGATGATCTTTGAGGTCCTTTTCAACACAGGACATCCTATGATGATTCTATGATAATGATGATGATAAATATGTCTGTCATCTGAGTAATAAAACTAATAATAAAAATGAGTCATTGAATTGTTTTGTTTTTAGTTATGCTGGTGACCCTCTGTTTTTTCTCAGATAAAAACAAGAGAACTGATGTCTTTAATGTTGTATTTTAATTTCATACTCGTAATTCTTTACAGATGTTGTGAGCCAGTAGATTGTTCTTACAACAGATGTATATTACAAAGATAAGTATGACACCAAAGATGTATTCAGCATTAATGTTTTATATATATTACAATATGTATATATATCAATGCTTTATGAATACATATTGCAGAAGTATATTTACAAAACTTATGTTTAAGAGCTTTTTTACACAAATTCTAAATATATTTTCTTGATTACTTTTTCTTAAAGAAAAAGAAAAAATACTTTCCTGGTTTTGGGCTGAGATAAGGCAGAAAAGAGAAGTAATTAAAAAATTACAGTTATCACTAGAAGGTTAAAAATGTCATAATAGTGCAGTTGTTCACTGTATATTTTCATGTATTAGATTTAGTCAGTATGTAATGACTAGAACCTCTAAGACAGTAGTCATGGCTTATGGAATAATTACTTATATCATTCTATTAGGCATATAACTTATTTCTTCAACACATTATTCTTAAAAAAAATGTAGATAAAATCAATAAAAATTATATGAAAACTGTAAAATTGTCTATTATGAGATGTTCGAAGACTTTTATCATTTTTTCTAACATAGAAATAAATAAAATAAAAGGTAAGGAAATCATTTTTTGATAATGAGTAAGTATCTAGATTAGGAACAGATTTCAAAAAGTTATGAAGATCAAATCTAAATTCTAATGAAAAAATTATCTTTTTAAAAGCTCATATTGTCAAACTCATTATAGAACATCAGATAAGCAGATGAAATTTCATGTATAGAGTCATATAAGAGGTGAATGTAAGTGACCTAACGTGCCACAAAAGTATTAATATTCAAGTCTGTTACATTTTCTTTTTCTTTCTTTAACATCTCCAAAGAGAAGGCATACAAGATGCCACATCAGTACTATTTAACTTCTGCAGAGTAATTTTAAATCTTGCCGTGGTATCAAAATGTGGACTGATACATTGTAAAAATTGTCAAGATTTTTTTTTTTCTGTTTATTACTAAAGATATTCTTTACAGAATAGTTATCACTCAAAAAGAAAACAAATTAAAAAAATGAAATGATTCATTAAAAGGTATTAATAGTAACAATATCTTTAATTTCATTATCAAGTAAACTGTAATAGGATAAATGTATGTATTTTCGATTGCCAGATCCACATGTTTCTGAAATTTAGGAATTTCACTGAAAAACACAATAACAATAGGCATTAAGGTGGTCTAAAGGCTGGAACTGAGGAGTTAGAAAGTCTCATGGAATCAGTCTTTAAAGGATAATTCTTCATATATGTCTAGGTTGGAATAATTCAGCTTGAAAGTGACTCCAAAGGACGTTGTCTTTCAGAAATACAGCTATATTCTGTAACCATAGTACTGTGTAGCAGGAGAAATGGAAACTCACAATCACTCAATGTACAGATTGCATAAAGAAAAATATTTTTGTATACCACTTTAGACATATATCCGTAACCAATAGACAACCTCTGATTCTCAATACTCCTAAAGCTTGGTAGCTATTTTCCTTCTAGGTTATGCTTTTATAGATGTGGTTCCAACAAATAATTTAAAAATTATGTTCATGCAAGCAATAGGAAAGTAATAAGATTTGTAGAATTTGAATCAAGTGAGAGAGACATAGCACTGAGTAACTATAAAAGTCTGCTTTTGATAAATATTATGAACTTTCTGAAAAATAATTTTAGTTTATTCTGAGCAAAAAGAGGTTATATTATAACTCATCTGAATAACTGAGACAAGATATATTCCTCAGTGTTTACTGAGTTGCGGATTCAATTCGAAAATCAAATTAGGTGGACATGACATTTTCCAGTTTTGTTTCAAACCAATGACTTTCATGTAGAGTAATGCAAATTTCCTAGTATATAATTTGTCCTGGATGGACCGGAAAAATTTTGTGAACAGGCTTCTGTTAGGGTATGGATATAAAAATCTGCTCTGACTCCTGTAATATCCAAGTCTTCTGCATGTACATTCCAGAGCAGAAAATACCCCAAGAAAATAAGTATCTGTTATTTCTGGTATTTTGGAGGGGTGCTAGTCACATGCATCTGAGGTGAATGGTTCAGTCCCTCCACCTAGCCTCTGAAGAAAAAAAAACGTTTCTGCTGGAATATGAAAGTAAATTAGTAACCATTCTTTCCACTTCTTAAAGAAAAGACAGGCGTATTTCCTCAATTAACAGAGATTTTGGTGTTTTCTTTTTTTCCCACGACTCCAAAGGCAGCAGCTGACTGTCAGGAGTGTTACTTGCTTTGTCTGTGACTTAGCCCTAGAAAACTCAGCTTCCGTGTCTGCCAAGCTAGAGTCAGTACCCTATGGGGGACTGTAGAAATGCTGCCCCATTTCAAACACAACAACTGTATCTCCATCTCTTTCAGCCTTTCAGCCACTGACTGAAAGCAAACCTTGTTCTCCAGGGTCCTTCACACTGAGAAACTGAGGACCTAGCTCCCATCCTGAAACTTCAGTTTCCCAATTGTGAGCAGGCACAGCACTCTCACTCTTCTCCTTCCTTCCTGACTTCAGAAAATTATGTTTTGTCTACATCGCTGAAGCTTGAGCCAAGCCCTGTTTTTATATGGTATGCAATCCAAGGGCATTTTTCCATAGTCATCATAAACAGTGCTTGCTTCACCCTGAATATTTTAGATTCTGAAAATAGTTTCTATCAGACAGTCTATGTCACAGATTTGCAGAACGTTTTACCATTCAGTTTGAACTAGTTCCCTGTAATAAGACAAGTGGTACACAATGGAACTGTAAAACCCAGCTGCATTTTCCAGTCAATAATGCATTTTCCAGTTAATGATGTATTTTCTAGTTGATAACAATTTAAAACAAAAAAAGTTATAAAAAGGAAAACAAGTAAGCAATCTGTACTGAAGTTTTAAGTGCAACTTTGGACTAGGTACTCTTACTGCTAAAAATAATACCCTGCATTGTTTTATGTTACTTTTATGTTCGAGTCTTGACCTTGACATTAAACATAGATTCTTGGGATTCTACAGATTTATTTTTTTATTAATCCAATCACACTGAAGTTTTCAATTTATGACTTCTACTACTTGCTTTTATTCTTTCCAAAGGTTATTTTTATTGTTGGCTCTTTATAGCAAGTGTATTAGGATTTTCAGAATGTCTTAAATTATAGCTTTCTGGAACCATAACTGATGTAAAATTAGTACAACATGCCACAGTCTTTAACAACATTCTCCCTTTCAGGTCTCTGATTCTCTCAACATTAAAATATTTAGCAGATTTGGAATACTTTCTGCAGCTTAGGGAAAACAAAGCTGTTTAAATGTGTAAATTTAAAATTTAGTGAGAAAAGGGAATGTGTAACAGTAAAATGCACTGCACATCATTTTAAGTTACAGAAAAGAATGACATGCAACTTTTGAAATTAGAACAATTTCATAACATCAATGGCCTTTTTATGAGTAAATTGTTCCTCTGTGAATTTATGTACTGACCAGGAAAAGGATATGACAAAAAAATGATCTTTTTATGTCCTTTTGAAATGATAAAAATAAGGTAATCTCCAGGTGGTCTTTTTTTCATAAATCACTTTTAAGCTTAGTGGCTAACCTCTGTTGTGTCCTGACATCTTGACAAAAAAGAAGTACTTATATGCTCCTGTGGGGTTCGTTCTAAAGCCTTTCCCTACTGTTGAGCAGTAAATCAGTGACTGACAGGATTCCTAACCTGCCACCTCCTGCCAGGGTGACATTAAATTTACACAATATACTGTAATCTCCTTCCAGCTACCTAAATAAGGACAAGAGAAAAGTCACTTTTAGGTATCCCAAAAACTATCTCTGGATAGTCTCTTCTGAAAAGTGCACTAGAGGAGTATCAAGTTAGAAGGCATCTCATCTCAAAGAGTTGTAACAGCCTCTTAAAATTACTATGCCTTAATCAAAGATGGAAAGTGATTTAATTACAAACATGTAATTTATCATATCATATAATATTCAGTTTTGCATGATTGTAGATGAATAGAACTGTTCATTTATATCTCTGGGTCTACAGATTTATTAACCTACCAACAAAGAAAACTATAAAGGCTTAATGTCTGAGGACCAACATGGCTCTCAACACCTGCCTGCTGGGAGGATTACCTTCAGCTAGATGGCAGCTATTACATTGTGAGCACGGCTGTTTTCCCTTCCAGCCAGCTGGCCTCTGATGCTACTGAGGCATAAATAAAAGGTTCTGATAAGATGCTGACCCTCCTGTTATGCTGTTCTGCTTTTAATCTGCCTTTGGAAATCACCTGATTTAAAGCAGTGCCTTATCCACAGCTTGGAGAAGTAAGAGAAATGTTCAATATCTACAGAATGGCATTGTCATGGCTCAGGAGGGGTGCAGAGAGGGGACCTAGCAGGACTTTCCAGATGTCTGTCTGTTTCGTCATATCACAGGATCACAGTGTGGTTGAGATGGAAAGGGCCCTATGGAGATTTTCTAGTCTAACTTTTCAAAGATCAACTGCAGCAGGTTGGCTAGAATAGTAAACTGTTAAATTCTGAATATCTCCAAGGGTGGAGACTCCAACAACCTCTCTGGGCAACCTTTGCTAGGGTTTGACAACCCTCACAGGAAAAAACTAAATAAGTAAACAAACAAACAAGCAAATAAATACACTGGAGAGAAAAAAAAATAAAAGCTTTTTCTTATGTTTGAATGGAGATACAACATTTTAAAATATGCCCACTGCATTTTTTCCTATTACCTGGCACCGTAAAAAGGATCCATCTTTATTTTCTTTACTTTCCTCCATCAAGTATTGATACACATTGCTATGATTCATCTGAGCTCTCTCTTCAACAGGGTGAACAGTCCCAGTTCTCTCATCATCTCATTGTATCTGCCTTTTCATAACTACCTCTGTGGTCCTTTGGTGGATTGGTTCCAATATGACTGCCTGCCTTGTACTAGGGAGCCCAGAGCTGGATTCAGCACTTCAAATTTTTCTGACAAACACTGAATGAGTGGGGAAGGCCTCAGATCTTGAACTGTGAGCAAAGTTCCTTCTCACACAGCTCAGGATGCTGTTGCTTTGTTAACTGAAAATAATAAAAAAGAAAAAAGTATGGACAGAATTATTCCTTCCCTAAGTCAGGACTTTTTTGAAGTAAATACAGCACCTACAGAAATGATCAGCTTCTGTCTGGCCAGTACAGACTATTTGTAGCATGCTTTAAGATGCTTATTCTTACTTATATTTGAACACGTTACCTATAGATTCTTACAACTCAACCATTTCCAATTGGCTCTATCACAGTTCACAGTTTACAAGCAACTCTTCCAAGTGTCAGCCAGCAGAGACATAAAGGCTTGGATCTAACATGTCTTCATTTATTTCAACAGAATCCAGCAGCAAAAAAGTTGGGCCTGAACATTTTTTAATGTCATGTTCAGAAGATTTATTTACAAGGGCTGTTTTACAAGTAGGAAGAGTATTACACATTTCAGTCCTGTTCAGGCTAGAGATTTCCTGGGATAAAGATGAAAGAATGTTAGTTCTATTGTGTTTTCAAGCCATATTATCCAAAGTCTGTCTAATCTTTTTGTTTCTTATAAGAAAAAGAAAAGAGAAGTAATTCTGATTCCACATCCAAGCTCATTTTAAAAATGATGCTGAATAGTTATGTTATTAAGTACACTAGGTATAAATCCAACTCAAATTGCAAACCTTTAATACTTACTTGCTTTAATTTTTCCTTCTGGAAATATTTCTAATTCTGATAGACATCTACAATGAATTATAACATTGATCTAACATTTGCATTTAAATATTAAAACAACTAATGTACAATGTGCATATGAATATGGTATGATATATGGTATACCTAAGTATGAAATTGTTGCATACAGTTTCACTCCAACCATCTCTTAAATACAATTTTACACTGAAATTGGGATTAAAAATAATATATGCAAATTATATGCATAATTACATAGCATGTATACATATATATATGCTTATACCTACCTCCACAAATAAATATGCAGGGTGCACCGAGTAAGAGTCAACATGCAGTGCTTACAAAAATCTGTAACAGCAGAGGTGATCACTATCACTGTTGCCACTGCTGAAACACACCACTCACCACCACACTGTGCTCACATTCACTGTTTGGTCTCCATAAATGTTTAGTAAATGGCAAAGGATGCATTTTTTTTCCATATGGAAGGATTCAGTGACTCATTTTGCTTCATACGTGATTCCATATCAGACATCATTTTGTCAGACTGCCCCTCTGCTTCTCTTGGCAACAAAATGTAAAGGAATGTTGCTGGGAAGTTTCAACCTCTACTGCCATACCACCAGCATCTGCCTCTGACGTCATGGGCCAACATCATAAAATAGGAGGCATTACTTTCAGAGCTGCTGTTGTTCGTACATGTACACACAACTAATACAGAGTCTATATATACATAATTATACATACTTCATGCATTTGTAGAGAGATACAAATAGGAAGAGAACTGGATAAGGAAGAGTTTGTAGGTAATTCCCAAGTTTCCCAACCTTCTAAGTGTTTACAGGGTAACTTTGGTTTAGATTAGTTGTATGTTGAACTATTTTTTTTCCCACCAGGACAACAGCAGACTTTTGATAGATGTTTAAATCCTATTTCTCTTCAGTAGTGGCAACATCTGTGACAGAAGATCTCTAGAGTAAACACCTTTTTGGAATGTTTTCCTTACACTTCTGTCCATCTGTTTTTGCACTCTGATGCTATATTGCATTTTATCTTCAGCTGTAGTCCCCGCATTAATTTCTTCTTTGTTTTTTCCTTTATCTTCCAGCTTCCTTTCCTCCTTAGTCCTTCTATACTCTCCTTTCCTTCATAAACATACAAAACTGCTAGGTTCTGTACTCAAGATCTTCAGAGGAAGCCAAATGCAGCTATCAATTTAGGTCATTTTCCAATTTAAAAACATGAGTGGTAGTCTCTCTTGAGATAGAACTATGAACTTGGATCATAAGACTAACAAGAATGCATAAATGTGGCCAAGAATAAAAAGTCAAATCACTGAGTGAAAAAAAAAATGGATTTACAGCGTTAGAAAGTAGAGCATAACATAATCTCACTAACATTTCAGGTGATTTTTTACTTTTTCATACTACTAAGATGATTTTTTCCCCTGTAAAAACATGTAATTAGATCAAAACTTTAAAAAATATTTCTGGACTATTTTACTTTATGTGAATTATTTCTTGACTTTGTGATTTTTTTCAAGCTTTTATTATTATTGTTGTTGTTGTTGTTGTTGTTGTTATTATTATTATTTCAAAGATTTAAACCTCAGAGTAATAACCTTGAATATATATATATATATTCTTGTGCAATTAAATCCTGATATCAATTTAGCATATTATAAAGTAATTCAAATGGAGTTTGTCCTCTAGAGTTGAAATTTCGGACAGCAGCATGCCACAATCCTAATGAAAAACTGTATCTGTCATTCTGCAAAAACTGCCTAAAATGGCACCTCAAAAACTAATACATGGAGAAAACACGCAAATAGAAATCCTAAATGTAGTAATCCATAATTTTTAATGGAGTCAATTGTTTAGCACTTACATTTATGGAAATAAATTCATTTTTTAAAAGTGCACTAGCTGTCTGTAATAGTGTGTGAACTTCATTCTGCTGCAGTCAACCATTGCAAATTCATATCTCAGTCCTATGAGGTGGAGCTGAGCTTAATGAAATAAAGTGATAGCTTTTTGCATCCTAGGTTACATAAAGTTGACAGGAAAGTTTCTTCATGTATGCATACATCTTCAGATTATATAAATAAAGTGAAGATGAAAAAACTGGGTTTAGATAAATACTGTCCTGACTACTACTGATGAAAAAGGGAATACCACTGCATGTATACTCTTTTATTCAGTAGTCTCTAGAAGGAATTGAATTTTTCATCTACAGATTAAAGGAAAAATGATAGCACAAAGCAGTTTCTTAAAAATATTACATGTACCAAAAATATCTCAAACACTTTAATATTTTTCTTAATCCACTGTTATGTCAGTACCACTCATCTCCACTCATCTCTGTATGTCTTAATTCATATTTAGCTACACATAATTAATTCAATGCATAGCATATGTATTTGTAAAGCATCCAAAATAATACTATCTTTTTTGTATAAAAATTAAAGCCTGAATATTAAGGTTATGTAAAATAGTATATGAAGTGGGAACACAAGAGGAGATAGGAAAAAATTATTTTTTCATAGATACTATTTTGTTTCCTTGAAACCTAAAATATGACACATAATCCAGTTTTGTCACTGCTGAGTTATCTGATAGGAATGTGCTTGAATTACTGTAAGTAGTTCCCATTCCCAGTAGAGACAGGTGAAAAATTCAGTCTAAAATGCAGGGCTATCCTTCTTACTCTACAAGAATTGAGTAATGCATATTGCTAACCTTACTGAACAATAAAGCAGTATTTAACTCCAATAAAGCATCATGAAAATGATATTTTCAGTGAATTTTCAGGGTGACAGAGGAAAGGTAGACTTTGCTCATTTCACATTTAGAGATACTTAAAAAAGCAAGTGTTTTATTTTCAGTATCATCTTACATTAGGTCAAGAGACTCAGTGTACCAGAAGTCTAGCACTTGTAAAGATTCCTGTAAACATCACAGGAAAAAAGAAAATTGGTTGTGATTTTCTAAAAATATAACTTGTATAGCACCCAGACATAGAACTGTTGATCGGAACCCTTTGGCTGTGACCAGCCAATCAGTTTTTAATGCATCAAACAGCATATTTTTCAAATCCATACCTCTCCCCTTTAGAGCAAAGGATATTGTGTGGGACCAAGTCAAAGTATTTGCAGGAGTCCAGGTAGATGACATCCGTCACCCTTCCCCTGTTCATTGATGCCATCACTCCATCTTTGAAGGCCACCAGATTGATCAGGCGAGATCTGCCCTTGCTGAAGCCATGCTGGCTGTCTCAGATCACCTCTTCATCTCGTATGGCCCTTAACATGATAACCAGGACGATCTGCTCCATGACCTTCCCAAGCACAGAGGTGAGGCTCACCAGCCTGTAGTTCCCTGGGTCATCCTTTCTCCCTTAAAAATGGTAGTAATGTTTCCCTTTTTCCAGTCACTGGGGATTTCATCTGACAACCATAATTTTTCAAAAATGATGGAGATCAGCTTGGCAACCACATCAGCCATCTCTCTCTGAATTCTTGGATGCATATCACCTGGTCCCATGGACTGACAAACATTCAGTTTCATTAGGAGGTCTTCGACCTGTCGCACTGTTACAGTGGGACAGAATCACAGAATCACAGAATTGTAGGGGGTTGGAGATCATCTATTCCAACCTTCCTGCCAAAGCAAGCTCCCTTGACCATGTTGCACAGGTAGGCACCCAAGCAGGTCTTGAACATCCCCAGAGAAGGAGACTCCACAACCCCACTGGGCACCCTGATCCAGTGCTCCACCACCCCCACTGCTTTTCTCACCCACACCTAGAGTTTCAGGGTCCTGGCAGACGTGGGGAGCCTGGACTCAATGAAGACTGAGGCCAAGCACTTAACAGCTTTTTCCATGTTTGAGGAAGTCAGTTCTCCATCTTTGTTTATCAGAGGGGGAATAGTCTCCTTGGTGTGCCTCCTGCCTATGTACTGATAGAACCCCTTCTTTTTAGTTTTCACATCCCTTCCAAAGTTCAGCTCCATCTCTGGCTTGGCTTTCCTGATTTTATCTCTACACATGTGGACAACACCCTTGTATTCTTTCCAGGCTACACAACCCTGCTTCCACTTCCTGTACATCTCTCTTTTCTTCCTCAGTTTAAACTGCAGGTCCTTCTCCAAGATACAGCATGGTAAAGGGCTATTTATTTATTTATTTAGTGTGATTTGGACATCTATTTTAGAAATAATTCCACTGTAACAATTAGAATACAAAAGTAATATGGATGCAGATGATAGAGATGTCCATACTGTATACAAATGCTTGAAATCAGACAGATGCCATCTAAGAGAATTATGCTAGAAGTAATAGGGATGGATGGAAAAGTTGTGGAAATCAATCAGCTTAGAAAAATTGACTTATTTTAGAAAGAAAACTGTACTGACTGAAGAATGAAATAAGCTTGTAAAGAAGTAAGCCTCCACCAGGTATATGCATCAGCAATTTTAGTTCTGAGAATATAAGTGCAATAAGTGAATGCTGAGAGTTTTGGAGGGTCAGAAGTTTGTTAAGGTATAAGGACAGAAGTCTGTTTCATTCCAAATTTTGAGTTCATCTGGCTGCATGCATTCCAGAAATGACTATTCTAAAAACATGCAAAGAACTTTGAATATTTAAAGGAAGCTTTAAGTAGAATACAAACTAGAAGAGATCTATTTTAAAATGAAAACTCCAATCTGAAAGAACAAAAAAGGCTAAAATAACGTTCTTTAAAAAATAAGTATCTCTCTTTGTCTCAGAAAATCTTGCTTACAGTCTCCTAGTAGTGTCCTGACTCACAGCACCTTATGTTGCACCATCTAATAATAAAAAAAAAATATTCTAACCATCTTTGAAGCTTTGTTGTGGTGGCTTGTTTGCTTTTTTCTTGTTTATTTTAGAAGTCCACTGATCCTTTTCCATATTGCTTTTTTTCTTTTTTTTTCTTCCTAAGATTTTAATACCTTTTATTTTCCATTTTACTTTGCCCTTGAGCTTCCCTGAGCCAAGCATAGTCCTCCCCAGTTTTTTTTTTCCACTGGATTCTAAATTTCATCTGATCTACTTTTATTTTTTTCACTTTCTCACTCACAAGTGTTTGTCCTTAGTTTATAAGTAACATGTTAATGCTTCATCAATAGAACTTTTGAGGCACGGTAATTTACATGATAAAAGCTTTCAAGATTGGTTCCAAATCAGGGCAACCTCCTAAAATAGCCCCTACTTCTTCAGAATACAGTAAAATTTAGTTTAGATTTAGATGTTAGAAACAATAGAAGTCTACACTAGTAAACTAAACAGAGCCTAGGGCATTCTTTGAAACAAAAGCCAACTGGCACATTGCTACTATTAAGCTCTCTTGCCATCAAAAACAAGCTAACAATATTCAAACTGCCTACTGGGAATGATGCTCCACTAATTTCCAAAGGATGCCAGAGAACTATTTTCTTACATGCTATCTGAAGCAGAGTGAGATTTTGCTGAAGAGTATACTCATAATTAAACAGTATGGGTGATCATTTTTTCTGTATCTATACCTGTGGTCTGCCATGAATCTTCTGTCATGAATGAAAGGCTAGTAGCACCTGTATTCATCCTATCCATATTTGACATTAGAGTTGATAATTCTCTAAAATTCCATGCTGTAGGCATTGTAGGGATGTAAAATACTGCTTCTCTATTCTGCTTCCATCCCACTGGAATCCAGAAAGGAGGAATTTATCTAAGAAAATACTTCCTCAAGTATTAGCAAGTTAGATGCTTCTGAGAATGTACATTCTAATAGAAGACCATAAGAGGTGGTTGGCATGCAATTACCTTTCCTTTAAGGCTTAGAAAATCAACTGAATTCATTTCTTGCTTCAGCTGGAGGGAGCTCACATTTTTGCATCCACCTCCCCAAAACTTTCACTAGCTGCTGGAATATGATTTTCTGGAAGAGGGATAAACCTTCCTTGCCACTCATTGAACTTGTGCCACTATGCAGTAAGAAACACATGATTTAATAGGCCCAAGCCATACCACAAGAGGAAGCCCACAGGTTAATTAGGACTGGAAGTGCTGAGATCTCTCTCCGCTCCAGAAGTTGTTTAGATGGTGTATCTAATATAAAATGCATTTCATTACAGAACTCAGATACCCTAAATTTTGTAAGCAGGAATGGATGAAATGTCTGTTTCTAAAATAAGCATCACTGCAGTTACATACTGAGAGAAACCAGGAGGGCTGATTTGATCAGCAATGTTCTGATCATCCTTCCCTACAGAATAGCAATTTTACAATTGTGGCAAAAGCCAGTCTTATTTTCTTTCCCTCTTGGGAGAACAGTGAAAAGACAGCTATAGCAGAAGTTGCTAGACAATGCTAATTTGAAAAATCCTACAACAGTCAATCAGGCTTTATTTCATTTGTTGATGGTGTTTTGTCAGGGGTTTTTATATTTAAAAGAAAAAAAAATTAAAAAGCCCTGAATTTAGAGAGGGCTTGCAACAGGATAAATGCTATCTACAATACAATAAGTAAATGTAGTTCTTCAAATTAATATAGTATTCTTAATCTTTTGAAATAATTACAAGACAGAAAGAATTCATTCAACTTGGATAATTAATGGAATAAATTCTGCTCTGTGTTGCGCTAATGTCAAACCAAGAAACACATTCTAGTGAAAGCTCACAGATAGTTTTAATACATTTATACACAAATCCTATGTCCTGTTAACACAATCAGTTCCCATGAAATACTCCTACACAAATGAAAATACTATGAAGTTTTCATCTAATAGAATTCCATACCAGAAATGGATTTTAATTAGATTCTAAAAAGCTATCTGTATAGTCTATGTGTAATATGATGTTACAAAATTCTAAAAAATATGTTAAAGTAAACCAACTAAAGGATTTAATTCATTACAAATGTGCATGGTTTTCAAAACTGTGTCTCATGAACTCTACCAACTTTTAAATGGCATTCAAACAACAACAAAAATAACAAAATACAAGTCTTTTCCAGAATTTATCAGGAAGCTAATAGTTTTCATTTATATATTTATTTTCACAGAGGCAGTGCTATTGTACATGCCCTATTTCCTTTTCTCTGAAACATCTAAATAAAATATATATGAATATATATATGAATAATAATGTTTAATGGTTTTTATTCTCGTAATTCCAATAGTTGAACATCACTCATGAACTCTGAAGTTCCTGGATAATACACAAATCAATATACCACTTTTAAAAAGCACATATATAAGCAGAGTGGGAATATGATCCAATTTGATAAGATAATAAGAAGTTATTTTATTTTTACAAATCATAAAAACGCTGTACTTTTCATTCATTAAGAATAGGAACTTAAAGAGTCAAATTTCCAGAGGAAGCTTTGTGTTAATATCAGAATTATTTATTTGCATCCATAGTGGAGTTATTATTGCTTCATACATACATCAGATATGTTAAGAGATTAAAAAAAAAAAAAAAAGAATAGAGGGAAAAGTGTCAATTACATAGAAGAGAGATATAGAAAAAAAAAGTTCTGGTATGAAGTTAACAACAACCCTAAGTAATCTGGGAGGACCTCTGCTTTCTGGAACCCTTCTTGAATCGTAGAACAGCCTTCTGAGGACTCAAATAATCAGTTGGTTTATTCATTGTGAAAATTTATTGAGCTCATTTTTATGAGAAATTATTTCACATGGGGTTGCTTGATAACAACAACAATAAAGTCTTTGGTTTGTTTGTGCATGTAAGTTAGACACAGCCAGGAACATTCTTTGGCACTCCTCTCAGACTTTAAATTCCCTGTGTGAAATTCTCACACCCTCCAAAATATGATAGTTGTTTCAAACAACATGTTGGGATTAGTTAGTAGGCTGTCTGAACTCCCATACAAAAATTTTCTGAAAGACTGAAAACTGGCAAGGGCTATAAGAGTTCTAGGGACACTCCTACTCTCCAGCTTTGTGTCCAACCAAAGCAGAGTGGTGTGGATGGTTTCCTAGCACTAATAAATGTCTGTTTCAGTAGAAAGTATGTAGATCTAGCCATTGATTCAAGTGGTGCTTCAATCCTTCTTTCTCAGGTTGGGTAACTTCATCTCAGAAAGAGTGGTGGTGTATTGGAACAGGCTGATCTAGGAGGTGGTGGAGTCACCGTCCCTGGAGGTTTTCAAGAAGAGGGTAGACGTGACAGTGAGTGGCATCATCTAGAAATGTAACAGGCATGAGTTGATTGTTGGGCCTTGTTGATATTTCCAACTTTAATGATACTAAGATTCTGGATCCTTCCTTTCCTAGGAAAATCACTCCCACAGGTATCTAGATCCAACTCACTTAAAAGGGAATCATACAAATTCACAATGGTCTCTCCTAAATGAGGCATCCCTTATTTTGGAACAAAGGATAATGCTTCCAGTTACACAGAGGGTGCTTTGAGACAGTAATTCTTAAAATACTGCCTTGGGAAAATCTTGATGTCCTAACTTGTCAACTAGTATATGAAGTTGTAAGTGATAAGGTCGGGAAATCAGGAACACAAAATTTGTTATGTAAGATATCAATCAATTGAATCCCTTCTACTATATCCAGATGTTCAGATTGTCTGTATTTCACCTATACTGTCTTGTGTGTTCCTATATTTCCCTTGGTCTGCATAGATTCCTCTCTCACCTCCTATAACATTCTGCAGACATCTTGTCCTTGGGCCTTCTGTAGAAGTGAAGCACTGATCCTTATTCTAAGTGCAGTGGATTGCCTTTTTCCAAGGCCTCTACATAAGCTAAGCAGACTTCCCAGAACTGTACTTTTGTGGTTATTCCATTTGAATACCCAAGGGTGTACAACAACCAAAATTCCTCATATATATCTATCACATAGGAGTCTGAAACAGTGTATTTTTTACTGAACACACAACATAATGCACACTAATTTCCATATGCATTTTCCTGATTCCTCACTCCTCAGTGTTCTGGTTTGCCCAGTTGTCAAGTAGCCATTAACATATAACTTGCCCCTTTCCAGATGTTGATCCTTTTCTCCCTCACAGCATTGTGTGTCACTAAAACTAAGCTCTTACACAACTTTACAGGACAATTGTGTTTTATCTTGGCTTAACTTATAATCAGACACTGCTTTGTGATATTACAATATGTCCCAATCATCCTCATTTCTGACAAAAAACTTTAAATCGTGCTCCATGAATTTTACTTCATTGTGTTTCCCATATGCCCATCCTTCCTCAAGCAAATTTATCTTTTGCCAACAGGTTTGTTCAAAATGGTCATCTTTTCTAGTATAAATATTGCTTAGGTTGCTGGAAGATTGTTATAATTAAATAGTCCTTATCAGCCTTGATCTTCAAAATCAGCCAGCAAAATATTGATAGCTGCAGCACATTTAATATGCATGGATGATTTTCTTATATGAATACACCCCTTAAAAATCTTGTGAACTTAATATACATTCCCCAAACCAGCAAACACAATTCTTTTGTTACACTGTAGTATTTTTCTTCATTTGGAAAAATATGTACTTTGAGAACTATAGATTATGAATGAATAGATTTAACAAATAGGCACAGGTTGATGTTTCTGTTCTAAAGATTTAAGATCCTCTTGTTTTTGTTTGTTTATTTGTTTTTGCTTATATATATACATATATAGTTTATAATGAAATAGAAGAATAATTGAAAAACAAATAAGTTCTTCCCACAACCTCAATTTTTCAAACAGTAAATGAAATCCCATATCAAGTGAATTTGTGCAATGATTTTAATATGGGTAAATTACTTGCTAATTATACAAGTCTAGTAATGTACTAGCAGAAAGCCATAAAAGTGCCCCTGAATCCTCTATGCAATTTCCCAGAAATTTTTCAAGGGAAGAATTTAACAGCAAAAAGTAAGCTGAGTATTATTAACCATATAATCCTTTATCAATATATTCAAGAACAAAGCAAGCAAGCTGGAAATATTCAGCCTGGAGTAGAGTGGCTGCAGGTATTTTCACATGGTGTTATAAAGCCTGAAACACGGCTGAATAACAATGATCCCAACTTTTCTCCACATTCCTTGACAGCTTTTCACACTAAACTGCCCAGAATGAATAGTGTTTCCTGACTGACAAAGTAATTGGGTATCAAATGAACAGCCTGAATTGTTGCTAATAACTGAAAGAATGGCTTTTGGTCCTTCTAACAGTTTATAATAAAGGATAAAGACAACTCAAATTCAGCATAACTCCTCAGTACAACTCTGTCAGAAAGAAAGCTTAAGAATTTGCGTGTATTATTCCTTTATACTCTTGGACCTTCACTCATTAATATCAATTTAAAGCACTGCATTTTTGCCTGGGCACCTTCCTCTACCTTCACAGCTGATCTAATTTTGAAGATTTCAGAAGAATATGGAAAAAAAAAAAAAAAAAAAAGGATGCTTAGAAAGAATTCTGAAGAGGAAATTATCTTCCACGCACATGTGGTTACGTTTATGTGTGTATGAGAAAGAAGACTAAAATAGGTTAGTAATGGTCAATAAGAGGCACTCATAGTTGATAAGCAAACAGGAATTACAGGAAAGGAAGTGGATATGTACTCATCAAAGTCCAAAGCCCTAGAGGAAACATTTCTGTTGTCTGCAAGTTATCATTTTTTTTTCTGTAAAATCAGTTGTTCACACAGCTTTGAATGAGGTTTCCTAAATCATCTTGAGCAGATCAAATACAAAGAACTAGGCATGAAATACTGGGAGCTGTTCATTAGCAAAATTATAATGGTGAAATGCTCTGCAGGGATTCAGCAAAGTCATTTAACATATTTTATATAGACAATGCATAAACATTTCTGAAACAATACTACAACATCTTTCAGGACGTTAAGGTAATAAATACAGAACAGACATATACAGATAGATATTTCCTATTAATGTTGGGTATATCACCAATTATTTTTTTGTGGGATTGTTTTCAGTAATTCTTCACGTCCTCCTGTATTTGAGGGAGGGATGAGTCCTTTTCCTTAGACAAAACAAGCATCAAATCCATGTGCTTCAAATATATGCTCAAACCAATCAGTGCAATTTATCCTTTAGCTCAAGACAAAGATCATTACAATTCCCTATATTGGAAAATCTTATTTTTTTCTCAAATGGATTGCTGGAATACAAAAGCCCCACTGTTTAAAGTTACTCATGTGCAGTTCTTACTACCATGGTCTGTGTGGACTCTTCTTCTGGACTTACACTACAAGGCATAGAAGGTATGCATGTTTTAACAATGTCTATTCCATACTAAGAAAACAAACTAACAAGGGAAGTTACAGACTCCATAAACTGACATTTTGGAATTAAAAATAGATACATTTTTGAAAGGCAAACATAAGCTACTGGATTCACTGAGAGCAAATAAATAATATTAATGTTCTTAAAATATGCAGGTGAGTATTAAATACAACAACTATGAACTCTAAGGGCTGATGAATATATTGAGGGAATCCATGAAAAAAAATTAACTAGGAAAAAAACCAATATAGACAAATAGCTTAAATTTATCATTCAGAAGGTACCAAGAATTTGGAAATAGAAACATAAAATTGTGTACACATTTCATACTGTATCAGCAAATAAAATGTAGGTGGAATTATATTTTGGTTGTGTAAGGATATTCAGGGAGACTGTGCTCTAAAGGCCTTTTAAAACAACAAGAGTAACAGTGACTTTGATGGGCTTTACACTGGACCCATAATGATATAGAAAAAAAAAGAAATAAAGATAGAAAGAGATATAAAAATAGAGTACCTTTATTATACTTGAATTTTATTTTACTAGAATCTTCTGTTTCAGAGGAAATTACTGTACCTTGTGCAGTCTTTTTTCTGTTCCTTAAGTCATAATTTGTTTAATTCTTTTTTACATAGTTACTAATTTCCAGACTTTTCATAATGTATTCCAAACTGATCTGCTGTGATTTTAAGTATTACCTTCAACAGTGCTACTCTTTGACTTAATGCTAATTTTTAATATCTATAAAAATGGAAGTGTTTGAAAGGGTTTTAAGTTAAACTAATGCATATATCATAAGTTGTATCAAGCCCCTGTATGTTTCAGGCGTCTTGGTTCTCTGAAACCTACAGGAGAATCAATATTTTAAGGTGAATAAAAGAATGATTTGTTCTTGGCAAATGTGACTGTTTTCTTCTCTCCTCTACTTCTAATCAGCACTTTGCCCTATCCTAAAGCTTTCAGCAAGGGCTTAATTAAAAGTGTCTTTAAGCTCTTTTCTGTTATCTTTCAAGTTTAATACACGTGCATATGAACACATGTAAATGTACGTGCAGGTTAGTCTGACAGCTGTGTTTATACTGGTTTCCCAAGAAACTCAAAATAATTGAAAGCTCTAGCAGCTATCTAAACTGTTAGTCCCCATATATTATTTAAGCCATCAATAAACAAAGAGGCATATGTTTAAATACATGCTTAAGTTTAAATATATTTGTTTTCATGAATATTTAAGATCATACAGAGTTGTCATGTTTTGTTTCCTGTAGCTTTAAAACTAATTATTGATAGTGCTTAGTGACAAGAAAGAATCAGAGCATTACTTATGTTCTGATCAGATCAAATTCTGTTTCCACTTGGACCAAATGTAATTGTAAGAGAGAAACTTTTATAATATTACATTGCAAATCAGATGTTTAACTGTCACTGTGCCTGCTAAAGCTCCCCCTTCTGGAGTCATGTGTACCTGTATGGCAATTTCAGCTTCAGACAAAACACACTCTGGTCCTCATTGCTGCAGAGAGTGGCCTCAGATCATGACATGGGCCAACTCAACAGGCAAGCAGTAAGTAAACAAGGTAAGGAGAAAAGCCATTTTATTTTAAACATCTAAACTTAAAAGTCAGTTTCATGTGTCTATCTACCTAACTGGCTCACAAGTTTCATGTTTACTGGATTTAGCAGTACCAAAATATGATTAGTTGTAGCAGGACTATATATTGTCTGCAGTGCAGGGGCCACAATATCCACCAGCATTAGTGAAAAACTGGTATAGAAATTACAAACAGGTATTTATTTGTCTGAATATTTTCTTGTTATGCTTGCTTCTCTTCTCTCCCTCCTCCCCTCTCCCCCACATGTTCTTGTCATCACTTCTGCTTTTTTTCCATACTTTGAATCCTTCATTTCTAAGCCAAAGTGGTTTAAATCCCATCATTTGCCCTTGTTCCATGACCAGTGACTAAATAGTAAAAAGCCAATATTCCCACCAGCTAAACACAATTAGGGAAGCTCACTTCCCCAGTTAGTTACTTGAGGATGCACGCACACTCAGGCAGACATTAAATGCATCCACTACTGTTTAAAATTCTTTCTAAATGAATCACCATATTCTTGAGAATTTGATTAAGCCATTTACAGCAGATAAACACATTAGTTATCTAGTTTATCAGATTTTGAAAATTTTTCATTCTTTTCACAAAATCATAGGGGAATTAAGTGTCTTCAGGCTTACTATGCACAATTCACTACTGTATCATGACATTGCACAATCCCTCCCATGAATACTTCCATACTCTGGCAGTGGTCAAGTTACAATACTCAAAAGGCTGAGGTACATAACAAGAAAGGGCCAACAACGAGCCAGCAACTGGGACAGTTAGTTTGAGTAGCTGGGAGATGGTATCACATCCTAGGATAAAGGAAAGAGAGATTAGAGACTGCTGAGACAAGGGAGACATCTGAAAGTGTGAGGGACCATCATCAGTGCAGGGTACTGGAAGAAATTCAAAAGCTACCAGGAATTCCTATATATCAGAAGAAAAATGGTAGATATTTTTATTTTACACTCTCCATGTTGCATTTTCATTAGTAAACATGCAATTATAAAAATAATTGGAAATTCATACCAAAATTTGTGGATTTCCGTGCTGAAAAAACAGCTATCAATTCAAGTTCAAATGGAAGAATATATTGAATAACGTTGTGCAGGGTATGTCCTCAGCCAAAACCTGGTCAATGATTTTCTTCATATTTTATTATATTACATATATTATATTCTTGAGTGATACAAACACGAGAACACCTTGAAGGGCAGTATTACAAATCAAAGTGTCCATGACAAAGAAATAATAAGGAACAATTAGGAACTGTATGTAGAATAAACCAAATGCAAGATGGTAACATTAGATAATAGTTAAACAATAACAACAAAATCAGGAGCCTATAGGGGATTCTAGCCTGAATATATGTCAGAAATACCAGGCTGTTGCAAAAAATGCAGACATCATAAGCAAATATGATGGAAAAATAAAAGTATGAAACAGACTTTCCTCTCCCTTCAGTGTTGCCAAGACTCCAGTTGAAATAATGAGCACAATATTGAGCATCCTTTTCAAGTAAAATGTTAGCCAGAGAGGGGGCGGGAAAGAAAAAAAACATCCAAAAAAAAAAATCATGACTACTTTGAAAGAAAATATTGAATGATCTAGCCTACCTTAAGCCAAGAGAAAGGCTTAGAAAGAGGGAGGAAGAAGTATGTACGTACGTGTATGTATAAGCAATTACACAAATTTATGAGCATGCATACACAGAAATGTCTGTGTGGATAGACAAAAGTGCAAAGAAAATAGAAAAAATCAGTTTTCTATCTTCTCAGCCCACAGGACCAAAATTCATGCAACAGCAAAAAACTAACTTATATACTAGCAGAAAAAATCCAGTGGTGTTAATAACAAAAAAGACTGAAGTTTCCATTACTAGCTGTGTCTAGAAACATGTATAGACTTAATCATTTAAGTCTTAGGGAAGGAAATGGAGTAGAACTTCTTGAGGGCTCTACTTCTGTTAAACATAGAAATCTCCTTACAACTAGAGATGGATGTGTCTTCTATTTTTCTATTGCTACCGTGGATTTGATTGTTCCTAGGAAACAATCATTTTGTAGTAATACAAATCATTTGTTGGGATTAAATATTTTCAGGTATGAAAAATGAGTGAAGTTTATAAGTAAGATCTCTGATTAAAATAAATAAATAAATAAAACAGACATATGTTTATTGAAACTTATCTTTAAATGTTAAGCTATAAAATATGCTTCATATAAATGATAAAGATTTGAAAATTAACAATTTACAAAAGACAGAAGGAGTGAAGAAAATGTATAAAGATTTCTATAAGTGTACTCAAGTAGCTTTAAAGCTCAGATATCAAAAATTGCAAAATTACAGAATTCTGGTTGCTACCTGTTACTCCAGTAGTCCTAAAACAGACAGTGATTCTTCTTTTTCCTCAAAACCTGAATTCTTCCTCCTTATTCCATCCTCCAACACCAATTTTCTCCATCTTACTTATTTTGCCTGTAAATAGTGTTTCTGATATCTCTACTCCTCTGTGAAATTCAGCTGACACTGCAATTGATATTACAATAGTCAACAGTTAAGCTTTTTTACTAAAAAGTTGCTGGGAAAAGACACAAATACATGCACAGCATGTTCCTAAAGCCTTCTTTTACCGGGAAAAAATAAGAACTGAAAATCTGGGCTCTCATGCTATCAGAGATTCTCATGCCCCACCTACCATATTTTAATGATACAAATAGTTAAACAGCATGAAATTAATTCAGTCATAAAATTAGACTGCAATTACTTATATTTATTTAAAGGATGTGTATAGAATGCATTAACTGTTGTGTATATCAAATTCAATGAACCTTTTCAGAAAAGGATACTTGTACATACCACATTGTTTTTCAAGCAATTCTTTGCACTGATTAAGAAGATATTAGTCTTTGCCTTGTAGTCTGGTGTCTCAGTCATCCGATGAGGCTTAGCATGGTTTTGCATTTTTTGCATGGATGGATTCACATGAGTCAGTAGAGATTAGGCATTTTCTTTTGTATGACTTCTCCAGACTGAGAAAACGCTGTTGTGTACATATGTATAACTTTTATTTCTCTAATTAGGGAACTTTTACATCACTTACATGTTACATCTGTGACTCCTTTGAATTCCCAGTGGCTGTGCAGAACTTAAGGAGATGATCTCACTCCAGAAGTAAAGCATTTAACCATGTGTATTTGGAAGAAAGTTTCTTCTCACAAATAGCACCAGCAGATGAAGCTGTAAACTTTTTACCTGTAAACCTGTTAATTAAAGCTGAAGCAACTTCACATTTTTTTTAAACTGTTATTAAATGTTTCCTTTTACTCACTGAGATACTGACGAGAATTCCAGTAGTACAAAAAAAAAAAAAATAAAGATATAAATAAAGTTATAAGATATAAATAAAGATAAAAGAAATGAGAAGTTGATCTCCTCCCTTTACCATCATTTATCAAATACTCATCTTCCCCATTTCACTTCTGTTAAAATAAATAGACAAGAAATTTGTAGGAAGTTCCTCAATACAATTTGAAAGTAAAAAGAAGAGAAGATGAAGTTGTTTATTTGTTGGGTGGGGTTTTGTTTTTGTCTTTTTTTCAGGTAAAGGGATATTTTGGTTGAGTTATTCCTGGTTAATAAAAGAATTTAACAACAAAGACATATTTACATGTGTTTTGATTTTGTGGATGTAATGAATCTGGTGTACAATAATAACTATCAAGCTTGATTTTTAGTGTCAGTTTATTGCCAGTTCAAATATGGGAGATGTCAAGAAGAAACTCAAAGTTCAGACTGTGAAGCCTGTCTTCAAGCATATTTTAAGAATCCTTAACTCTTCAAGATTTCTCATTGAAAGACAAGCATATCACTAATGGCCCAGAAAAATTCTTTTCACATAACTCACAATACTGGTATTAAGGCTATCTAATCACATTTCTTTGATGCCCAGTACCTTGCAATTGTGATCACAGAATCTGTGACCTTTGAACTGGAAGCTGGTCAATCTACTCCACAGTGTTAGTCCCATCAATCTGTTTGGGATTCTTCTGTGTTGGCATGTGTTTTCACTTGGTCTTAGTGTGATGTTGAGTTTGTATTTTATAACAAGCTTACATTATACCATGGCAGTAAGAAAAGCACAACTTGAGAGATAGGGAGATCACATAGAACATGGAAAGATGTAGTAGAAATTGTCACCAGCTGTAGTTAAACAGAATAAATTATAAATCTCAACTTTCCAAAGCACAGTTCTATTAAATAAATACTTTTTGGGACATTACTGAATTTGGTTCAAGAGAAGGAAAATTCAAGAAACAAAACTGAAAAATAAAGCCACCACTGAAATCTGTAATTTTGAAAGCACAAATAGGAACAATCTATATGGAAGATGGTAACTTGCAAAAGATTTCTTTTTTAAATTGAGTCAACTTAAGGCAAAATACCTGATTTAGAAATATAATCATAACATCCATTACAGTATTGAATTTGTTCCTAACCATATAACAATATTCTGGCAAGTACTCCCAGCCAAGACACAACAGAATTTGCAAACAAGTCATGGTCATTTCCTGAATAAAATATATTACTCTGGCAAAATTACTTTTGCTTATTTTATTTATCTTATGAAGGTCTAGACTCTGTAGTTTTTGCAAATAATTATTTTGAAAATAATTGTGATGAAAATTGGAAGACTTAGGAACAGGAAGCCTTCTCTTAACCGAATTATTATCTAAGATGACTTTCTCCTCAAGCCTTTCCCCACTCCTCTGTCCCTTATCCACCCCTCCTCCACAAAAAAAAAAAAAAAAAAAAAAAAAGAGAAGGAAACAAATTGGCAATGCAATGAAGAAAGTAGTCTGTATAAACACTTCAAGGAAAGACAGAGTAAGAATGTTGAAAATCAAAAGGAGGACAGGGAGAAAGAAGGAGCATGAGATAGAAAACAGCATCAGATGCATATCATGCATTGAATCCACTGTCTGAAAAAGACAGGAACTAGGTCTGGAGGTAGCCCAGATCAACTTGGCAAAAAGAAATTTGATACAACAGCTATAATCAGCATGTTCTCAACTCAAAGTCAAGGAACTCCTAAGGTTCAGGATAAACCTAAAAGGGAAAGGCTTATGAGAAAACCTTTTGAATTTTTAAGACAGAAAAATCAAGAAGGCCCAAATGAGCAGGTACAACAGTACTTTTCAAGAGTAGAAATGAGGGCTGGTATAGATTTAAAAAGAGTAGATTTAGAATAAAAAGAGTAGACTTAGATTAGATGTTAGAAAGAAAAACATTACTCAGAGATTGGTAAGAGACTGAAACCAACTGCCCCAGTGAAACTAAGTGCCCCAGTGGAAGTGTACAAGACTAGGCTGAGTGGGAGTTTGGAACTAAGGTCCAACTTTCAACTAAAATCATTTTATGATCTTATGATTCCATGATAACAAGTCTCAGGAAAAAATAAATACACCTCTTTGAATAAATGCGAGCACAGAAAGCTATGAACTGATTTACATGAATTATTACTCTAATGTGAGGAAAAAAAAAGTCCCATTTTTAGCTCAGAGACACAAAAGAGCTGGCATAATGTAGCAACATCAAAGCTATTGAGTTGTGTTTAGACAAAGCATAGTGTAACACAGCTATCATGTAAGTGTAAGAGTACTCCTCTGAGACTGGACTTTCTACTAATTTGAAGCACCCAACAGGTGATTTCTTAACACTAAATGCTCTTTCTCTTTTGTGTGTCTAGGTAAAACTATCCTTTAACTAAATATCATAATTTTCTAGAAATTGCATTTTAATCTACTAGTAAAAATAGTATAATATTTACCATTTAGTACAATTTAATAGAAAGAAAATTACTAAATTACTTTTACTGTGAATTTCTCTACCTTTATTTGCATTACTGTATGTTATTTCAATAACCATAATGGAATTAGCAAAAGCTTTTTCTGCTGTAATGTAAAAACTGTAGCAACACAGAGAGAAGCACTGAGGCCCTGAAAACAGCGGGAGCAGCAGCAGATCTTACATAGCAGGGTATAAGGCCTCAGGAGTGCCTCCTTATGAACGCAGCATGGCTGGTATTAAGGAGGTTGAGAGGCTGTCACCCTTAAGAATGAGCCTAGGGACAGTAACTTAAGTTAAATGCTGGAGACGCCATTACCAGCAAAGCTCTCGAGTTTTACGCTGCCAAGAGTAAAGAAAAGATGGAAAATAGTCTTTGTGCAGATACCCTATAATCAGAACTTGATTTCCCATTGATCTTTTATGCTTTGCAGGCACTGTTCCCTAGGCTTAGACATAAATAACCTCTCTGTTCACCTCCATTCTTCTCTTGATCTCCTACCCACTGTAAAATGTATTTTTCAAAGTAGTTGAAGACCACATGATCTGACGAGTATTTAGGGGAGAAAAATTACATTTGCTGTAGTGAGGTAGGGGTTTTGTTGTTAGGTTCTCCCCCCCTTCCCACAGAAACAAGACAAAACACTTGTATCATTTTGTGTTCCACAGATATCCATGATCATGGACATTAAGAGAGCATGTTAAAGAAAATGGGGTTAACAGATATCTGGCTGAGATCACTACTCTGAAATACATTTTGTAATCGGTTAACTAGCACAGAAAGATAAAAAACTTTTCATCTGCATGTGTCATTGTAGAAAAAAAACAGAATCCTTTTACTGTACTGTACAGTGTTACGGGTCAGCTTCCAACTTCAAATACACACCTCCACATTTCTTGAAAACTTCCAACGCAACCACAAAGCCATATGTTTAGAGATTCACACAAGTACTCAACTGGAATTAGAATGTGGTCGTTATTACCTCAACGATGTCAAACAATTTATGTTCATTGTGGCTAAACGACATATGGAAATAAATTTGAACACAGGTTAAGACTATGTGACTAGAGTCGTTCTATATATTGGTATACGACAACTCTCACACTGAGAGTATACTTACAGCATGTTTACACTGTCCCTCTATCTTCTGGTTACAAAATAATGAATTTTCACAAGTAATTCTCTTAGGTATCAAGAGTGATCATTCATGCAAGGAAGCCATTACTCCTGTGAGGGTGAAGTTTATGAACCACCTTCTCCCCATTAATGTCTCTCTAGCCTAGCAAGAGCAGTCTGTGAAACGTATCACCAGATGAAAACATTTTAATAGAAAATATAATAGAAAAAAAATTAAAACCAGCTTAAATACATTTGTAATAAGTATAATTTCCTCCAGCAAAGAGTCTAAAGGCTGCATTGCATTCTGTGCAAAATGTCATATTCCCAGGAGAAAATAAATAGAAATGCAAGAACTGCTAAGCTAGTCAGATGAAATGGGTATATAACTCAAAAAGCTGTCTCAAGTAATGTCCAGTAATCGCTGTTCTGGGAAAAAGTATGAGAATTAGACAGCTCGAGAGTAGCCATTTCCTGGTACAGCACTTTAGCTTTCATCTAGTCATAATTACAGTCTCTTTTGTTTGCTCAATTACAAAACTAGATGTCTTAATTAAAAACAAGAAAAAAATTATCTCCTTTTTTTTTCAATTGAACATGTTTTCCAAACATAGAATTAACTAATAAGAAAAGTTTTACATTCAGTCCCATTCAATAAATAGGGAATTTTTCATCTTTTAAAATTCTATTTCATTTTCAAATCATTCTGACACGAACAGACATACTGACAATGAAATGGAAGGACATTATTCACTGTGCTCTGCTTCCTGTCATTCAATTGGAAAAATGTATGCAGCTCAGCTAGGGCCTTCATTTTTGAGAAAATCTCAAAATGGAAAAGCACATGGAAATAGGAGGAATTGGTATTTCTAACATAAATACGAAATCTTCCCTTTCCAAGCAAACGGAAACATTAGCAGATTGACAATACTTTCTATTTTGTTTTTTTCTAATGAAAATATTTACTACTATAAATTAGTATCATGTGACATTGAAAAAAAGAACATATATCTCAAATTCTTTGGTTGCGTTTCCAGCTTACTACACAAAAGGTGTCAATCACTTCTGTAAAAATATATATATATATATATTATTCAAAAAGTTGTGGTCTTGTAAAAAAAATTACTGATATATTTACTGGTCTGTGTAGCTTCTGTATACCAGTGAGACACAGGCAATGATAAGTGTGTCTTTGTAGGGATGAATCATTCATTTTGTTAAAAACAACAGCAAAAAGAAGTTTTACAAATTTCAGATCAAGTGAAAAGGCAACATGGATTAAAGGCAGCTAATTGAGCAAACTGGGATAACAATTCCTCAGCCCTGTAAAGGAGAAAGGAACCTTTAGAATTATGGATTGTATTGGTGCATAAATTTGTTTTTGATGTGGTAAATAACTCCGAGTGTCAAATTCAACTTCAGATATCCGGGTACAGCTCCTTAACTTTCCTTGGAGACTATCTTTTCCATATTCTGCTAACTCTTCAGTATGCCCAACAATTAAAAATAAATACATAAATAAAGACAAATAGATCTCTGATGGACTTATCAGAGTCTTTTAAAATTATGACAGTACTTCATGCAGGCTCTAGCTCTCAAGGGTCGAATCAGATAAAAAAGGCACGGTGAGTCAGAAAAAAAACATCCTGTCACAGAAACAGCCCACAGTGTACTATTCTCGTTTATTCCTATTTAAACATCCATATTCCCACCTAATGTATTTTAAAGTACACCAACTGTTTATCACAATTAAAAAAAAATGTTTATAGGGTTAGGATTGCTGAAAGACTTCCACAATTTCGAGAAACTGTTCTTAAATGTAACAAGTGCTATAAGCAGTTTTACACAGACTTCATCATTATCAGATATCAGGAAAAGAATTTACAAGTTTAAGTGTAAAACTATATCAATATTTTCATCATCTACTTACTAATTGAAATTTATTCAATTACATCTTGTCTTTTTGTGAAGGAACTACATTTCTACTTAATAATTACAAGTTCTGGCAGACTGACAAGTAGAGTTTACTTGTTCCAAGAAAACTACTAGCTCTTTCAACAGTCATTATTTTCAGAAGGTTCCATTTTTTCATCAAATTTTAGTCAACTGTTTATTATTAAATTACAATATAGAACAACAATTTAAATAATTCAATTTCTGAAAGGTCAGCCAAAAAAAAATTAATATACTGAAACTTCAACTTTGTATATCATTACACTTGAGACTGACAAATGTATGAGTAGAAAAAAACATAATTTGAATTAAATGCTAATTAACTAAAAACAAACAGATTTTATATTCACAGTCTCATTAATGGAGAAGTAAGATTTTTCAATCAATACTGATAACATTTTGTTTAAAACAGATAAATGCTAAGTAGAGGGAATTAGCCTTTATTTAACTTCAGACTGACATTTTAGAAGAGGATACAAAATTACTAATTAAATAATAGGATAAAAAGTAAAGTGAGAAATACTATATGCAAAGTAAGGAGTATAAGTATATACTCCTTAAGTACATAAGGACACAAGGATAAGTGTCATAAGTACACAAGGACAGTACAGAAAGCTTAAACAGTTCTAGCTGCATTATGCAGACTACCTGAATCATGGCCTTTCACTACTGAAAGGAGTGCTCTGAGAAAGAAAGGGTCAGACTCCTCAGCGACGTCTGCTGTGACAGAACAAGGGGAAATAGTTTCAAACTGAAGGAGGAGGGAATTAGACTGGACATAAGAAGGTTTTTTTATTTATTTGCTTTGTTTTTTTTTTTAATGATAAGGATACAGAAGCACTGGAATTGATGGCCCAGAGAGGTGGTGAATGCCTTGTTCCTGGAGATCTTCAAGGTCAGGCTGGACACAGCTGAGCAACTTAATCTAGATGTAGGTGTCACTATACATTCCAGGAAAGTTGTACCAGATGACCTTTAAGGATCCCATCCAACTCAAACAATTCTATAAATCTACAAAATCTGCATTAAAATAAAAAAAAAATAATTCATTTCCTATTCAAGATAATTAAATCCTTAGGCAAGATAAACCTTTCCCACAGTTCTTCAAGTGCACACTGCTGTCCTGAGGCATTTATCTCCAAGCTTTTGTTTTCAAGTTCCTTATTTTAGGTTACCTCACTGGTGTATTTATACCTTCAGTGTTAATTTACAGAAATAATAATGCAGGAAATATTAAGGTAAGAGACCTAATAGCAGTTGATAGAGCACAAGAATGAATGTCCACAAGCTGTAAAGTGTAATCTCAATTATCTCATGGAATTGATGTTACGTAAGCCTTAGGATCAGTCCAATAGTTCAAATATCACTTTTTACATGAAGTTCACATAATTTTGTGAAGAATAATAGAGGAATGTAACTGCCAGAGATCTGATTTCCACAGTTTGTTATACTGAATTTTAGTAAAACATCACCATTCAAATGATTTCAAAGGCTTAGAAGATAAAGTGGAGGTTGTTAAAGAGCAGTGTCCCCCAAGGGTCTGTTCTGGGTCCAGTGCTATTTAAGTTCTTTATCAATTACATAGATGATGAGATTGAGTGCACTCTCAGCAAGTTTGCTGGTGACACAAAGCTGAACAGTGTGGCTGATACAGCAGAAGTAAGGGCTGCCATCCACAGCGACCTTAATAAACTTGAAAGGTGGGCCTTTGTGAACCGAATGAGGTTTCAACAAACCAAAGTGCAAGGCTGCACTCAACTTGGGTTGAGGCAATCCCAGCTATGTATGCAGAATGGGAGAAGAACTCCTTGAGAGTAGCCCTGCTGAGAAGGACTTAGGGATCCTGGTTGATGAAAAATTAACATTAGCCAGCAGTCTGTGATTGCAGCCTATAAGGCCAATGGTATACTGGATTCCATGAGAAGAGTAGTGGCCAGCAGGGACAGAGATATGACTGTTCCCCTCTATTTTGCCCTCAGCTGGAATTCAATTTTAGGACCCTCAACACAGGAAAGATGTGGAGCTTTTGGAGAGAGCCCAGAAGAGGGCCATGCCTAGGGCTGAAGCATCTTCTCCAGTGAAGATAGACTGAAGAAACCGGGCTTGTTCAGCCTGGAAAAAAGAAGGCTGAGAAGAGACCTTATTGCAGCCTTCCAGAAATTAAAGGTAGTTAATAAACAAAAGGAAAATCAATTTTTACATGTTTAGATTGTGATAGGACAAGGGGGAATGGTTTTAAACTAAAAGAAGGGAGATTCAGATTAGACATCAGGGGGAATTTTTTTACTGAGAGAGTGGTGAGGTTACCCAGAGAGGTTGTAGATGCCCCATCCCTGGAGGTGTTTAAGGTCCTGGGCAATGTGATCTAGTAGTAGATCCAGCGTTGGACAACACTGCCTGTGTCAGGTGGGTTGGAGCCTGATGATCCTTGTGGTCCCTTCCAATCCAAGCCATATTATGGTTCTATGAAGATATTCAACAAGGTCCTCATTACTTTTCCCTCTGAAATATTTTGTTCTCATATTCCTTTACAGTGAACAAAATAGTAAGTTGGAAGAGTGACTGAGCTTTACACTGTCATACACAGAACTGAAAGCCATTCTGGAATTGTGAGATGGAGTGGTGAAGGACAAATACATCATTATGTTTCTTGCTATGCCACAATGATCACCTCACACAAACATTGTGTATTTTGTCAATCACAAAAAAAAAACCTACTGGTTTTTGCATGATAGCTTTCAATGTAAAGAACGTTACTTTTTAGTGTCAATGAATGACATGTGAGTATCTGAAATGTAGTGACTTTGTAAAATTTTCAAATACATACATCATTTTTCAATTAACATTTTGTTAATCATCAAGTTTACAATTTAATGCAGCTTCTAAAGCAGATATTCTAGCCATTACTTAAGCAATATGATTTATTATCAGCTGAAACTATAGTCATACTCAGATGTTTTATATCTGGCTTGCTAGAGTTGACTTCTGGAAGATAATTCATCCACTTCAGCCAAATTAAGTGACACTTTCCTTTCTTGGCTTATTTGCAGCCAAGACCCCCAAGTCATTTTCATTTGAAACATTTTTCTAACATATTTTTCTTCTTCTGCTATTTGTTTTTAAGTTGGTTGTTGATATTTTCATTTCATTATTTTTTTTTTCAGATTTTCTGAAATATGAGACATCAACAGCAGAATTCTACAATCAAACTCCTATCTCATTTTTGACATTCACACATTTTGGCAGAAAGTTAACACACTTCATGCCAGTGGCAGGCATTATTTTTTCCCAGCCATGGGAACCACTGTGATATGACATCTGTAGTCTCCGTTCCCTACTCAACTACTCCACTCATAACCTCTAACAGAGATGTAAGACCTGTGCTGGTAAAATCCAAAAAAGCAGTTTCCATCTTCCAGTACAACATAACAACTCAGTCACATAACTGTTCTTAGACTTCTCAGCGTTATCCACCTACCTCCCAAACAGACATCTATTCTAGCCTTGATTGTCTTATACTTTTCCCAGTCTAGAATAGGATGTGTAGGCAGGAAAACTGGTGACTGTTACCTGTGAGAATGATTCATCCAGGAGACGGTTTTTTAGCCCAGATCTCGTGGTTCTGTACTACAATCAGAAAATTAACCTGCCAGTTTTCACCTTCACAGAACTGTTTATGCATTTCATAGCCGCCTATGTGACAGATGCTGCAATTTCCCTGGCTCCATCTGTTTCTCTTACTGAGTTTGACGCCCACTAGTGATAAAAGGTGTCAGGTTTCTCATCAGAGAAGCCTTCCTTACCACAGTACTATGCAGAAGTCAAATGGGATGAAGTAATCTGAAAACTTTTTTACTCTGATGCACAGATGAATTCTTGCACACATGCAACCACCTCTCCTGAAGGCACACTTCAAAATTAATTCTTTTCCTGCAGAACTGGTGGGTGAGTAGTTATGATTTTTTTCTCTTTGTGGCCTTGCCAGTAGCAAGTGTAACTGCATATAATACTATGTCACGTCAAGGTAACTGAGTTATTCATTGCAAATCAGATTATCTCATAAATTTGACCTTTTATAAAAAATAAATTATTCAAAGATTACTTATGTGAACAGATCTAACTTAAGGTACAAGTGTTCTATAAATTTTATTCTTCTCCCTATTTTGAGAAGTTCAGTCTAATAACCCCATATCTGAAAGACAAATGTAAAGCCATGTCTCATACTTTTAAACATCTGAAATTAAAATACTTATCTCAAATTAAATTTGCAATTCATTAATACTTAAACTACAATTAAAAAAAAGTGGATAAAACACTCATTGAAATATTTGAGAACTTAAAGGTTATTGTACCAATCATTAGTATATGAAAATAGATCCACGAAAAGACTGTCACCAAATGCCACTTAATTGCATCAACTGCAGTAAGCTGTGTTCAAATAGGCAAGATGTTACATCTAGCTGAGACCAAGACAGAGACCATCATTCAATCTAATTACTGTAAAAGGACAAACAAAAAAAATAGTGGAAGTTCTGAATGAGTTAGGAAACAAAGATAATGTGTGGAAACAAAAGATTCTATTCTGAATTAGCAAAGCAGCTTAAAAGTATTTTTGCTGTTTGTTCAAAAATGTTTAAGCAGAAAAGTAAACTGCAAACAACCTAACAAGGATTTTTTTTTCCATATTCCTTCTAAGTATCATAAACTTTTGATTGTGTAAAAGATTGTTTAAAAAAAAAAAAAAGTTAAAAATCTATATCTTAATGAAAATTGTTGTCTGCTGGGGAACGGTTAATGGAATACTCATAGAGTTCATATAATAACTTTGGTTGGAATGTACCCTAAAGACCATCTGGTTCCAAACCCTTGCCATGGGCAGGGTTGCCAGCCACCAGATCATGTTGCACAGGGTCCCATCCAACCTGGCCTTGAATACCTCCAGAGATGGCGCATCCACAGCTTCTCCTGGGAACCTGTCCCAGAACCTCAACAGTCTCACAGTAAAGAATATCTCCCTAACATCTAACCTACATTTTCTCTTCTAGTTTAAAGCCATTTCTCTTTGTCCTACCACTATCAGTATGTCAATCTCCTTCCTAACAGGCTCCCTTTAAGTACTGGAAGGACACAATGAGGTCTCCCTAGAGCCTCCTCTTCTCTTAGTTAAAGAAGCCCAACTTCCCCAACCTTTCTTCGCAGAAGAGGTGCTGTGGCCCACTTATTGTATTTCTGGCCCTTGTCTGGACTCACTCCAACAGATCTGAATATTTCTTGTACTACTAATAGAGACATTAAAAAGGATGTCTAAATTGTTTTCTGTTTAAAAAAGAGGATAATCAAGTAGTCTTGGCCCAAAATGTTACTTACATTGTTTTCTCTAACTTTTAATGTTATTAATGTAAATATTTAATATATACATTATTAGATGAGCTAAAATTAATTTTTTTTTGCAATGTAAATATATAAAATTGATTTTTTTTTTAATATCTCCCCCCATAGAAAAACTACATCTCAGAATTTAAAACTGTTAAGGTAATAAAAATATTTTCAACTTTATAAATTCTACAGAATGTTAATTCCTAGTTCCAACATTTAGGTGTTATGGTTTTTTTAATTTACATTTTTAGTTCTACACCCTAAAAGTTTGGCTTCATTTTTAGGGAAGAATGGGAATATAAATAGGAATGATAAATTATATTTGTGCATATGCTCACATTTTAATTCAGTATAAAAAGCAGCTATTTCTTCCAACTGGAATTTTTGACTGAATATTATTTAAGAAGAAAATATTTTCTCAGGGGGAAAATAATGCACATTTCAAGAGTATTTCTAACTTTATATCTTACATGAGAATAAGATAAACTTTATTTAATCATGTACAAAATAATATCCACCTTTATTAAACTTTTAAGTTTCAGATATTAGGAAGTTTTCATACCAACAAATCAAAGGAATATTAAAGAACAAACTTGCCAGACAATGAAAATTATATTAAGTATTGGGCTCTCTCTGACACTGAATGGAAAGACAGAACTAAAATATCACAATCTTCTTCAATTTACTTTATGGATCAGGATTTCTGATAGATGTGTTATTACTATAAAGTTCTTTCAGTCTTCTGTCCTTGGTTGTTTTCTTGCAATGTCCTGCAATCAAGAGACTACGCATTTCTTCCAAACAAGTAATAATTTATAGAGAAAAATATAGACTTCAATATCTAGTGGAAGGACTAAAATATCTAGTGGGAGGCAATATGCACAAACTGGAAGACAGGAAATTCCATTAAAAAGAAAAAAATAAACTTTTACTTTGAGGGTGTTCAAATACAGAAAAAGACTTAAGAGGTAGCAGAGTCTCAATCCTCAGAGACTTATGGGCTAAATTCCCTGCTGTAATATTCAAGTCAATTATTTCACATTTTAATACCTACACACACAGAGAACAGGCTATTTCTCTAAAACATTGTACTACATATTCATCTGTGATTATTTCTCCTCTTATATCAAGACTTACAATTTACTCCTTTCAGGGCTCCTTCTGGACTTTGTCTTTTCTTTACTTATTGTTGCTGTGTTCTGGACTGTGTCCAGTTAAGGGACTGCAGTGAAAATATTATTTTATTTCTAACACATAATTCTCCTAAATATGTACATATTTATGTACTAAACAAAAATGTTTTGTTTTGTATTTTTTTCCCTTAACAACCATTTATGACATTGTTTACAGGTGATGAGTTTAAGAATTAATGTATCTAGACAATCACACCACAATTTGTAGATGCAGATTATTCTTACTTAATGTAGTACCTTGCATGTTTCCTTACTAATTTGTTTCTTTTTTTCAAGCATTTCTCCAGTTTGTAGTGATCTCTTTGAATTATACGGTTGCTCTCCAAAGTACTTTTAACTTTTCCAGTTTATTATTTTGAAATAAATGTAGTTCAAATTATTGCAAAAAAAAAAAAAAAGAAAGAAAGAAAGAAAGAAACAGTATCAGAACAGACATGTGCATGACCTACCATCATGAAATAATTAAACAGCAAACTATGTTTTCTGGTGCTCTTTATAAGTTTTACCTGTAGTATGTTTAGCTACTTTGATTATGATGTCAATTAAACCATGCTTAGAATAAAACATACTTTAGAACAATAAAGGAAAACAATATATTTTACTTTTCCACGAGGAACAATTAGAAATGGTATTGACTTAACTTGATTATTCTTAAAAAGCGCATGCTAGCTGCTATTCACTGCCTTATTATATTCTAAATGCTTACAAATATAGAGATTTTTATTCAAAAGCCTAAAATTGAATCTATGTGTTTCATTTTATGAGTTCAGGTAAGGTAATAATTTTTTTTATCAGTTCTCTGGTATTTTAGTTGCCCTTTTTCATTTCCCAAAAATAACTATTAACTAGCCTGAAATTATTTCAGCCAGTTTCATGGAGGCAAAACTGACCTGAACTCTAACTTATCTAAGAAGATTTTACCTACTTCTTTCTACTATATCTTGAATTTTTACCCCTATACAATCCAGGTCAACTGTTATGCACTTCTTGTGCTCTCAGAGGTTTTTCTGATAAGATTTCCCACGTGATTACTTAATTATTGACTATTTTTTCTCATTCCTATTGCAGTGATTCAAAGTTTCCTTTAAAATTCTTACAAGTTGTAACTTCCAAGTTACAAATGAATTCCTATTTTTCATTTGAATTTTTCCACCTCCTGGAGAAAAACAAGAGATTTCACTCTTATGTATTGCTCCACTAAAATCAGTGAGAGGAAATGTTTATAGTACTTAACAACAATGTCTCACCCAATTTCAGCTACTGTTAAAGGCAGGCAGGCAGGAGGGAAGGCAGGCGGGAAGGAAGGCAGGAAGGAAGGAAGGAAGGAGTATATATAAAAGAAATAGATTGAAAAGAGGAGGAAAACTTATGACACATTCCATCCTATTTATCTATTTTATTTTTTAAATGAAAACTATATATAAAAAAAAATTCTTTTCAAGCGTGTCTTATTTTTACCATTTTGTTTATAGTACTTAACAACAATGTCATCTCACCCAATTTCAGCTACTGTTAAAAGCAGGCAGGCAGGAGGGAAGGCAGGCAGGAGGGAAGGCGGGAAGGAAGGCAGGCGGGAAGGAAGGCAGGCGGGAAGGATGAACTGTCCTTTGGAAGTGCTCATCAGTGTTGCCAGTCACAAACTGTGCTCATCACACCCACAGCATAGTTCTGAACTTCACCAAATGTTGGGAATCCAGCGTTTTATATCTGTGCTAGCAGGATAACTCATGAAAATATCTTAAACTGCACTACAAAAATTAGTTAACTTAGGTCACGGTATCTCTGTGAAAGAAGAAAATAAAGACCAAAGAACCCATCTGTTCTCCATCATAAAACAATGCTACTCAGCACTTGAAGAAATACTTTGCACTTAACTAAATATATAGATAAAATAGAGAACTACAAGAGATATTCAGAAAATGACCCGAAAGAAATTGAGGAAATCCTCACAGAAAATGTAATTATGATTCAAATTTTAACTTCTTCATTATAAAAAAAAAATGTAGTATGTCATTTCCAATTCAAAACTACTTTGCTTTTCTGCTGATTTTTGAACTATACACTTTCTGCAATGTACAAGCATTTAGTGTCTTTTTAAAAAAAAAAAGATTGTACTAGTCCCTGTGTTTCTATAATTATTAATTTCACGTCATTATTAACGTAGTTAGAAATCAAGTGTTTTTGGGTACTTGTCTTCTCTGTTCACATAGATATGGGAAGATGTGTATAACTATAATACAAGAATACATTTTTGCCATGCCTGGACAGCCTTTATGGAATTCTCATGCTTCAGATATCATGTTTTCATTTCCAGAAACAAAGAAAGAGTAAAGCAAAGATTTTTTGTCTGGTAACACCATTTTTGAACGCTCACTATTAAAATAGCCATGACAGTTAATTCCCTAAATGGATAAATTACAAAGTGTTGCATACTGCAAAATCAATGCTTCTCAGCTGTAGGACAATGTTTTTGCTGCTAAACACTATGATGAACTAATTTGTTCATGTGGCTGTTTTATTTGAACTTATCTGCTATATTTATCTGTTCTGCATATTAATGATGCTTATGTAGCATTCATGTTAGAGAATTCGATATTTACAATAGAAACACATACAGATAGTATAAGTTCCAAAACAAGGACATGAATAAAATAATTCACAGGAGAGATCTCTGCTTATGGACTCAACATCCCTTCTCCACCAGCTGAGTCCAAGGAGAGCTAGTGGTAGGGTAGGTTGAGCATCTGATATTGTTAAGAACCCAAGTTTGGCTAGGATGTCTTAGAAAAGGAGACTTGAGGCATTCTCAATGGACAGACAGTTTAGTCCAAATCCAGAGCAAAATTGCTGACATTTGTATCATTTTCATAAAGATGGGAAGAGTAAGGAGAAGGAAAAATCTTAATGTAATCTCCTGAACTTCACTCTCAGCTGAAAGGGAGAATGGTCCATACTATCAACCCAAGATAGGTGTCATGATGTACAGAATATTCCTAGGTTTTTTATTATCTTTATAAAGAGTCATACTGGAACTTAGTCTAGCTTCTCTTCCTTGCCCATGCAACATAATTTCCACTGCTGCCATTTCACTCCTACAGGAGGTAGAAAGCAAGCACCTCCAGCAGCTCATGCTGCATTCAATGCGTGCACTCACTTGTATATTAGCACAAACCATTGGGGAGTATCCTAAATTACTGTAGCTAAACAAACTAAAACTCATAAGTCAAAACTTTCAATTTCCAGCTCTATAAAATTAGGTGATAAAACTTGTATGTTTCTGATATATTCTACAAGGCTCAATTAATATTTGTAAAGTATTTTGAAACACTATAATGTAAACAAAAGTTCCCAAGTATTTTAATTAAGTGCCATATTATCACCAAGTTTTTTTTTATCTCAGTGAATTTTCTTAAATTTTATGTATAAGTATTTTACAGTCCAGGCAGAAAATTAAAATAAAAAAATCAAATATAATAAACTTATAAAAGCATAAAATTATATAATATAATAATAATAGTAGGTGTTCAGAACATCAGATGATGGCAGAATTTAGACTCTACAGCTCGAAGCTGATAAACATATGTACAGATTTTTAGAAGGAGGCTTGATAATTCAAGAAAAAAGGAAACTTACTTAGCTATCAAACCCAAACAAATGGAAAGCATAGTTAAGTGATCTTCATTCTGCATTAGTGGGTATGAAATGGTATGTGTCTGTCCACCCACTACTGTACAGGCACTCAAGACACTAGTCATGAAACTATTTTTACCAGCATGAGTTTGGTCTTTTAGCCACCCACATTTGTCATTTAGGTTCTCACCTGTCAACAATGTAATTCACACCTTTGCTTATAGCCCTGACCCAAAGCCAAGAATAATATGAAACTAAAGGCAATTTTTTTTTTATTTCCTTATTTCACCTTAGGATTTATTGGCACCCGTATTTTTACAGCAATTTTTACATTAAATTATTTCTCCGACAGATTTCTTAAGAAAACCTAGGTTCCTGAGAGAAAGGAAAAGGGATCATATTTGAAATACTCCTTTGGAAGTTAACTGAGTAAACTATGTATTTAGTTGCAGACAGAAAGAAAGCTATTTTTATTATTAATTTTGTTGTTTATAGCATCACTCTTCTTTGCATTGATTCTGCGTGGATACTTCTCAAGCAACTGTTCTACTCTAAAGAGTGTCCATCCACCTTTCAGTGCTTTGTAACTATCAGGAACCTTTGTACACTGTCTGAGTTCATTTGCTGGCAAACTGATCTGTTTACTGAATCTTCAGGAAAGGTTTTCTACTCTGCAAGATAGAGATGTACACCTATCTTTCAAATCAGTTCATTAATTAGGACAAAGTTTTACTTGGAAAGAACGCCACTTGACTTTCCCAAATTACTCTCCTGAAGCTTATCCAGTTTTTTTCCTCTCCAGCAAAGATATTCACCGAGTATAGTAACATAAAGAATCATTTATACTATCATTTATACTATACTATTTATACTATACTATTGACATAAAGGTAGGATTCTTCCATAAATTAATTTTTGAATGGGGACAGCAGCTAGTAACTATAGTTTGAGAACCGTTACTGGTCAACAAAGCATAATCAGGACATTTAAAGGTGATTCTCAGACCATATATGAGGTTTTCAAATACATATATATTACATACTACAATGGACAAGAAACCTGACACTTTGCTAAAAAAAAAAAAAAAGATTCGTAACTTCTGGACCACAGTTTAAAAAAGTCCTGTTTTTAAAATTCAATCAGGCAGCATCTACCATAAATTGAATTAGACCACTAGTTTGCAATTCCATTGATTCTATCACTATCACTATTAAGAGAACTATGTCTTGTTTCTATTGTAAGTGCGGGCAGTTTAAAATTCCAGCCATAGGCAAAAAGCCATAGTGAATTGTAATTATGTTAAATGTAGCAAGCAGCTACGAGCATGCTAGTATATCTCAAAGGAGTTAACTCAGGTGTTCCAAGTGAACCTGTACTATCTTCATTTTCACTGAGTACATCTGTAGTTTGTGTAGAACACTTACATTTATCTTATTAATTTCTCTTACTGTGAAACATTTTTAGCAGACGTCAGATTCTTTTTAGTAACTAAACAGATATATATTGTGACTACTACATACTGTTTCAGAAAAGCACATTGATCTTTGGATTAATAGTCTGTATTGTGGGCTCATAGTTTTCTCAGTGGGTTGGAGGTTCTATTTCTCATTTAAATACCTGTTTATTAATTATTAAATATCTTTTTCCTCCTACCTGATGTGTGCTAGTTCTAAAATGAATTCAAGCTTTTATGACCACCTCTGAAATTGTACAAGACATCTCCTTACCACCCTGAGAGCTGAGTGACACTTATGAGAAACAACTACTTAACTATATTACTTCAGGGGGAAATAACTCAGTTCCTATCTTGCAATTGTCAGACACATCATAGCTTTAAGAGTGGACAGCAATATGTCACAACATTAAAGTATTTCTGATAACACCTATGCAGCCATTGAAGAACAACATTTACCAACAACAGCACAAGTACTTTGTCAATCATTGCACACAGAGTCATCCACAAATCTTAATGGTTCCATGTCAACAAGGTTCCTCCAGAAGGGACATATAAAGATTTGCTGTCACCATAAAAACACGTTTGCATGAATTACTAGCTATGTGCTTGCTTACCAGTCATTCCCTGTTGACAAGTGACTTGAAGAGTCTGTCCTTTAAGTCTGACATTTGAAATATGAATAAAGGAGTGAACAGTCCTAGAGAGGGTACACAAATAGCACAGATGTAACATGCTCCATTCCCAACAGTTTGTGATGTGGAACTGAACGTGCTTATGGTAGAGGTAACACAGTGTCAGTGCAATGCATATCAGCTTCAGTGCCTCTGATGTCTGGTATTTTTGGCTTTTAATAGTAAGAAGCAAATTCAAAACCCCATTAGAAAAGTGAAAGTTGCCAACCACAGAACAACCTGTTTCTAAAACTGACAAGAGACTGAAATAATATATACATCTTATTTCTTCAAAAACTTCACCTAGCACCTCTAAGGACAGCACAAGAGAGCTGCAGTTAAAGCCTAATGAAAATGTTACCAAATAGTATTTTAAAGATTCCTGCTAACTGTACAAATAATATACCTAATAATATACAATTATCTAGACAAATATAGTTACTGATTTTCATCCCTTCCAAGCCTATTAATTACCTCTCAGCTTTCAAAAGCCTCGCAGCCTCCCACACCTTACAATCTCTATATAGCACATTGCAGCATGAATGATCATCTCCTTTGGCACTTTCGTCATCTTCACTCTGCAGCTCTCAGCATGCTGCTACTGTGATTTCTATGGGAAAATATTCCTCCTCCTTCACGGTCTGCCTCCACCAAGGATGCAACCACACAACCAAGAACTTAATTCAAGAAAATTTGACTAGAATAGCAACAACTCTCAACTAGTCAAGAAGGATCTTCCTAAGGCCAATAACACAAGTAATTTATTTAATATAGATATACTAAGTCAGTTTGGATCACCAGTCGGCAATGCCTTTTCCTTCAACATAAGACAAACATTGCATGAAGAGTTTAAAGCTGAGTATCAGTAAAAAGAAAAAAAAACAAACAAAAATCAGGACATTGACCATTTTCTGGCCTGAGCCTAACTTGTATAGCACAGTTTTAATACTCCATTATACACCATATCAAAAAGGATGTCTGAACCCAAACTGCAGGTAGAAAGTTACCTGATGTAGGCTGTCCTCTCAATACTGCCTGGAAGGTAGTAGAAGGACTGAGAAAAAAGTGGTATCAGGGTATATACTTCATCTGGACATCAGATGATCATATGTCAGGAGTAAGGCCCACATTCTGGTTTTCTGTGGTTTACTGGTATAGGTATAAATTAAGCATATATGTAAGTATCTTTTACAGAAATAAAAGTGAACCAAATTAACACAGAGTTCATTGATGAATATATTCCTTCCTCTCTGTCTCACAGTTGTAAGAATTATTGTAAAAGAAACAAATTTTTGGCATGTGAAAAATAAAGTTATTGAAACCCCACTAACTAGTTCACTCACAGTGCTAAAGACATAATTTACAGAGCATTTAGCCAAAACCTACATACTTGGATACTGTCTACACTAGAATAACCTTTTCCAGTGCAATTATGTCAGTTATCAATACTGTTTCTGATGCTAGCGTTAACTTTAACATAGAGGTTGTTTCAGTAGAAGCACTATTAAACAAACTGTTCTATGTCTAGGACAAAATTAAGAAAGTTCCTCTTACAAATGTCTTTATGGATAGGAGACAGCTGATATAGTTGCCTATTATCAGCTTCAGATCAACCAAGAAAGGTAGTTGTCAAAATTCAGTAAAAAAAAAAAAAGAAACAACTGACTCCTTTCTAGAGTACTCTAGAAACTCACAGAGAAGAAAATATCTAAGTAGTGACACTTCCCCTCTGGTTGCCACCCCTTAAATGAAGTTAGGGAGGGGTGGACCTAGAGTGCATTGCTTAAACCTGAGCTCCCAGGGCTGGCTATGCCTCTTCACCAGGTGTTCAGTCAAAGGCTCAGGCCATGACCTAATGGTTTTCATACAATGCCTGAGCAGAATTAGGCTGTTTGACATTACACAGGATCCTTGAAAAATTAGTTCTAAGACAGATAGTTATGCAATGGGTCAACTGAGATACACCAAAATTTATTATTATTTGTGTATTATAATAAAAATAATTATTATTTTTTCTCATACACACCTACTGTCTGAATCCTTTTTTTCCCATTCCTCTTGACGTATTTGTAGATCCGTTTTCTGAATAACTATTATGAAAACGATATTGTCTGATTAACAGCAGTATAAATTCACAGTAACTGAACAGCTCATTCTATAATCACAGAAGTAGTCTTTCAGAATGTAGTGAAGCTATTTACATGAATAAAGACTTAGAGGCTAAGTTCCTAAATTTGTATGAATAGTGTGTTAAAGTATCATAAAATTAAATTACAAATGAGTCACTGATTAAGTGTCCTTTGAAGTACTATAAAATCTTGCATTGAACTGGAGCTCCCCACTACTGCTGAGATAAATAAGCATTTAGAAAAACAGCACTGGAGGGTTTGGTAGGCATGCAGATTGTGGGATCTGCTTTATTTCAGTTTTTGATAGAAAATTGCTTTCAGGGTTACATACCACCTGAAAAGATATCTAGGGGCACTAAACTCCAGTCTAGCTCCTCCAGACACTGCAACTATGGGTCTGGAAATGAAGATCTGAAGGATTTAATTGTCTTCTGACACAAATTAGAGGACAGTTAACCAAGCCATTAGACCCACAGAAACAACAGACTCTTGACAGGATGCCTAACATACAGTTTGTTACAAAGAAAACTGGTAAGGAAGGAAAACTCCAGGGAGATTTGGATGTTGTTCTGACAATGTCCCAACAGAAAATTATAAAGCAGGCAGTGAGGACCTTGATGATGTGCGAGAAGTTATGCTGTCAGTTGTACTAGTTAAGCACAGGTATTCTTCAGTCATCTTTCTATCCTATCAGCTTTCTCAATTCAAATGTCACTCTATTTTCTGCTCTGAAAACAGTCCCCCATGCTTCCTCTGAGACACAGCATTTCTCTCATTTTGTTCCGCTCCAAAGTACCTTTCTTTCTACTCTCCTTTAATCAAAGGTATGAAGGAATGATTTTCCCAGCCCTCTTTTACCACCTGGCTTTTTCCCTTGGCATCCAGCTGGAACAGACTTTGGGAAGTATGCTTGAAGAGAAGGAGGAATTGAAGTGTGCTTCATTCTTCTTAGCCCCTGCCTTTTCCTGCTGGCTGAGTATCTGTTTTACACTGTCTAGTTCACAGCTAAGAAAATATGGACTAGTTGTTTAAGTGATGCTTTTGTCTGTATTTAACCAAAACCTGTAGAGTTCTGATTTTTGTAGCCTTAAACTGTGAATCTGATTGGATCCTGTGTTCAGAACACACAATGTTGTATGCAAACAAGTGGAAAAATATCCGTTACTTCTGATTTCAGTTTGTCCATAATAAGAATAATTAAAACAACAGTAATCCAGTGAATTATGAAAACAATCAGAAAAGTAATTAATTGAATATTAATCTCATATTAACAGAAGAAACCCTGTTTCAAAGGCCTAATGATAAGAATATCTGTACAATATAGAAAGTATATATGCATGAATTAAGCTATAATTTTCTTCACATTTTGATTATAATCTTTCTGCTCTAAGAATATAATTAAAGCTATCTGAAATATATAACTGTTGTAAAGGGGGAACTATGCACACAAAAACTTATAAAGCTCTTTAGTAAGAATCTGACTCAAGGCCTTTCATTACCATTTCAGAGCCTGACAGCAGGGTTTTTTTTGGTATTTAGATCATGCTGTAAGAGCAGAAATATTTACTTGGTTCACTTCAGGATGTTACAGTAGATCACTCCTTGGATTGCACTAATGCTGCTATATATACATATACATATATATTTCTAAAAAATCACATCTCAGAAGGGATTGTGCCTGCTGAAGGGATGACTTGCTGAAGAGGTTCCACTGCTTTCAGAAATGACTTCTGTTATTGGTGAGCCCTGAGGTGTGAAAGGGCTGCTCAGCAAGGCAAACAGGAGTTAGCACTTCAGTAGTTTTTAAGAGGAAAATGTAGGCAGGAAAGATTCAAAAATGATTTTTTTCTATGACTTGTGAATGCTTTGCACTCACAAAACTCAAGCAAGATTAGAGTGAAGGCTGCTCAACATCTCACCTTACATTTTACCTCCAATCTCACTTCACTTCATCTTGGGACTGACATGAGCACAAGTAGATTAAACTTTAAACTTTGCCTCTTACAGAAGTGGCCAGTCTCAAAGCTGGGAACGTCCAGATCAAATGCTATTTGTTGACCACTACAGCTGGGCACCAATGTAGTAAGGCAAAAGGCCAGCTGTAAAATCATGCCATTCGGAAGCTGCCTCATGCAGATCCATCTGTTTGAAACACGGGGACAGCACTTTTGGAGGAAGAGAACACAGAGTGCTCCTAGCCACTTCAGCCACCTGGTTAATCATCATTATGTTCATGAGTGAAAGCCCTCTGACTATCTTTAAGATTTTTTGCTTCTATTACTTAATTTATGCCTTAAGCCATATTTTGTTCCCCGCTCTGGAACCTCTTGCACAAGCAATTTCTCTGCTCTTTCCACTTTCAGGCTTAGAAGAGACCACAAAATGTACTCTATGTTACTTAGCACCTCAACCTAGACAGCAACTTGGCCGTACAAGGGAACAGTCAGTGTTTTATTCACCATTAAACACAGGCACCTCTTAAACTACTCACAGTGCATTTTTATTAAACAAAAGGCATATTATTGGCTTAGAGCCATTTTACATAAATATTTCTTGGTCAAGATCTAATAACGTAAAACATCCTGAATAACAGTAAAAGAATCATATAACAATATATGTATGTCAGATCACATAAAAACAAGAAATTTAAAGTAGATTAGTTGGAAATTATTGCACCACGTGAATCGAATGTTGCTGAAATATATAAAAAATCTTACATGAATTTATAAGTAAAAGTTGTGATATCTATTCCAGATGTATCATTTTAGTCTTGTTTCTTGGTGCAGTGAGGATTATGCAATCATACTCTGCCTTACAAATAAATTTTGAAGTCACTCATCAGTATCTGCCAATTTTATTAAAAAATTAAGTTTTCAAACCTCATACAATAGTTAGAGGAAAGAGCCACAAATTATCGTGTCCCCTGAGGGAAAAGCAAATACAACATATTCCTCCACCTCCCTTTAAAGGAATCAGACATCTGGCCATTCTGCATCTGTATATTTGCAAGCAATCATCACAATTGTAGCATCAAACCATCTATAGCAAGTAATAAAAAATACATAACTGAAAGGAAGAGAGAGGGAAATATCATTTGTGACAAGAAGAAAGGAAAATGAATCACAGCATAGATTTTGCAGAAAAGACAGCTTCACTGCTTCCACTTTCTGTTCAGTGACTTTTTCCTTTAAAAGCTACATCTTTTGTTGTCACTCTTAAAGCCCATCAGCATCTTTCACTTCATAAATAAGGAAATAAAGTTTGTGTTTACATGCTAGTGAACAGAAACAACAAAATAACATGCACATTAGAGATTTGGGGTTTTTTCCTTGCTTTCTTTCTTATTTTTCCCTTCAACCTTGCTATGAGTAGTGAGAAAATTCAGACATGAAATAACACAATCTTAACATTGCAAACCAAGATGAGGTTCGGGATACAGTATACAGATACACTAAAACACGATTTGAAGTTGGCTGAATTTACCATGATTTGTTTTATTAAAATGTTAAGTTAGCCAACCAAAATACAGAATATTTTTCTTAGGAATACTGAGAAAAGACAAACATTTCTAATGTTAAAATAAATAAATAAAGGTTTGGGACATACAAGTCATTCTTTGAAGAGATAACAGCAATTCTAGTGGCACAGATACCTAATTGCTTTTTATATTCACCAAGAAGTATTTAGTACTTATTGCATTTCATATGCAATGCCTGGTCACCACTACCTCGGGTTTCATTAAAAATTCTCAAGGAAAAAGACAGTGAAATTGGCTGAAAAATGGGAAGTGACTTATTTGCCACCAAATTACCTCGTTTTCTATAAGGACAATGGTTCACAGTGAAAATTAATCTGTAGTGTTGTAGACAACCAAGGAGGTACCATGTGTCCCTAGATACAGACAGGGAAGCTAAGTGAAATAATTAACACCATAGTAGGACATGAATTTAAAATGCACCAGTGCAACACAAAAACACTCCATCCAGGCCTTTAAACTATATCTACAGTAATAAGTTCAATCATGCCTGGGATTGTTTCCAGATGAAGAACATGATTGCCTATATGAGTAAATGCTTAAATGTTCTTTTGCAATATTTTGATTCATGCCAAGTATCGCAATCCAGACCATTCCCTGAGACAGTTCATGAGCTTGTACAGGATAGCTCATTTCCCATAAACACCCTGTTCTGGCAGTAATAGTGTTTGCCAGCATACATGCAGGCAGCATCATGCCAGTTGGCCTCAGCACCCAAAAATGTTTTCACGCACATTTAATTCACTGGTATAGACCCATTAGTGTGCACTGAGTGTAGTAGCAACTACAATTCTTGAATAGTTAAGTGTTTGGTCTCAGACAGAAATCACCGTGTACATCAACAGTAGGAATCAATGAAAGGTAAATTCTATTCTTATATCTCATTCTTGCTTTCTGTCTTTTCTCTGCATACAGGCCCTCAGTTGGGACAACACTGTACACAATTTAAAGCATACACTGCAATCCAGTTTCTTACATTTCAAGACAGGAGTAGCAATCAAGGGTTTCTCACAGTAGCTTTTTAATGAAAACTCAAATATTTATTTTTAAATGATCCTTTCACTAGCAATCAGTAAACATGAAAAAATAAGGCTCATCCAGTAATTAGTACAAATTATTCTTCCACTCTGCTTATTAATGACTCAAAATCAGCTTGGCAGAAGATATTAAGATTGGTCTCTCAGGGGTCTATTCTGGCTTAAAAATAATTCAATATTTTCGTTAATGATTTGAAGGCTAAAGTTGGGAATATGTTAATTACATCTGTAGATAAATATGATGCTGAAAGTAATCAAAATATTCTAGTGGTACAAGAGAAATAAAATGGCAGAGCCTGTGCCTACCTCATAAATATAAGACTATGGCAGAAGGTTGATAACCATGACCAAGGATTCTGGGTATGGTTGTCCTATCAATAATAAAAAATACCTATATTGATGATAAATTGATATGATTTCAGAAAAAGAACAGAGACTCCAATAATACTACACGAATTATTCCTAATAGGAGAAAATAACCAGAAGCACACATATGAGAACCAGTAACTTCACAGCTGGAGGGAAGAGCCTAGGTATTTTAGCAGATGATGAATGAAATGAGTCAAAAACAAGACATATTTCAAATATGGCAAATGCTATCTGGGTTGTATTATTAGGAGTGTCATGTTAAACAAGCTAGGCAATTATACTGCATTTCTTAGCAGTATATCAGTGCACTTTGGAGTGCTATTTTCAGTTCCAGTTACTCCTCAAAAAAAGAGAAAGATTGCAGTCATTTTCCTAAGTAACAATTTAATCAACATTGGAAGAAAGACCTAAATGAAAGAGTTTGAAAGACCATAAAATATGCAGATTTAACAAATACTAAATAAAATTGATCCTGTAAATGCTACGTGGCTCAAATATCTTTGCATATTAAGCAGAATTAAATTTAATATTATAGGAGTAAATATAAGGGTAAAATAGATATCAACCCACAAATATTTTGTAAATCTTTAATTTCTAATTTGTCAATAAAAACATCTGCCACTGGAGTCAATGAAAATAGCAGTCAATATCAGAAAAGAGGCACATTATGTGAGGTTAATGGGAAAATCGTTCCTTTACAACCGGGCCTGGGAGTCTGGGGACTGTAATCCAGATATGTGTCTCTGGAGAAGCAGCAGCAAGAATTCCCAGCAAAAAGGCTAGAAACTGCATTACCCATGAAACTCATCAGTACTGGAAACATTCCCAAAGGATGGGTACAGTGAAAGAGATTTCCAGATGAAATGTATGGAGGAAAACTTTGCATTACCAGCAGCAAAGGTAGAACAGAAGCAAATAATCCAGAGGATTGTAAAATGTAGCAAACAGACAAACAAAAGCCTTTCAATAAATTTAACCCACCCAGAGCGATGTACATGAACATTTCATGTGAGGGATAAAAGTCAGTTTGAGAGAGGTGGCTGTGTATGTGAAGTCATAGGAGAAATCCCATAAAGGTGAGCCTAGGGAGCAAGGGACTGTGGGGAAGTCAGGGGACAGTGGACAGTATAGCAGTGCAGGAGTGGGGGGAGCTCCCTAGCACAGGAAAAATAGAAGTTTAGGCTTAGGGCATCTACAATTAATGTTGCCATTTTACAAAGATACTTTCAGTCATTACATGGGGAAGTGTGTCTGCAATATTATCTTCCTGCAGGATTATCTGGCCCCCTATATTTAAAAATCTTTTTACCTTACTATATATAACAAAGAGCTCTAGAACAAATGATTATGCAGCTCGTTGCAGTGTTGCAATGGATGTAAACTCTCTTCTTCTGTCATGCATCTGTTTTGAAGACTGAAGTCTCTCTCTTTTTATTTTTTAAGATGCTTACCAATTAGTTATCTATTCTTAGTTGTTTAGATTCTTCTCTAGTCAGTAAAGGAAAAAGTAATCTCAGAGGACCTCCCCTTTCTCCTTCTCTCTTTTTTTCCCCCTTCCCCTCTTTCCTTTCTTCCTTCTGTTACCTTTCTCTCTCTCTCTGTCTTTCTTATGTGGGAGTTTTCTGCTAATTGTGTGTTGAATTAGCTCCAAGAGGAGGATCTGATGAACAACACAGCTGGGTGCAGTTGCTGACTGAGAAGTGAAGAAAAAACAGTTATGTTGAAGCATTTCACCTATCAGTGGTGTGAAGTTGTCAATAGTCTACTCCTAGCTACCCAACAGAAACTAATGATAACAGTGTCTTAAGAAACCACAGATGGTATATAGGCTCCTATTTTTTTTCTTTAAATATTTACTGAACACACAACATGGTCAGTGGTGTTCTCATTTAATAGAAATGCCCATTCTTTTTCTTTTTTTTTTTCTTTTCCCCCCACACTGTTCTCTGCATATAATGTTCTCCCTAGACTGGAAACTTGCTATCACAGGCAGCTCACGAGGTGGCACATGGGAAAGTCTTGTACACGTAATTATATGTTTTAATTAGTACTAAAGGGACTTACATGTATAAATACCACATACTTTTGAAACACTGTTTAGTTCAAAGCTGGAAGTTTATTGAGCTTCTACTCCAACAAAAAAAAAATGTTTCAAGGAAACAAAAACAGGAAGGGATATTTTTCTTTAATGTTAATATTTTTACCTCTTAGTTACAGTCCCTAACTCAATAAACGGTAATGATTCTGTGAAGATAAAAGGGAGCTGACTTCACTCAAGAACAATTTATATTTTTGTATTTATTATTATCTGATTATTTCTTTTGACTTTTAAGGGAATAAATATATACTTGAAAAATCCATAAGCTCCCTTAGATTTTTTTAATTCTAATTTACCAGAATCAGAAATGTTTATGCGCTTACAGTATTTAGAGGTTATAATGTGGGAGAAGGAGACAAATGCTAGCTGGTAGAAATGTTGTGTTCAGAATCCAAAGATAATCTAATGTACCACAGACTAAAAGAAAAGATTGCTTGCTTATACTTGTGTCATTTGATATCTTGCTTGCTCTAGAAAGAAAAGCAAAACAGAAGCAAAAAAATAAAAATAAAAAAATCTAAGTACTATATGTGATGAATTATAAGTAGCAATTTAGTTCTCCACACATTTGGAGACAAAATGTTAAGATTCACAGAGGAAAAAGAATTCTGATATTTTTCATGGATTTTTTTAAAAGATAAAAGTTGAGGATTAATCAGAAACAGAAGTATGTTTAATTGCTGATAAATTCAGATGCTTAACAAAATTCCATGAGCAATCTGAATAGATAAAATGTTTACAGTTTGGGGATAAAACTTAGATGTTTCCTCTTAGAAGTTTAAGAAAGAAAATAAGAATAATCATGACTGATTATACCTTGAGATATCTTTACCAGCACCTCCTGAAAGCAACTGAATTTAAAAGCTAACCTTTCTATACATATCCCACAAACCACAAAAGGATGTACTTGGATATATCACAGAAAGATCCAGTATTTTACGCTATAGATTCATTGTTGAATTTAATCACAGCACTGATACAGAAACGTTTGCAAAGTCAACTCTCAGGTATTTAAAACTATAAGGATGGAAGCAACATGATTTTCAAACACTAATTCTCTGTTTACAACTGTGGAATCCACATGCAATATTTTTCAACATGGATGAGTCAATTCACTAAAGAAAAAAAAACCAACAAAAACAAAAACAGAATAAGAAACTTTTTTGAAACATCTTTCTCTTCTTAAAAGAAATATGAAGGAATTCAGCCCTGGAATTTCACTGAGTTTAATAGATAAGTGACATAGGTAAATCACACCTGTCACTTTATAGATGAAAGGATTTGCCAGGTTATGAATTGCAACTATAAATCTTCTGTGCATGAATAGGATACTAGATAGTGTTAGGTTCAGTCTTCTAAGCCATAATTTGTTGGCAGTAATGGCCCTGATAATTAGCAGCAAGTTCTTGTAATATTTAAGCAGCAAACTTCATGGGTCACTGCTTCTAAATCAAACCATGAGGTTATTTGAGTTACCTTGTGTTGTGGAATCAGAAAGGTAGCACCTCATAAATCCCCCTGTATTCTTAACTGGTATTGACAGGACTCTGTTGCTGCATTAAATGACTTCTGATTTATTTTGTATAGGAAATTCAGTACTTACTCAGGAAGTATTGCAATGCTGGAAATACTCAGAGGGTGGCTTTATTGTATTAATAGAGCAATACAAACAGAATTTAAATTGTCTATTGTCCAATAACCTGAAAAGAGGAGCCTAAAAGTGTACTAAATGCCTTTCTCTTATACTAAATAGGGAACAAAGCTTATTTTATGACTACGGTCTGAGAGCTAGATCCCCTGTTATGAATGTTTCCCTTAACAGATCAGAATTAAGTCAGGCTATAAGAGCAATTTCTTCACAATATGCTATGCCAGGAACCACTTAACAGATGGGACTAGAAAAAACAACAGCACGATTTGAGGAAGAACAGTAACCTTACTAAATCTAATAAAATCGAACAATTTGGAAAGATAAAGCTTCCAAACCAAATCGGAGAGCTTACTTTAGCGACAAAACTGCAGGGAGAGCACACGTGCTGAATCTATGCGGCAGCATGCGCCCAAAGAGAGCCCGGCCCAGTCCGGAGCTCTGCCCCTCTGCCGCTCCCCAACCCAGCATTAACTCCTTAACTGCCTGCATCATGTACTGATGTGGAATACCGGCACCAAAACCACAACGTTCCAGCCCTTATTCCACATCATCACATCGTGTTTAACATATATCTGTATACAAACAAAACAATAATTAACATGGATTACATACAAACATCTCTCTCTCTATACATAGAATCACAGACTGCACTCCCTTGAGCCCCTAGTGTTGACCAACCAAGTGGCTTCTGACAGATTTTTCTCCCAGTGCTTAAATTTTCCACCACCCATGGCTTTCAGTATGTTTTTTAACAACCCGTTGTAGCTCTCGCGCTTTCCAGCAGCTGGTGCAGGGTAGGGGATATGATATATCCTCTCAATGCTATGTTCTTTAGCCCAAATATCCACAAGTGAATTTTTGAAATGAGTGCCATTATTGGACTCAATTCTTTCTGGGGTTCCATGTCGCCACAAAATTTGCTTCTCTCAGCCTAAGATGGTGTTTCGGGCGGTAGCATGGGGTAATGTATATATTTCAAGCCACCCATTGGTCGCCTCCACCATGGTGAGCACATAACGCTTGCCATCATGAGATTGTGGCTATGCGATATAATCAACCTGCCATGCCTCCCCATATTTATACTTTTCCCATCACCCTTCCTCCCAGAGAGGTTTCATCCTCTTGGCCTGTTTAATTATGGCACATGTGTCACAGTCATGGATAACCTGTGCAATGGCATCCATAGTCAAGTCCACCCCTTGGTCTCTAGCCCACGTATAGGTCGCGTTCCTTCCTTGATGGCCTGAGGTATCATGGGTCTACCAAGGTAAAAATAATTCTCCCTTGTTCTGCCAGTCCAAGTCTATTTGAGCCACCTCAATTTTGGCAGCTCGATCTACCTGATGGTTATTTTTCTGTTCTTCAGTAGCTCGACTCTTGGGCATGTGAGCATCTACGTGACGCACCTTTACAACCATATTTTTTTTCAGGCAGCAATGTCTTTCCATAGTTCAGAGGCCCAAATAGGTTTACCCTTCCGTTGCCAGTTGTTTTGTTCCCACTGCTGCAACCACTCCCATAAAGCATTTGCCACCATCCATGAGCCAGTGTAAAGATAAAGCACAGGCCACCTCTCTCGTTCAGCAATATCTAAGGCCAGCTGGACAGCCTTTACCTCCGCAAATTGACTTGATTATCCTTTTCCTTCAGTGGCTTCTGCAACTCGTCGTGTGGGGCTCCACACAGCAGCCTTCCATCTGTGGTGCTTCCCCACAATATGACACGATCTGTCTGTGAACATTTTCTGGTAGTTCATTGTATGGTGAGGCCTCTTTAGCACGTGATACCTCCTCTGCTGGTGATGTTCCAAATTTCTTGCCTTCAGGCCAGTCCCTGATCACCTCCAGGATTCCTGCACAGCTGAGGTTCCCCATCCAAGCTCGCTGTGTAATCAATACAATCCACTTACTCCAAGTGGCATCAGTAGTAGCATGATGGGTGGAGGGAACCTTTCCTTTGAACATCCAGTTCAGCACTGGCAGTTGAGGTGCCAGAAGGAGCTGCGTTTCAGTGCTGATTACTTCAGAAGCAGCTTGAACTCCCTCATATGCCACTAAGATCTCCTTTTCAGTTGGAGTGTAGCACTCCTCCAACCCCCTGTATGCTCTGCTCCAAAATCCCAGGGGTCGGCCTTGGGTCTCCCCAGAGGCTCTTTGCCACAAACTCCAAGTGATACCTTTCTCTCCAGCAGCCGTGTAGAGGATGTTCTTTACATCCTGTCCCATCCGTATAGGCTCCAGGGACACAGCACATCAGCAGCCAATGCTCATGCACTCCTTTGATGTTATCTTCAAGGAGAAATGAGTGCTTTTGGAGCACTCCTCTTGGTGTTTGGCATTTTCATGTCCTTACGTTTCTGACCCTCCATTTTTGTCACTTTCTTTTTTATTTCTCATTTTCCTCACAGTCATTCTGTCAGCTCCAGAACAGGAAATAGACTCTGGGCACTGGGGAAGACTTTCTTTGGTCATGCCTCAAAAACAAGAAGAACAGATAGGATAATTGGTTCTTCAACTGCCAATTTATGTTAGGAGAAGAACATAAGATACATATGAACTATCTCTCAGCGCTCTCTTTTTTTTCCTCTGTTCTCCTTAAGTTTATAGACCTTATTTACATATCTTTCTTTATATGCTTACATATCTTTCTGTATATGCCACCCTCAGTTCCTGTAATTTGACTTCTAAATGAGGAGTTAAATGGATTTAGTAAACTGCATATGGTACTGATAGCTCAGGTTTATATTTTTGCTGTTGTTCAGATGGGATAGAGCTACAAGTGAACATGGTATTCACTTTGGAGTCCTAATTATTTTCAAAACAAAAGAAGTGACCTGTTCATTTTCTTTCCTTTTCTGAATAATTATGTCCTAGCTTTTTTCCCAAATTATCTCAATCAATGTTAGCTTCTCAGTTAACATGAAAAGGGTTGACCTTTCTGTACAATCATAGTCCTATTGGTAGTGGTGGACTAGCTTCCTTATGTAGCTATTGTAAAATAACTAACAAATTAACTGCAAGCATTATAAACAAAGTAATCCTGTTCCAGTGTCCTATTCCAATTTACTTTTCAATACATTCTGACCAAAGATCTTCTTTAGCTTTCGGCTGATATTTATTTTATTACTTTCAGATTTTATGATTCTTGCTTTATATCTTATTGTCTCCGTTTACTTACAGCTGTATTTTGCCACTTATGCTCATAGTGAGTCCTTGTATTGATTAAGATATTACTTCTCAGTCCTAGTAGTTTAATTCCTTGAAGCACTCATGTCAGTATTTAGACACTTGAATTGTAAATTCTTGGACTGAAAGAAAATGGCTTACTCATTTGTTGTTATTATATCAGTTTTCAGCACTGTAAGAAATAATTCCCTAGGCAGTCTCATCTAGTGATTGGCAATGTTGCCCATAGCAGGGGGCTGGACCTCAATAGTCTTTAAGGGCCCTTCCAACGTAACCATTCTATGATAATAGTGTATTTTAAAACAAACAAAACCAAACAATATTATGATCACAAATAAAGGCTAGTAGAATCGGTCTGTATCCTAACAGAAAAGGGATTAAAACAAAACCATGATGTTTTCTCTCAGAAGTCAAAAATTCATGAAGCAATATACTGCATATCCTGAAAGAGTTTAGGAATGGCTGCTTTCCTCTGGGGCATTGCAACTTCATACCATTTTCTTCCTCTGAGCTGCGCCTAAGTGGAATAATTGAACCCATAATTTGCAGTTACACTAGAGGGAATAGAATTATAAAGATTCTCACTCCTAAAACACGTCTTTTTTTCATTTGATTTAGGCACTTAGGAGTCTAATTCCTATCGACTTTCAAATGTGATTTAGCCTCTTGTGCCAGATTTGTAAAGGTATTTAGGTTCCTAATTCCTGTAATCAATGGAAGATAGTAGCCTTTAAAAATCTGGCCCTGGGGTGCATAATTTCTATTGACTTTCCTAAGTGTCTAAGCCACTTTCAAACTTCTGAGGCATGCAGGTGTTTCTGAAAAGTAACTAAAATAGTGTCTACCAGAATACCTTCTCCAGTTACTGAGTTAGTAGTCACTTCAGCTACAGTGTGAATATTCTCAGCCTTTTATGGAGGGAGCTGACACTGCCTGCAGTTGGAGAGATGACACAGAAATAAGTGATTCATTGATTGGTTGCAATTACTATATAAGGCACGACTGCCAGACTTATCTTGCTTGCATACCATGGTCACTACTATTGCTACTGCAGCTAGTGGCATTCATGTAAGCAGCAACTTTTACCTTTGTCTATATAGGAAACAGAACTGGACTTCTAAGATATCAGCTACAAAGACCTTTGCTCTGGTAAATTAAGTTCTTTTGTCAGTTTATTTCTATGCAAATTGTTAGTTATTAACCTGACTAAATGCTTGATAAAAACACAACTAAATCCTTCTGGAGCCTCGTAGAGATCTTGGTGAAAATAAAGAAATATGAAAAGGAAATTTGCAACTTAAATTTATCATGTTATGCAGCTAACAGAAGTACAAAGCATAGTGCCTGTGTGCATATGCATGTGTGTGTCTCTTAAGAGTGGGCAGAACACTTGTTTTCCACAAACTGTGGACCATATGCTAATTTTAGTGCATGTACTTCTACTGGTGTCAAATGGATGTTCTGATTCATATCTGAAGAGGTCTGGGGTTCTTTATATGCAAATAAGAATAGATACCGTCCATTTTTTATACAAATTATGCCCAGATTGAGTCGGCATGTTTTGAAGCCATATGTGTCTCGAGGCATTGATGTACGAGCACATATTCTATATTGCAGTAAGGATCTGCACAGGAAGGTGGTGTGGATGGAAGGTTAGGCTTAACAGGCTTAAACTGGGCCTATGTTAACTATTTAGTAGTAAATGTGACTCTGAAAACAAAACAAAAAATTTGCATTTCAGGCACATTTCTCTGTTCTCAAATGGATAACAAATAAACAAACAAACAACAACAACAAAATTGCATGCACCAGAAAACAGCTGTGATTTTTATAATGAAATTTTGCAGGCAATTAGCCCAGAATGTAGAATAATCAGTTTAAGTAATTTAAATTGGACAAGATGTTGTGGTTTTAAAGCGACTACTGAGCATTCTCAGAAGCCACTTGCCATTAAGATGTTTACTTTGCATTGAGTACTGCAGGTTCATAATATGCAGTCTGTATTATTGCAACACAGCGCGTCCATGTTCAAAGGAGCCTTTATCTTAATGCTGCAAACTAATGTATACGTGAAACATAAATGATGCTGATGGTGGAAAAGTAGTTAGTAAGCTTGCTTTTTAACTGAAGAAGCTGCTACAGAATTCCTGAAGCTATTTTATGTTGTTGTGCATACATATTCATACATGTAAGAATAACCCTTTGGAATAGCATGAAAAATATAGCTTCACATTATAGGAAATATCAGTATTGTGAAGTCTGCACACCCTATGCATTCGAATAGAACATCCTTATGCCTTTTTGTGATTTTCCATAACAAGTATGCTACATTTCCTACACAAGTCAGAGAACACAAAATACGTAATTTATTTTAGTGTTACATTCTCATAGTTGGCTATTCTGATAATACTAGAGCTGCCATATGTCCAGATTTTTCCCTGACGTGTTGTCTTTTTCCTCCTGGAAAGGATGTCCAGGTGGAATTTGAGTGTTTTGGACATTTTTTTGTGAACTCCAGATGCCTGGCAGCTCAGCTGGAGGAGCAGCACAGACTTATTGGCTACATATGGCCAGGTCAATGCATTTGATTTTCTGAACATATTCAGGCCATCTGTACAGCTCAGGTGCAGCAAGCCCATTCCTTTCTGGAAGCACATACATGTATTTCTTCTGGGAAATCCTGCAGAGAAAGGTAAGCCTATAAATTACTCAGGCTGAAAGCATACGTCCATTTACAGGAAGTTAGAGGACTTCAGAATGAAGGACTCCATTCCAGGTATGCTCTGGCTTAACACCATACTTCAGGGTTTTTCAGCAAATAAATTTGAAATTGTTATCTCCTGCAGTGTTGCCTCCGTAGTCCTATGGAGGTGCTTAAGAAAAGATCTACAGCATAGTGCAGGCCAGAAATGTTGACCTGTGTAAAACAGCAGATGGCCTTTTTCAGCTGACACATCACAAGGGCACAGTTTGGATAGCACCATAGATCAGATATGGTCGAGGGCATACTGTATGCCTGCACCCTTAATTGGTGATTCAATGTTTTGTTGCTTCACTGTACTAAGGCACTGTAGCAAAGACTGAATACAGTATACTACTACTCGAGACCACTTCAGTATTCTGTCACAACACTGTGGGACAGTTCTTTATAAGTTCATAAGTTCATAAGTTCATAAGGTTGGAAAGGACCTATAAGATCATCTAGTCCAACCATCCTCCTATCACTATCTCTACCCAACTACTAAATTAAGTCCTTAAGCACCTCATCTAAACTCTTCTTGAACAGCGCTAGGGATGGTGCCTCAACCACCTCCCTAGGCAGGCCATTCCAGTGCCTGACCACTCTTTCAGAAAAGAAATGCTTCCTGAGGTCTAATCTAAATCTTCCCTGGCGCAACTTGTGGCCATTCCCTCTCGTCCTGTCATTACTTATCAGGGAGAAGAGGCCTACCCCCTCCTCACCACAACCCCCCTTCAGGAAGTGGTAGAGTGCTATAAGGTCTCCTCTGAGCCTCCTCTTCTCCAGACTAAACAATCCCAGCTCCCTCAGCCGCTCCTCATAAGACTTGTGCTCCAGGCCCCTCACCAGTTTTGTTGCCCTTCTCTGAACACGCTCCAGGGCCTCAATGTCCTTCTTGTAGTGAGGGGCCCAAAACTGAACACAGTACTCGAGGTGCGGCCGCACCAGAGCTGAGTACAGGGGGATGATCACCTCCCTGCTCCTGCTGGCTACACTATTTCTAATACAGGCCAGGATGCTGTTGGCCTTCTTAGCCACCTGTGCACACTGCCGGCTCATGTTGAGCCGAGCATCAACCAACACCCCCAGGTCCTTTTCCTCTCTACATTCTTCAAGCCATTCTGCCCCAAGCCTATAGCATTGCATGGGGTTATTGTGGCCAAAGTGCAGGACCCGGCACTTGGTCTTATTAAATATAGCATTTTTTGTCCCAAAGAAATCCAAGTCAGTTTACATACAAAGCTAAGAATTTCTATTCACTTCTGACATTCTGCGCCAAATCTGGTCTGAACTTTAACGTTCTTGATTGTAGTGGGTTAAGTTAACACCAGCTTAACACAACTTTTTTAACTTAGTGATTCAATAATACATGGGGTCTTCAGCTCCAAAATTAGTAACAGATGGTGAGGTGGGATTCATTCCCAGTCCTGAGGAGCACATTGCTATACTTTCTTTGCTCCAAAAGTGATTGAGAATGCAGGCCAGAAACATAGGTGTGCAGATTGCTTCTCGTGGGGAAAGAATTGTTTATGCAGAATCCCCTTAACCATTGCTGCACCTCACTGTTTTCTGATGTGTAAATTTAAGCACACTAAAGTTAAGGATGAAAGAGATGACCTCAAGAAAAGTTGTATACTTCAATATTTCTAGCTAATTCTTTGTCAGCAGCATGCATTTCCAGTGCAGCCGCAGCACTCAAAGAAATGCTTTAGCACACTGTTATTGCTATTATTACTATAAATTAATCCTTTTTTTTTTTTTTTAAGAATAAACTGGATCTGTGTCACACACAAATCAGAGGGTAGAAGTTTTATCTTAAAATGCAAAGTGCATTTATTCTCCCTCTGCTGTGGTAACTCACAGTATTACTTTCCCCAGAACTTTCTTCTATACAAATAAAAACATTGCTGTGACTTTCTGATAAATACTTGAAGATATAAAGTATTGAAGATATCTTGATGTCATCAATTCAGACTCTGTAGGGCTGAAATAAGATCTTGTTTTTCTCCCTAAGACTACCTCTATTATTTCCTTCCTGTCAAAGGATGCAACCAACTTTCTATCTCACAGTCAGATCTATCACTCTGCTGTCATAGAAACTGGTATTCATAGAATCATAGGGGTTGGAAGGGACCTCTAGAGATCATTGAATCCAACCCTCCTGCCAAAGCAGTTTACCTACACCAGGTCACACAGGTAGGCGTCCAGGCGGGTCTTGAATATCTCCAGAGAAGGAGACTCCACAACCCCCCTGTGCAGCTGTGCCAGTGCTCCATCACCCTCACCGTAAAGAAGTTCTTGCACACATTCGTGCGGAATCTCCTGTGCTGCAGTTTCTGTCCATTCCCCCTTGTCCTGCCTCCACACACTGCTGATAAGAGTCTGGCCTCTCCACTTTGTCCCCCACACCTCAGATATTTATAAACCTGGATCAGGTCCCCTCTCAGTCTTCTTTTCTCAAGGCTAAAGAGACCCAGTTCACTTAGCCTTTCTTCATAGGGGAGATTCTCCAGGCCCTTCACCATCTTTGTGGTATTAACGATTAAAGCTGAGCAGTCATATATTAATAGTTAATAAAGATGAATAGTTATTTCCATTTTTCAATTAGACTTTTCTCTAGATCTTTGTTGTTAGTCTCTCTATATTTTTAATTATCTCTATACTTCAGTCCTTTCTATCTATTTCAGCTGATTCTTGCCATCTGGCCTTTCTTAGTGTAACGTCCCCCTCTCAGGCCCTAAGATAGGCATTCTTTCTTCCTCAGTACATTCAAAGTGGTTCTTTAAAGATCATTTTGATAGATTTGCACTTGACCACCTCAACCCATCCCTTTGTGTCTTCTTGGCTTTCCTGTCTTTCTTGCACTGAATCTGACTGCCTGCTTACACATTCAAGGAATAGTGTGGCTTATCTCAGACATTTTCATTCTCCTAAGTGCTATCAATTTTTTCAGCTAGGTCCTTTATTTTTTACTATTTTTTTTCTTTTTTTTTAACTCACATTTGGAAAGACATTCCTGTGAACATCTGCTTACCTAATCTACATCTGCAAACCTAACTTAAAATCTTCATTTAAATCTTAAAACTCTCCTTTTCCCTGATGCCTTTGAAACACTTCTTAACTGTCTGGCTTAGTTCTGAGCCAAGTGCCTGCATTGCTCACCAATATGCATTATTGTTTCCTTATTTTCCAATTACAAAAGTCAGTTGTTCAAAGTGGTTAAAATTTCACATAAGGATACAGTCACTCTTTGGTGAAAGTGGTATAAAAGTGGGGAAAATATAATTTATTCATAAGCCAGAGATTTTTAATAAAGTTTAACACCTATGTGAAGATCAGGCTTATTAAATAAGGAGATTGTAGCAATGAAAAATCAATGAACCTAAACTAATAGAACAAAAAAAGGGTCCTGAATATTGAATAAAATAGTCTGAGATAGTATATTCCACCTTTAAACTCATTTGTCAGAACTTTGAAATGAAAATCTCTCCCTGTTGAATGGATTTAATAGTGAGTCTGAAAAAAATAAAAAAAGAAAAAAAGAAAAAAAGAAAAAAAAAACAATTGTTGTTGTCTTTTTTATTTTTATTTTTATTTTGTTGTTGTTGTTGTTGTTATCAACAATTTTCTGTTAAGAAATTGTGATCATCAGGATGTCCACTGTAAAGACCAATGATGCACACCATTACAAAGACTGTTACTGACAAAGAAAATATTCATCCTCTCTCATCCATTCAGTGTATTTCAGTGTTTTCCATACATTCTTGTTGCCCCACTTCTCTTCATCAGCCTTTTCTGTTTTTCAATCCTGAGTGCAGTCGTAATGGCATCAGAAGTGGAACAGCCCAGACATTTCTGCCTAGCCTCAGCAAGAGCAATGAAGGATATAGACCTGGCCAGATCAATCTCAAAATGTGCCAGAGTAGTTAACAACTGTATGGAGCAAAAGCTGTGATATTAGAACTGAATGACATTAGTAAAAATATCTTGTGAAAACAGACCTCTTAAAGACCTATTAAAGTCACTTTTTACTGTCCCTTCTCTATTTTCATTTATATCTTTTTAAAACCGGAAAATAACTTTTATTCCACAATTGACCATTAGAGGCAATGCTGTTATACCTTAGAGGGAATGAGGCTACATCTCACTTCCTCTGGGTTACACTGGTCTTGTTCATGTAGCATAACAATTAGCCTGAAGTTCTTGTGGGTCTTATTTGCTCTGCCTCAAAATGAAGAGTGAAAAAGGCTATTATTTTGTGTGTGTGTGTATACGTATTTTTTTGTTTTGTTTTTCTTGAGAAGGGTAAGAGTTTTATTTCTGGTTCAAAGCACTTTCTTGAATTAGTGAATTTCTAGTGCAAATTAAGAGAGTTAGTCTTTACTAAAAATTGTGTTTGTCACTGACTGGATTCTGTTAACATACTTGTTCCTCTGAGCCTCTTCTTCCTTTAAAATATAGCTATTGATTCCAGTGGGTATTGTCTGCTATTTCTTGATTCTAGATTATAGACCACAGGTCCTTAGGCTCAGATTTTCTCTTATGATCATGCAATGCTAACCATGGAGATCATGCTCCATAATAGCAATTGTTACAAATAGCAGTTAGTGCTAGCATCTGGGCTTGTTTATTCCTCTACAGGATTAATATTATTGCCATCATGGGAAGAACTTCCAATTACAGTCATGCCCCCTGTGTTTTGTTCTTTACAAACAGCTCTAAACCTTACCACAGAGAGCCAATTCCTTCTTCTCTGACAGGCAGGTTCCTCTAACTCCTCAACAGCAGACACAGACACATCCACAAGGCGAAAGCTACAAAGGGACAAGCTGAAATAACTCTCTTGAGTGAAGGAGCCCCAGGTTAAGGAACAGGTGTTTCGAGGAATAAGGAGTTTAGGAATGAATGAAGAAGTGAGCACATTTCCATGAAGAGTGCTTGCCCTCAGGCAGTCCTGTAACTCACTGTTGAAGGCTTTCTTAGGGACTACCCATCTGTCTGCAACTGACCTATACACTGAATAAGTCAGTCTGTCACAGAGGCATGCCTATAGCAGTTGAGATCTTGATGATATAACTCAAAATAAACTGTTGCATATGACTCATCATTACTCTTTGTCCATAGGAAAAGTAGAACTTTTCTTTCCAGACCACTATGAGACTCCCAAATTGAAAATACCGTACTAATTCTCTGTATTGCCAAAGGTGTGTAATTCAATTAATTATCTCTTGAAAATATTGTTATACTCATTTTATCCTGTTGGGGATAATGATAGAAAGTTGGTATAGTTAATAAGTGATAATACAATCAAGTTTCAGAGATAAATTAACAATATGTTCTGTAACAAATTGTTCCTTTAGGGCATCTGGTAGACATTTCCTCTTGCTGTTTTCATTGTCCTAGAAGAATGTAAATTTCTCAGTCATGGAACAGCATTTTTTTTTGTCTCTTCTGGAACTGTTGCCCATTGTACAGATAATTAGCTGTTCACTGGACCACAGAGAGAACATAAAGGCAAGTCTAGGACCTGCTGGAGGAGGAGAGTCTCTATCTGAGAACCACCTCACTTTATTACTTGCATAGAAGAGTACTTTTAGATAATAATCTACACTTCTTTAACCATCAGGAGAGAGATTTGCAGATCAAGTTTATTCTTAGATAGTTCTTAATCTACATTTCTGTACTGCCACTGGTGGTAGAAGTATCCTAGAAGGTGGTTTTGACAAAATGCTTATGACATAGTTTTCCAAAACTAAGCCACATGAAACCCATTCTTACATTTTAGTTCGTGCCTTGATGATGATTTCAGTGCTGTGCACAAAACAGAAGAAGTACTATATGGGAAAATGGAGCAAGCACAATGGATTGCCAATATCTGCAGAGTTTGTATTTCTGCTCCTATTCAGAGAGAAATAACACTAAACTCTTGTCCTCATCATTTTCCAGAGGAGGCTTTGGAGGTAGGATTGACAGAATCAAAGATTACCACCTATGCTATGTATCACTGTGGAACTTCCATGCTTTTCTAAATAGTGCTAATATACACAAGCAACCAAAAGAAGAAGTAGGGACAAGAAATGTGTACTAGACAATTTAGGTGCCCCTTTATTCACATATTTTTCTCACAAATTTCCTTCTATTTCGTTCATTTTTTGTATCAGTAAAAGTATTTGTTAAACTTAATCCAAGTTCAGATATTTTTCAGTGCCCTAAGGTTTTACTTTTTGGTTTGAAAAATAATCCACTAAAATACTTTCACCTAGCTCTGAAAGTAAGTCTGCCAAATATAGCTAAAAGAGAACTGAATATATTTTCTGCCTTGGAGATATTCTACTCTTTTCTGAAAACACAGAGTTTAAGACTATCTCTTTTCCACACCTCCCAGTAAAAATTATTTCCCGTTATTTTTATGCAAACTGGTAGTGTTTCAATGGTTTGCACTCTTTCTTGCTTTTTGAACCATATGACCTTTTAAAATCCTTTCATTTCCTTCTTGTCCATGAAAGAGCTTGGATTACGCCGTATGGTTTCTTCCCTGGGTGAGGAACATGCTGGTGTTATAGATGAACTAAAATGCTGGGAAGTGCTAATAGAGAGTTCAATCTGAATGGTCAGTTTGATCATTCTCAGGAGAAGTAGTCTGTGCTCTGATATGTGCTCAATGGCCATTAGCTCAATGATCCCATATCTGGAATAACTTCAAAACCGTAGGCTGCAATCCTAATGTTCTCATAATCCTGCCATAATCCATCACAGTTAATTATATTAGCTTTCTAAATTTCTTGCTGTAGTGTTCACTGTTTCTGTAAGAGAAGATTTCCAAAGAACACTCTTTTAGTAAAGTCTGAATGTACTCAATCCTTTTTATTTCATTGCATCCCTCTTAGTTCATTCATTCCATGGTATAGTCACATTATAATCAGCAGATACCAAGAAAACTATTTTTGTTTGACTTCTTCTTTGCGCACTTTCATAAAACTCAGTTAAAACAGTGTTTTCCCTTTCATAGCTGAGAACCCTGCGCAGTGACATGGCTGAAGTTAAAGCTAGTTGAAAGGGAGAGCGAGCTTTTGTTGGGATCTGGCTGTAAGTCACTGCTTAGTAGAAGGCAAAAAAGTGTTCCTACTTTTTCCACAAATACTTTACAAGGCAAGGAACTTTAAAGAGGAATGACAGCAAAAACTATTGGAAGATTAATGAGGATCCCTGCAGCCTGGTCTTTTATGGATCACCAGCTTTTCTTTCATCAGCTATATTTACTCAGCAAGTAAATCTACTGCTAAAAAATATGAAAAGCTCTTCCACAAGCCTGCTTAAAGGTAAGAGACCCTAAACAAAAGAGTTAACAGCATTCTACCGACAAAGAAAGCCCCGAGGGAGGGGAGGGTGGAAAAACCCTTAGGGAAACCTTCGTTTTGCCTGTCAATTAGTCAGTTTGCTATTCACTGCCATGCAGCTCCTGAGCTATCCTTTCTCAGAAGTGGAAAGAAAGCAACACAGGGTGGTTAATCATATTACTGCATTGATCTTTTATTAAGCAATATGCTGAACCTCTTGGATTGTTATTAAAACTAAAATGCATTTATAGCATACAGCATGTAAATCTAGTCCTTTGGATCAAAGTGTCTCCTGGCACTGTCACATACTAATGAGGGCAGTCGAGCCTAGCAAACTTTACATTTATCAGGGGAAACAAAATTGTGTATATTATACATTTTTAATCATTTGTCTCAGTCCTGATGTTATCTCATAATAAATTACATTTGTAACTTATTATAGCGAATTCAATTTGTAATGATACAAAATAGTCCATGGAAATAGCATTCTATTGACAGAATTTTCTCGTTCATTTTTGCTATGTTCTTGATGGCATGGTGGTGATTCACACTCTATTAAAAATAATCATTCAAAACAATCTGCTCCTATTTCATGCCAAAATATCTTTCCTGTTCTCTGCTTATCAGCAGTGATACTCCCTAACATGAGAAATGCTCTCTAATCACTGAAGAGCAAGACCCACAGCTAAATTAGGCTGCTATCAAAATTATAGGAGAAATCTGTTGTTACGTCTTTACTCAGAAATAAAGCAGGACCAGGGCATGGCTTTAAGCAGGGAGCTGTGACCATCTATGCTCTGTACCATACGTACGTAACTGTCAGTGAGGGCTCTGGGATGGTGCTGCCCAGTCAGCACTTACTCAGGCTACACAGGAATGAAGCAGTCAGGACTGTTTGCAGAAGTCTGTAAGGCCACTCTGTTTCAGGAGGTAGGAAGCATGTAATGTGCTATGCTACTCTATTTCAGGAGCAGATCATTTCTCTTTGACAGAAAATAATATCCAACCATTAGAATATCTTTTTTCTTTTGAGTTTTCCTACGGAAAATATGATAAAACGGAAAATACGAAAGTTGCTTTGAAATATTTTTTTTAACCAGAACTCATTTGCTGATCGGTATAAACCAAAGCTTGATCTTCATGCACAGCCACCAGGCAGGTGCTCTGGGAAACAGAAAGTCCTGTAAAATGTCGAGTTATCTATGAATGTACCATCATAATATATAAAAGCTATGTTTATGTTGAGGTTCCATGGTCTTTTAGAGAGGACCCACCATGGTACTAGCAGATTATCATATAAAGTGAGGTAGGTAATCAAGCCAGCAGAGCTTATAGCACAACACTTTCAGTTATATTACATGGCTAAGTGAGACATATGGAAAAGCTGTGCAATTTGAATGGTTTTTTTTCGTTGTTGTTGTTGTACAAAACATGCAACAGAAGGCACAGAGAATCTTCAGTGTTTTCTTCAAAGGCACAACAGAGCTTCTCTCTCTTTCTTCTATTTTTCATACTGCTTTCAGCCTGCACTGTAGAAAACTTGCATGCTGATATATGCAAGTGTGTATATGAGAGAAGAGTGGTAAATCAAGAACAGCCTGCTAGTTATGCATCAAAACCAGCTGTAATCGGACATTCTCCAAAGTTGATATCATACTTTCCTACCATCCCAGGCTACCCTATAGGGCTGTTCTCATTCCACTTTTGCTCCTAACTTTAGTCTATTCATATGCAAGAAATTCTTTAACATATGTTCATTGATGCTTTTAGTTTGAGGCAACGAGTCTGAAAAACATTACAGACACAGATTCAACCAAACACAACTTGGCAGAAACTTACACTGCCAGGCTAGGGGCAGCACAGTCAATTGTGGTCAAATCTGCTGTATCTTTTATTTTATTTTTTTGGATGCCTATAACCAATAAGTGATATCTTCATCAACACTTTAGGTGCACTCATGTTTCTATTCCAAAGATAGGCCATCACAGACACCAAGCACTGGGCCAGCCCTGATAACACATGCTACTCATGTTTAACATACTGCTCCAGTTAAGCTAAGCGCACCAAGAAAAAGAAAAAAATAGTAATTCTAATTAAGTCTATTGAAATTGACCCTGCAGTGAAAAAAAATGAGTTGAACGACTTTTTTGATATCGTTTTATCATTTGCCAGTGAGTCATAAAGCAACAAGGAATACTGTTCAGTAATTCCTCTTCATTTCTGCTGATTAGGCTATCAGTTCACAACACTTGGCAAACATTTGGGTATGTTATGACTAATGAATCACTGATTACTTTTGTTAGAGTTTGGGCCCTCTATGTTAAGCATCATCTGACTAACTGAATCAAGTCTGTCAGAAGAGTCTTTAGAGTCCGTTAGAAATACTGTTTCTTAAATAAGGTGAAACACAAGATCAATCATTTTGTTATTTATATCTTCTATCTTCTAGAAAAACAGTAGGTTTATAATTTTCAGTTCAACAGTAATAATGCCATCAATAATAATGCTATAGAAAGCTACTCATCTTAAATTTTTAATACCTGAAAGTTGTTCATCACAAAAGTTGTTCCTTTAGAGGGAACAGCATATTCATGTGCATTCTAGTAAGCTGACAAATTCCTGAGTAAGCAGAAATTGGGTTTTACTTTAGATACATCAGTGTTTTATGCTGAATCTTCATTGTATCTTCTAGTATATCTTTTCTAGTATATCTTCTCTCTCCTTCACAAGTTGTATTTTTAATATTTTCCTTGTATGAGCATTCTCTTCTTCTTTTATTTTTTTTCCCTTTCCTATTCAATTCTATTTTCTTATAAGCCGGTTTGAATTTTGGCTCTCAGGATCCTATTTATCATCAGCCAGCCAATCTTGCCAAACAACAGGAAGCAAGGGGTATGTTTAGTGGAAGCACGTGCCATATTGCTGTACTCATAAATCACATGAGGAAGATAAAAAGGCCAGTCTCTTTTTCAGTCACTGAAAGTACTCTCTGGTTCACTTGCAGTATTTGGTAGGTTCATTTACAGGTTCATTTGGTATACTGGGTGGTAGGCAGTGATCTTTAACATGTGTCCATTCCAAGACTACTATGAAAAGAACACAATTTTTCAGAAGTAGTGGCTGAAAGATTGTCTTTATTCCTCTGTTGTGAAAGTATACCCAGGACAGACATAGGAATATATTCTCTCTCCTCAAATTGTCTTTTCTAGCCTGCTAATTTAATCAGGAATTTGTTAGGACATGTGCAGATTTCAGAGTGTGTCTATGTGCTGATTGTTCAAGTTACCAGCTCTATATATAACATGATCTTTATCAACACGACGTCTGTCCTTCTGAAACTGTATTTCCCCTTTTTGTACTAGCAAACTTCACCTTGCTGTTACATTTCTATTCAGTCCAAACCACTTTTTAGCCATCTTCTCGGTCGGTGTGGCCTCAAAATATACGCCTGTATTAGTAGAGTAGTATTAGAGAGATTTGTAAAACACTGATTATTTTTACTGATAGAGCAATATAATCTAACCAGGATCAGCTAGCACTTTCCTGAAAATCTGTGGGCATGAGGAGGTGGAATTCCCCTGGACAGCCTGGATTTGGTGGTTCAAACAGCTGAGAATCTCCTTGTCAACTGTTTTCGGGCTGGTTTGGCCTGGTTCCATGACAACTAGGGCAGGGGTCCCACAAACCCATGCCCTGGAAAAGGGGAAGGGTGAAAGGGAAGAAGGAAAAGGGGGATGGGTCTAAAAACAGAACAGCGGCAACAATCTGAGAAGGAAAGCTAGTTTACTAAACAAGATATTGGAATGCAAAGTAACACAGTATAATACAATAGAACTGGAACTGAAGCTAATAAATCAAACAAATTGAGAAAGGGAGTGTCCAAAAACTGGAGGCCTTAAGCTAAATGCTGAAGGTGAGATGGCTAGTGAGCACCCGCTGCTGGGTCAGTCCGAAAGGATTGGTTCTGGTCTTCCTCAAAATATAGTTAAGGAATTCTCATTGTCTGTCAAAAAAATACATAAGCCCAACAGAACATCAGCCTTCCACAACTGTAATACTGAGAATCTACAGCACTTCTGATCTTTATACTTGTTAGACTTCCCAGCAATACTTATTTTGCACCACATGTAATAGCATCAACATTCAAACTGGACACAAATTTATAAGAAAAAAAAGAAAAGAAAAAATGTAATTAAATCATTAAGAACGGCTAACTTTAGTTAAGATTTTAGTTCTGTAGAAATCATAGAGATTCTGCTGCCAACTCCTGTACAATCCCAGAACATCTTCTGGGCTGGCATAAATTCCGGTGAGGTGGAAAACAGGTGTCAAATCCTTTATTAGTAACAAAACTGGAAGAAATGACCTGTAGGAGTTGGCTGAGCAGAGAACTTCAACAACGTTGCTACATGCTGACCTAACATTAAAATAGGTGATCCTTTCAGGGATGAACGAAAAAACAGCGTGTGAGTTAGACTCTCTTTACAACACTGAATCATCGTTCTCCTGATCTATTATAGCCTCCTTGTTTAAAGTTACACACACACTCACAAAGTTCTTCCAAACTTCACACTTCTGGATTTTCTTATAGTTTTGTGAGGAAAAAATGATCCCAGGCAAGTACTACATTTGAGCCCAGGCTTAATTTTTATAGATTATCAATATAAATATGAAATATATGTTTGTAATGGAAATTCTGACATAGCCTTAGCAATACTGCTGTATAATAATAAGATTTGTCATTTATGATCAGTTAAGGACAACTTTAAAACAGCTATTCTGAAAGCACTGTATTTCCACATACTTTAAAGCCATATCATAAAAGTTCCCCAAGTTTGTCAAATACCAGAAATTTTCTGCTTATTTACCCTTTAACAATGATCTAAGCTTCTGACATATAATAATTTCTCATGTCTCACTTCAATCAAAATGATTTGAGTGAAAAACTATCAAAGCAGGTTTGGGAAGACTGCAGTGTTTTTAATAATGCATTTACAATTGCTATATTGTTTTAAAATCTACAGAATACAAGTGGGTTTAAAATAGATATGTGCCTAAATTCATGATCAAAGCAAGAATACAAAACAAAAAAAGATTGTTTAGCTGAAGGCTATTTTAAAAATGTTTCATTCTAAATGTTTCAGTGAGTGAATTAATACCATTTTGTGAACGCAGTTGGTTTACTCTAGTGTAATTGAATTTGCTTGTTAATCTGTTTCCAAAAGGTGTTTAGAAATACAGCTGTACAAGCAAATGGAATCTTTCAAAAATTAATATTGATGAAGATTCAGATTTTCTTATTCCCAAAGGAATGTTTGAATTTTACTCTAAATCTTTAAAAAGATTTTTTATCTTGCTTGTTGCGTATGTTAGTGATGTGGGCTGCTTATTAATCAATGTTTAACAATGTAATTACAGCCGGTTTTATTCTTACCAGATAACACAGATTAATAAATGACCTGCAGCTAGTGAAGTGTGTAGAAAGGGTAATGAATTCCTTCCATCAGCACATTAATTTATTAGTAATAAACAAAGAGTATGATGAATTAGAAGAATTTGCAGTGTTTTTGAATATTGCAACAAAATTTCCAGATGAAAGCATTTAATCATGCAGTTTTTATTCGTTTATTCCAGTTTGTGTGTTGTACTGTGCTGGGATTTGCCTTTCTGAGCTGCATTAACCAGTCATTTAAAGCTAGGTTTCCTCAGTTTTGCATCACTATATGTTGTCTCAGCTCATACTTTTACACACCCATTTTACCCATCACTGAAGGTGTAACTTTGACGTGAACTAGCTAAATTCATTCCATAGAGCAAAACAACTCAATGAAGGTACTGCCGAATTAGTCCTGTCTCTAAACCGGCCGTAACAGCATGAAATTCCTTTTGAAAAAGATGTGCAATTGCAGGTAGAAAGAAGCAGTTACTGAAGCAGCCTGACTAATGTGACCTAACTGTCAGTTAAGTGGGGTTATCAAGCGCATCTGCATGCTAGAGAGACATAACGGCTAAAGCCATAAGCAAGTGTCACTTTTAAATAATCTTGTTTTTTTAGCCTCCTTATGAACCTTCCTGGCTTTCCATCATTTAGTTACAGACAGACACCTTTTGAAATTAAAGTTACATTTGAAAAGAGATGTCAAAAGCTTTTCAGGGAGTTGGATAATTCCCAATGAACAGTAAAAGTGAAAGAGAGAAAAGTAGAAAAGGCATGGATAACACACCATACCCAATGGCAACAACATAAATTATTTCAGACAGTAACAGAACCATTAGGTGGCTGTCACAGTCACCTCACACACTTCACAGAAGCTCCAGTGCAGCACGCAGCCTTGCCATTTGGTGGCTGTACTCCTGCTCCTCCCCTCCCTTGAGCTGCCTCCTCCTCAGCAGAGGAGGTCAGGAGGAAGGTGAGCTGCACTCCTACTCTTTTTTCATACTTCTAATTTCTATTTTGAAACTGAGCCATAACAGTGAGCATGTCCACTTGTGTAGACCTGCCGTGCCCTTAGATGAGACAGGGTGCTGTATGGGAACAGGCAGTACTGTGTCTCAGCAAGGATGTGCAGAAGACAGTTCTGACATCCCCATCCTGCTCCAGGTTACTGTCTCAGCAGCACAGCAGATGTCCTGGGAACAAGTCCCAGCCTCCTGGCAACATTAGAGTGGTGGGAAAGTGAGAAGCTGGTGAGAGAAGAGATGCAGAGAGGGTTCTCCATTCCCACAGAACCCCGCAGAAATCTGATTTAAAAAAGGAAAAAAAAAAAATCATGTATTAACCAGATGCTTGATATTATGTATTTCTTTAAAATAATTACAGTTTGAAAGATTGAAGTGGTATAATTTACTGTTAACAGGTGGATAGAACGTTCACATCAGGTAATCTGAAGTGTCTGCAGAGGGATATTAGAAGAGCTCCAAACCTACAGTGCTTTGACCAGCATCCAGCCCTATTGCGTAAATGCTTCTAAATCCTGCGCTGACTTCTGTGAGAATTTCATACATGGAGGGATTGCAAGAGTGACTCTCGAAGTGACACAGTGACAGAAGCACATCCAGGGGGAATCTGAGGGCATGTCTAAAGGGAATCTGCAAGCAAAAATCTCTGGGACTGTGTAAGCTATGGCTAAAAATAAGCCTAGATTTCAGGAGGTTAGAATATGCTGTAATGAATTATGTAACTGGCGTGAATTCTTGCCAAAAAGCCCCAAGTAGCATAATGTTGTTGCAATTATGGCAATTCACAGGAGGTAAGGAACTGGCCCTCTGTACACACTATTGCATGCATGAAACTATATTATCCCTACGTTCTATTTATCTAAGACTATTGAATTTATGAGGAAATTATGTATGCAGACACATACACATGCATATTTTACAAATAAATGTACTGAAAAGTCAGCCTGAAGAGATACGGTTGCAGTACTTGTTTCGAAAGAAAAGGATCTTAATCTCCCAGTGAATCCAAATTCAGATGTGGCTCTTGCCAGCTGACAGCAGTTACTCACAGGTACAGTAGAGGCAGTGCAGACTTAAAGCTATGTACTGATTTCAGCTGGAAGGAATGTGACAAACTATGCCATTTTGCTGAGCCTGATTAAGCACCTAAAATCCAGCTTAATTATGCTACAGCTGGTCATAAGTAAGGCACGTTATATGGCAGGACAATGGGGCTGGATTGGAGTTAAATCCCTGGAGTATCTATTTCTGCATGAGAGAGGAACTCCTTTGCAGAGGTATGCTATAAGACAGCCTTCAGTGCAAATTGAAGCAAGGGGCAAAGCTGGAGGCAGGAGTGGGCCGAGCAGGCAGAGATTGAAGCCAGTGCTGTAGGCCATCAAGCAGCCTTAGGAGTGTGCCACCATTTATCCAGGCCCCAGAGCACTCAGATACACGGAGGGCACGTTCAGCTCACAGAATCAGAGGGACGGGAAGGTGGCAATGCTCGCCTCAGGCTCCCGTGCTCCTTGGCTGTAAATCTTAAGAGGCTCACTACAGGGTGCTTCGCACAGCAACATTCATTGAGAGCTCCATGCCCTTTTTGGGAAAAACAAAACTCCCACTACCCGTATGGGATGATTAGGAAGATGTATATGTTAACACAGCAGAAGGAAAATGTAGTGCAGTTTCTTTGTTTTTTGTTATTGTATTTTTTTCTCCCAGAGTTCGTGAAGCTGAATATCCTTGGCAGATGCCCTGATCTGGAAGACTTCGACTCTTTTATTATTTTCCTTAACACTGAAAGTTCAGTTAGGCAAGTTGATTTGTTTCTATGGGGGCTAATACTGTAACATGGTAGATATGGAGTTTTGCCCAGTAGTTTGTGTACTAATGAAATATGGAAAAAAATACTAAGCCATATTACCTCACAGTCAGCATAAGTCTGAATTTTATGTTTCAGTCTGTCAGCTATACTCATTCGTTAGCTTTCTTGTTATGTTATTTGAATATTTGGTTATTTGTAAATGGCATAAAGAACAAAATGAAAAAGCAAAGGAATGTAAAAGTTGCTGTTAATTTATAAATTTGCTTGCTCATATTGTAATGATTTGGATAATGTAATTAAAAAGAGTAAAAATAAGATTTTAAAATAAAATGGTACAAGACAGTATGTTGAGTCTCTCCAAAGATAACTGTTAACACCTAAATAATTACAGAGTGAAAGGTAGACATCTGTCAAGAATTATTCTGGCTATGAGATGGAAAACAAAGTGCACTACAAAGAAATGGTTGATTTCAACATAAAACCAAGTAAATTATACATATTTTGTAAAGGTAGTGTACAGTGATATGGCAAAATATTTTTCAGGTTAGTCAGCATTAGGAAAGGTTATGCAGTCGATTGGAAGCCCTACCTCCAAGCCACTGGGCACTGCAATGACAGATGAATTACTGCAGACAGCTGCCATGTTATTCACTAGAAAGAAGATAAATTTAAAGAAAGAAAGAAGGAGAAAGAAAGGGAGGAAAGGAGGAAAGGAAGAAAGAAAAAGAAAGGAAGGAAGAAGGGAGGGAGGGAGGGAGGGAGGGAGGGAGAAAAAGCTGGACCTTAAATTTACTGCAGTCACTTAAGAGAAAGACCTGGACATCACTGGCAACACTACAGCTCAGTGACAATGGCTTATTATGCTGTCACTGGGGAAAACAAACAAACAAAAAGAAAGAAACCCCCCAACTACATGGTTCTTACTTTGTAAAAAAAAAAAATAGTAGAAAAAAGCCACCCTGCAATCCCATCAGTTAACAATGATCACTGATGAAATCAATAATAATAATAATAATAAAAAGTATAAAATGTTAAATAAAGGATCTCTTGAAAATGAAGTGTTCTCCATCTGAAGGAGCTTTAAAGATACTTAGTGCTTACCTATGAGTGTCACCCTCATTCAGCTTGAGTAGCACTGAACTCTCACCTAGATCAATGCAACTACTTGCAGGGGGAAATCATTATCTCGATGGAGGCTTTAGACCTATGACAATTATAAGCTGACTTGGTAAGTGTACGTGGAATAAAAATAATTAAAAAAAATTTAATGGTGACTGGTTGATCAGAAATTATCCATTCTGTGGTGCACACAACCATGGGGGCAGAGACTGCTAATGTGGTTGCAGGAGGGACAGGAGGGATTCCAGAGGCAGTTTTGTAATGCTGTGGTTTATTTTTCAGTCTGCATTTCCTGATACAAGTAGGTGTTAGCTTTTCCTTTTGGGTCAAATATAGCAAAACCTCTTTTTCTCTGTTATGCAACGTAGCTTAATTTTACTGAGAATATGCATCAACCTCGCATTTGTATTAGAGGATTACTACTTCAGATAAACCAGAGTTGACTGTCTAAAGACAGTTGGTTAGGTACTTCTATTAACCTTTGTCACACCACAGTAAATACTATAGAAATCACATCCTGAAAATACAGTTAGCAAATTCAAGCCGAAAATAAATGTGCTCTGAAGAAAGCATTAATAAACCGCAAAACTCACTAGCATGTGAAATTCCATGTTTGAAGGAGATAAAATATGTAATATCTTGGGATTTAACGGACCCTTTAAGTATAACTACCTTGTAATAAACTACCACAAACTAACATGCATGTGAACAGATTCTGGCTCATCTGTAGTGGATAATGAGAGAGGGGTTTGAAGGGAGACATCTACAGATCAGGACAAAAGTGTCAGTATTTGGGCACAGCAACTTAAAAGAGTTTGAGAGCATGTGGACGATGCCAGTGATTGACCTGCAGAGGGTTGTACTCCTGAGAGTTGCAGTTCTTCAGTTCTTAAGTAGTTCCTTTTTATGGAACAACTTCTCCCATACACATTGGCACATTTCCTGTCAGTGGTGAAGCTTCACATCACTGCACCTCCCAGATCTGGAGGTGAAAGTATGGGAACTCCTGCCAGTGCAATCTGTAGTTTATCTTCCAGAACTAAATAAGGGTTATAACATCTGTTCTTTTATCCTCCCCCTCCTACCTCATAACACAGAAGGGAGACTAAGAGAAAAGACTTTTATTTTCTTTCTTCCCCTATTCACACTTTTTCACAGAACCACAAGGAGATTGAGACTGGCTGCAAGAGGATGCAATATCTGGGAACAGGAAATCTACTAGGTCTGATTTTTACCTCAGCTGGGCTGAAAGAGGAATCCAGGAATCCAGATGGAAGTGATCAGATATCTCTGGTACTAAGGAAAAACAGGAAGATACTGGCATCACTGGAGCATATTGCTAGAGTTTATCTCCTTCTCACAACTGATTAAGTAAGAATTAGCTATTCTTATGATCATTATTTTCAGCATGCAATTTATAATATGACAAACATCTAGAAAACTGAAGCTTTGACTCTTGTGGAATATTGAAGCCAGCAAAGTGCCTGCATATCTATATGGTAATTTCCTGTAGCACCTGGGCACAAAGGCATTCCTTTACTTCATAAATGAGCAGTGGACTTTGTCTCCTTTCAGGTTGTCTCCAGATGCTATTATGGGATGATGACTCCAGCTTTCCCTGCTTGGGCTTCCCAGGGGAAGATCCACAACACAGTGAGATATACAAACAGACGCTGAAGTGTGATCAACAGAGGGACAGTTTGCGCTCCAAAGGCTTGTGCCTCAGAGAAACAGTTTCCAAATTCAGATTTATCAGGGGAAGCAGCCTTACAGGATCCAGATGCGGGATATTCTTGGACTCTGTACAACTCTGCTACTGTGCCTTGGGAAAGTCAGGGGCATTTCATGCTCACATATGTATTTAACATGAATTTAATTTGTATTGTTCTATAGAAAGTATTTCATTTCCATTTAATGACAAGATGACACACCTCTATTTCAGAACAATGTTTCTCAAGTGTACTGAACATTCATAGATGCAAAAAACAGAATCTAAACATCTATTTATCCCATTGTATAATTTTAAGCCTCCCGAGACGAAATGCTGTCAGTGAATTGTTACTACCATTCTGGTGTATCTGAAGTCCTTGAAGTATGAAGTTTTATAGCACTATTTTTGATTTGGTCTAAACAAAATAATGAAAATAATAGAATGAATTACTGAAATTCCAACTAAAAAAAATGACTTTTTTATATGAGCATGCCTTTAAAGCCAGATGATCCTAATTCACTACAATTTCTCTATCAATTTGGAGCATGTATTTAATACATCAGCTTCACTGCTATAATAGACTGATCTGACTCATAAACTCAGGAGAAGTTCTGAAGTTGACATCATAAGGAAAATCCACCTCTAGACAAGATTTAAGTGTAGTTACGCATGGATGACTAAATGCAAAGTTTCACAGAATGACTTTTGTGTACATATTACTTGAAAGTCAAATGTCATGATCCCATGCAGTTTTGTATTGAAAATTCCACAAAAAATGTATGAAAGTGTCTACAGTGTAGATCACAGAAAATCTTGTGCACAGATAAAGGATTTTTTATATTATAATTACATATAACGAAATTGGTGATTTAATTTTTTTCTTTCTTTCTTTCTATTACTTAAGCCTAGTTTTCTCATTCACCACTTGAAACAAAATTCAAATATTTCAGACCAAAACTGGGCTTAAGCCATTTCTGTGTGAACAGACCCAGGGTTCAATATCATTTTCACAGACTGTGTCTGAGGAAAACTTTCAACTCCTCTGTGATGCTATTCAGAATTCACTTCAGTCCTGTACACGGTAGCCAAGAATGACAGTTTGAATCATGCAGAAAGAGAATTTGTGAATTTAAAACTTCATATAAGTTGTGATCATTTCCTTGTGTGTGCTTGTGCAGCTTTAGAATTCAGTCCATATTTCTTATGTCACAATTTTTAATTGAGTTACGTGTTGGAGATAGTTGCTATTAGTGCAGGGAATTTGGGCGGGCATGAAGCTAGTAGTACAGCATCAGTATGAGGTCAGTGTCAAGAGAACTGTTCTGACTACACAGAAGATTAAATAAAAGGCGGAATCTGGCCTACAGATTTTCAGTCAGAGAAAACAAACAAACAAACAAAAAACAGAACAAAGCAAAGGGTGACATAAGAATATTTGATGTTGTTGTTTCAGTCAACCATTCAGACTGATGGTATTTGAATTGTAACACATTGAGTTGAACGAAGTTTCCAGATGCCTTTTTTTTTTCCCTCCTCTCAGAGAGTTTGATGCAAAAACCGAGGGCTATGGTCCATTTAGCCTGAGCATTTTGGTTTAGTTGTCATGTTTTTCTTTTCTGTTTTTATGTTCACAAAGGATCCAACACTCAGCTGTAGGAGATACAGCATGGGCCGTGCCATCCTGAAGAATACAGGGAAGGATTACAGAACATGACACAGAAGCAGAGGAAAAAGAAAAATTCACTGAAAGGAATATACAATTCTGAGTCAATTTCACAAAGATTTCAAGTGTAGGAAGCCAGATTTAGAAAAAAAAAAATCTGTAATGTGATTTCTCAGTGTATCTGCATTGCTTTGGTGTAACTGTGAATGCATCCACAGACGTTTTGGGGAAGAAGTGTATACAGTAAGTCATTTTTTAGCTCAACTTATGATTATCAGGAAGACAGAGCATATAAAATGAGTTCATCAGGAGGAAAAATTCATGCTTTAAAAAATGTATTCTGTTATTTAATTTCTTTACAGACTCAGCAATATAACAATAAATGATTTGTATAGTTTACATGCTTATGTAATTTTAAATATCCTTACATGAGAACACACCCTCTGCTCCTAGTGGATTGTACAATGTAGTAGTATTTCTGCATAAATGCAGATGCAGATGAAAATAGGTGGCCTAAAACTGTATGCAGGACGTGAATATGTCATTACTGTTCACGCCTTTCTTCTGTCATCTTGTTCATTGTGTAAGATCCTGTGTTTTTATGAACAGTCATTCAAAGTCTCAACACAATACACTTAAAAAAATAAAAAATCTGCAGGCTGCAAATTTTCTTTTGGGCATAATGGTCTTATATTGAAATGCCTCCATGATATGGCAGGAAATTGTAGAGGGCTGACCAGGTTGTAGGCTTTCTCTATTTGCTTTAATCTCTGTTACTACATATGACATATACAAAAACTTACAAATATACAAAATGCCTGTATGGACGTATTTAAAAAAAAACAGTATTTTCAAAAGAATAAGTGTAAATTCACTGCTTGCTCATCTCCCCTTTCTGAGTGCACACTTATAAGGATGGGAATGAGAGACGAGAGATGAGGAGGGAATCAGGAGCACACACTTTGCCTGCACAAATCGTGCTATCTGGCGTATCAAAAGAGCATTCTGAATGAAAGGCAAAAAAGTGCCACAGCCTAAGCAGTGAGTGCTAATTATTTGGCAAATGGAAAGCACACGGTGCATTCTTAAGGCTACCTCCACACCATTCTCAGAAGTAAAGAAGAGAGCACAGAGAAAAGTGCTCAAAGCCCAGAGCGTGTGGTGGCTGCTTACCCGACAGTGCTGAGCATGTGTTTTATAGATATATGAAATTTTGCTTTATCCACCTAAAGATTCCCAGCACAGATCCTTACCATTTACATTTCCCTTCACAATTTACATTCCCATCTGTGCCATGTTTTCTGTACCAGCATCCCTGTTCGTGCAAGGATCGTTTCGGATTCTCACATCATCTGGATACTGAATCGCAATGACACCCCCTGCATTTTGCCAGCTTCCGCGACAATAACCGGTTACCCCGTTCACACGGCAGCTCCCTCCTCTCTGAGGATTCGGCAGGGCTGCACGGAGCCCGTTCCGCTCCGGGTGCAGGCGGAGGGGAGCGGCCCGGCCCCGCACGGCCCCGGTACCGGTCCGGCGGAGCGCAGCGCTCGGACGATGGCCCGAAGAAGTGATGCACCGCGGCCCCGTGTAGGGAGCGCTGAATTGTGGTGTCGGTTCCTTCTCACTGAAGGAATAGTGGGGCGGGGGGACAGCACATCCTCGGGAGAAGCGCTTCGGATGCGGACAGCGAGCGCTGATGGAAGGAATTTGGAAGTTTCTCTGCCTTTTTTTCTTTTCTTTCCTTTTTTTTTTTTTTTTTCTCCTTTTTGTTTCCCCTCTTCCTCCTATTTAAATTGCCTCATTGTTGTTAGCGGGTTGCCCTCGCTCCGGGTTACACCCGGCGGGCGGAAAATAAGAAAAGCAGCCACCCTTGGCCCCCGAATGAATACCGATGTGTTATTGATCAGTTCTCGGCGATTGCAAAAAAATAAAAAATAAATTAAAAAAAAGCACAGAGAGTGGAGTAAGGAGAAACAGAGGCACACGGGTGGTAGCCCGAGCGGCGGCAGTCCCGAGGAAGTTGACTTTTGCCAGAGCTGACTCAGGTGTGCCTCGCTCCGAAGTTCCCCTCCACGCAGCAGCAGCACCGGAGCCCATATCGCTCCCTGTCCTGGGACCCAAACGGAGCCTCAGGGACTGAGGGGCCGCCCCTCTCACTCATAGGGCCGAGCTCGCGGGGCAGGCACACGAAACAGAACCAGCTCGCGGCGACCAGCCGACACACGGACCCCGCTCCAACCCACCGCCGCCCCCCACGCTCATCCCGCGGGCTGCCCAGCACCGCCGGCAACCCGATACCGCCACCCGCTCATTGGCCGAGCACACCGACCCCGTCCTTCCACCGCCAGCCAATCAATCGGCAGCTCGGCCCGTCGGGACACGGAAAGTCGCGGCTGATTGGCCGAGATAAGCTGTCAATCATCTTGAGGGACGGGCCGCCGCGGCGCATCGGTCCCGCCCCCCCGCCCTCATTGATATTATCGGAGCGCGGCGCGGGCGGCCGAGCTGCAGTCGGGGCTCGCGGGCGGGCGGCCCGGTGCGGGAGCTGGAGCTGAGCGGCAGCGCGGTGGAGGAGGCGGGAGAAGGAGCAAGAGGAGGATAAAGAGAAAGGCAGCTGGGAGGGAGGGAGCAGAGCGAGCAGAGCGAGCAGAGCGCCGGGCCGGGGACTCGCGCAGCGAATTCGCCACTGTCCTCTCGCACCCACCGAGCGGCGTCGTCTAGAAATAGGGGAGCGAGAAAGATAACATTTCTCCGCTCCTGCACCATGGTTTTGCGAAGTCGGCTCCCTCCTTGGATTATGTTGTGCTCCGTCTGGCTGCTCCGCTTTGCACACACGGGGGAGGCACAGGCTGCGAAAGAAGGTAAAGGCGTGCGGGGAACTAAACTTTGGGCTTATTTATTGCTTTTGGCAGCGAAAGGCTCAGCGGAGGGAGCCGCGGGCTGCATGCAAGCCCCGCTTTACCTTTATTTTTTTTATTCGTGTGTTTTCTTGAGCTTAGGAGAGAAACGAGTGAGAAATTTCTGTGTGCGAGCGTGTGTACGAGTAACAGACCGATACAACGGCATTCGCTGCGGGGAATGAGCTCCGAGAGGCGACTGCACGTGTTGGGGAGGGGAGACAGCCCGGGGCTCCGCGAGGAGCTCTCCCGCAGCCTTAGGGCTCCTGGACAGGACGTTGAGGGACCGCTTCCCACCGGGGCCGCGCGGAGCTCCGGGGACGCGCGTGGAGCGTGAGAAACGGCAGCGGAGTGTGATGCGCTCAGCCCGGGGGTGCGTCCCAGCGTCGGATGAGAGCGTGTGCTCATCCCCGGCGTCGCTCGGCAGAGGGGGAAGGTTTGCTGCTGGGTGCCTGACACCATCTGCATATCGCGACGGGGCTTCCCTGTTGCCATCAATCCAACGTTGGCGGATGGGTGTAAGGCGAAGCCCAGACGTCTGTTTTCCTGCCCATCCCGCGCGCTCTTTGCTCTCGGAGAGCAGTGGAGGTGTATGAAATCCAGTGCTGAAGTCTGTCTGGGAAATCTCTTTTCCCACGTTGAGAAAATCCGGGATGATTTAAACGAGCACCCTAGTCGCATTTGACAGTCAGCGGCGAAGGTCCGCTTCCATCTTCACATGGGGGGGGTTAAAGGAGGGGCAGGTAGGGAAGGAGAACTCAAGGTTTTTCTTTTTTTGTGTCCCTGCATAGATACGCATTTGGGGGGTTTGTCCCCTCTCAGCTGAATATGTCAATATATTCATCAGCCTGATGCTGAAAAAAAAATCCCTCAATGTTCACTCTCCTTAACACGAGAGAGATGGCGAGGTCAGAGAGGGAACAGAGAAAACCTTCAGCAGTATTTCTGAAGCTGACACGGAGGGGGGCTGGGGTGCACCGAGACCCCCATGCGGGGGATGGTCACGCGTGGCCTTGCGAGCAGGGGAGGGTGAGCGCCCTGGGGCTGCGGCGGCGCCGCCGAGCGTCGGTCTGCTCCGTGTTTGTGTGCGGATGGAGATATGGATGCATGCATATGCGTGCGTGTGTAATGGGTGTGCGCTTGGGGAAAATCAACGTAGCCAAAGGAAGGTCAGGAGGGGGCGAGCGGCGGACAGGGATTGATAGCGGCTACCTGCTGCGGGCCCGGGAAACTCCCTCGGGAAGAAGGAGCTGGGAGAGTGCGGCGAGGAAGGAACTTTGCAGCCCCCAACCGTGCCCGAGGGATGTCCGCGGTGCAGCCCCGCGCGGCTCCCACCGTTCCCCTCCGGGCTCGGAAGAGCGATGAAGAGGGCGAGGCTGAAAAGTTTTGAGTTCCCTTTCCGCAGCTAAACAAAAGACGCGGGGAGATGCTGGAGAGGAACGGGGCGGGGGCTGCCCGCCCCGCCGGGAGAGGGACTGACGGCGTTCCCCGCAGAGCCTCCCACCCCCCGCCCGGTCGCTGCGAGCCCTCGGGGCTCGTCACGTTTCCTCCACTCTTGCCGCTGCCCCGCGGCCCGTCGTCGGGGCGGAGACCACCGTACCTCTCTAAAGCATGTGCCGGACCCGTTCCCCTAACTCTCACCCGCGGCTTTTCCGCATCTTTAGGATTTCTGGAGCGTGAGCATCCCGCGGAGCCGCCCCGCAGCTCCCAGCGCTTCGAGCCGCGAGCGCGGAGCCGGCGCTGCCCCCCCAGGCTGCGGGGCGAGCAGCGGCTGACCTCCGGGCAGGGAACTTTCGGTGCAACGAGGAAACGCAACCTTTTTCCTTGCTGGGGGTATTTGCAGAGCAGGGCGTTTCACTTATTATTATTTGTTTTTTTTTCTTCTTTTGTTTGTATATTTTCCTTGTCTTTTTTTTTTTTTTTTTTTTTTCCTGAGGTGTGCCCGTTGCTATGTGCTGGAGAATTTCTGCCAGATTAAAAAGTGTAATGAATTGCAGCCGTGGGATATTGTGCTGGTGTTGAAAAGGTTAAGTGGTACTTTTTTTTTTTTCTTTTCAGAATCAGTGGAAATGTTGTTTAACAAAACACCACATACACCACCTGCTTTTCTGTAGAAAGTGTTACAAAGTAAAGCCCCTTGGATCCGAGCTTAATGAAATAAGCAGATAATCTTTCTAAGAGAGGCTATCAGGACTTCCTTAATGAGTTGTTCTACTTTATTACAGAAATACAGGCCTGGAAGTTACAGTACTGTGCTCAGCTACTATGAATACAGATATTACTCTATGAACTTGTGAATAGATTTTAAGTCACACTGTCTTTCCATTCACTGAAATTTTGTATGAAATTCTGCTAAGGCTGAACCTTGGGTTACAACCAATTCAAGAGTCCTGACAAAAGTTGCATCACATTGACGCCTTAAACTATGCATTGAAATACCATCATTTAATTGCTTTAAGTAAAGTTATAAATAGCTTGAATGCTGAAAACTGAATATGTTTAAATTAGAGACATGAGTCTTCATTTACCAGATAAAAGCGTGAACTTAAATGTGCAGTCTTGAAGAGGGTATCTTCAAAGCTTACCAAGCCCTGATATGTGGCCAGCTGCCTTACAACTTTCTCTGTGAGAGAGAAAGCATTACAACAAATTATTTCATATAAATGTATTTGATATCATGGATTAATATATGTACCATTTGAATCTGACAGTAATATGCTCGAGAAGATGCATATAACTATAATTTAAATATAAAACATATCTAGAAATATATGTTTGGAGGTAATAGAACATCAGTAATATATCTTCCAAAATGTACTGTGAAATAGTTAAGAGTTCGTTTATTAGGCTGTGATTAACCACTTTATGAAGCAGGGTTACATTTAGCTGCAAATAATTGCACTGCTGCCAGAATTGATGTCTTTTTGAAGAGGTATCACTGACTTATAACGGCATGAAGATTTCAGTAAGCCATCACCATAAAGCAAATTGGTTGGATTTGTGTATGCAATGTTTGAGGTAATTGCAGAGTCTCTTATTTTCTGTATTCCTAGTTGTCATTTGTTTATAGTTTTAATTTATCACCTAAAGGATTTGTGTTTTTCTTTTTCTTTCTTACTCCAAAAGGCATTACTTTGCAGTGTAACTCTTGGTAAGGTTCACATTAGACCTGTCTGAATCAGTTTGGATAAATGTTGAAATGTTTGTTTGTTTTAAACTCATTGCAATTGTCAACATATGGGAAATGTCCTCATCACAAAGGAGATAAAGGGAGCATGCATCTTAATGACTGATTATTAATATTTTAGGGCACTAGGAAAAATGTTACACTTAGATGTAAGCAATGAGATTGCTAAGAATAATGTGTATCTGTTTGTATATGGTTTGTACATAATAATTTAATCTATTTACAAGTGCATAGTTATAGATGTTTTTTAATAATATGAATTAAAAAGCTGTTCTATCATTTTTTAAATTCAGAATTTATTCTTTGATAATGTTTTCTCGCATATATTTAACAAACAGTGAAAATTCTTTTTTCCTTCTCTTTTTCAGTTATATTACTGGACTCTAAAGCACAACAGACAGAATTGGAATGGATTTCCTCTCCTCCCAATGGGGTAAGTAGTCCAAAAATTAAATTTATAAAGACAAGTAGTTTCTTCACCAAAGCAATTGAAATACTGGCTTTAAACTATCCCCCTCATATTTCTCTTCGTAATTCTATCAAGTGTTTATTAATCTTTCAGTTTTAGAATGGAAATAAGTATGCCTTGGGTTCTGTTGTACAAACAGCAGCTAATTAAAGAATAGACTCTTTCGAAGTTCACCTAAATGTTTTCACTAGCTTTATCTTTTGTCGTGTAGTCCTCTGTGGTGTACCAGAAAGCTCTTTGTATTTGTAACACAGTATTTTAAATCACTTTTTCCTTCATTCTATAGAAAGAGCAGTCCTCCTTTTGTGTGGAAACTTTCTAAAAATATGTTTTTCATTTTCTGTATAATGGCTGATCATAAATTTGTTTATGATGTTTTCTTTGTAACTGAATAGCACAGATTGAAGTGCTCTGAAAAAAAACATTTATACTGCAGATGTGTTTGAAATGACATTCCAAATTTGAAACATCCCCAAGTCTCGAGGAGCTTGATATCTGGAACGAGGAATCAATTATGTGGTTAAGGCCACCTCCTGCTTGCTTACAAATGAATCTCATGGTATTCCATGAAATGTACCATTGTAGTACATCATTATAAAAAATGAGATGTTTAGAAACATCTGTATTATTGTTTTATTTATCATATGCATAAACTTGAAAAATGCTGCTTTCAGCCTGAGTTAGAAGTGATATAAAAAACCTTTATTCCTCATGTCCTGAGGAAGAAAGAACATTTTGAGAATGATACAGTGAGTATATTGTCCTACCTTAACTTAGTCTGATAAATGATAAATTACAGGGCTTATTCTTGTTTGTGGAAGCAGTCTTGCAGCATCCATTGTGACTCCTTGCATGAACAAGGACTTGGGGGATCAGGCCCTTAATCTTCAGCGCATTAAGAAATCTGGAGCCAGAAGAGCGTGAAGTGTGAGTGGGGATATAAAAGTGTAACAAATCCTTTAAATAAGAAGAATGAAAATCTGAAAGTGTCTTTCTTTAAAAGCAAGATCGTAAAATCAATACGAGCATAAACTGGAAACGAATGTAAGAACTTCAGAAGGAATGTAACGTGAGCTCAACGTTTATGATGGCTAATAACCTCAGCATTAGCGTTTTGCATTGATTGAAGCCGCTACCAGAGGTGTTTGAAAGATTAGATTGGTGGCAATTACATTAGGCTAACCTGTAGATAATGAAAGACATGTCAACACATGTTATGCGTGTCAGCCTATTTAAAGATGAAAGAAAGATTTGAATTCAACAAACAACAAAAAGTGACTTTTAGAGGTAGGAGGCAATTTCAATGGAGAATTAAAAATGAATAAAAGGTGATGGCTGTATTTGCTGATATGACAATGGTCAGAAGTAGTTGTCTGTGTAAATGTACCATTTTATGAATGTAATTTTGAAAGAAAATATTTACTTTTAGTTACTGTGTTGTCTGCCATGCAATAAAGATTTCGTGAGAATAAACACCGAAAATTATACTTCTTGAGAGAAACTACTGCTTCAACTAAGTACAGATTATATCACCCAGACACTCGTTAAATGCCTCATTCAACTGCAAATGTTACATCTAACAGTGATCTCAAATATTGTTAAGATAAAGAAGTTTAAATACCATATATTGGATATGCTCAGATAGAATGGCACGTGTTATCTCTATATGTGGAAGCAGGATAAAAGAGAATTGAATTTTCTTCCTGTAAAAGGCAACATTGAATTAGTCACTTTAAAAATACTAGTGAGGTTTGAACTCGGATCATGTAGAGTGAAAACCTATCCCAAAATACTGATTATTTCTTCATTTTTTTTTCCCATAAATAAGCAGGTATGCCTCCAATGGGCTATTTGAAATAATGGTCATGGTTATTTAAAAAAAAAAAGTGTATTCCATGGCTTTAGAAAAATTTGGAAGACTAGACTGCAGCATTAAGTGCTAGAGATTACATAAATTAGGGCTTTTAATCTTAATCTAGTGTTTTGTACAGTTTCCTTGCCTGTAGCTAATAACTGAGAACTTCATGCAGTGGTGGGTTTTTGACTTCACAAAGACTAATTAATGAGAGATAAAGAAAAATGATTTATTTTTGTTAAATATACTTGGCTTTTCTTGTTACTTTGTTTTGCTCTGCTTTGGTGTTTTTTTTGTTGTTGTTGTTGTTTATTTGTTTTTTTTAATGTGGTGGGACCCCATCAAAGCTCAGAATCTGGTGTCAAATTCTGTTCTGTGTTGTATTAGAGCTGCTCATGCTTCATAGATACAATACTTCCTCTAACTCAAATGTCCAGAATCTGGCCCAGTGTCTTGGGGGAGAACATTCTCTAACATGAAATTGAGATTATAAAAATCAGTAGACTTTTAGGCTTTGTATGTGGTTGTTTTTTTTTTTTTGGTCACTTTTGGGTTGGTATGGAGTTCGTTCTTTTTATTTTGATTATGTATTAATTCACAAGTGTGACAGTGCCAATTACCCTGATTTTCTTTTTTTTTCCTTCCGTTGTTAGCTCTAGTTCTTATAGAAAGTATTGCTTATTCAGCTTTAATAAATCTGTTATAATGATGGACTTCCTTCTGTTCAGAAATGAATACAGATTCATGTGCAGTCAGTTCAGTTAACTTCATGAGTTTTTAATATTTCAGTACTTAATACTGTATGCATGAATTTATAATACCATACATACAGCCTCTTTATTAATTGTAGGTCTTTAAAATACACTTTGATATTTACAACTTCTGTGCATTTTGGCATCTACAGCCATGATACGTTTTCTGTAGTGGTAACTTCCAGCATCAAGTCAACCACATCTGCTTTTTCTTGGAGCAGTAGGGAAACGTTAAAATGATCTCATTTGCTGTCAAATAAGCTTGCAAAGTACTCTATGCTGCATGGTTTCTAGTCTGGGAAATCAGTCTGGATAACCAACCTTTCATGCTTGGTTACCAGTGTGAGGAATGTCAAGGGGTGCTCCATCCTGCAGAGGTGCCAAGCATGCTAGTCCTATGGAACATTTAAGCACATGCTTACCATTAAGCTCCTAAGTACTGTCATTGATCTTAAGCGTGAGCTTAAGTGCATTATTGACACAGGGCCAGAGGGCTAAGTGCCATAAGAAGTCATGGTTGCCTATATCATCGGGTGAGGATAGTTTAAAAAACACTAATTTATTACAGCTGCAGTTTCTGCAGTATGTTAAGTGTTATGGGAAAAGTGTTATGAAAAGAGGTGAGAGATGGATACTGTTTTTAGATGTACCTGTGCAAATTTGCCTGTCTGATTTCAGTGTGTTTACCGTTGCTGGAGGTGCACATTCCAAAGTAACCAAACTGTTAAAGACTGCAGGTCTGTTACACACTTACTGGTTTGTTTCACAGTTTCTATCCTAAGAGGGAGTAACAACAAAATCCAGGCTTTGAACCAGTTAACTTTCAATCATGTGGGTTGTTCTTAATTGAGTATTTAATCTCATGGTTCATTTGAACACCCAGTCAACCAAAGTTCATTTCTTTTAACATGGATGCAGCCACTGAAAAAAGTGAGGTGAGGAGCATCTGCTTTCATGAGTTGATTTCTGAGTGTAACAGAACATGGAGTGAACAGAAAAGGGACTGCCAGAGTGCTTTCTCACCTCCAGATTTTTAATTTTGTCAATTTTCTTATTTTCTCCTCATGCCACTTTCATTATATAGGAATGAAAATTTTATACCTGATAAGTTTCAGGCGCCTTCTGCTTTCTGTACACCAGAAAGCTCCACACAACGCTTTATGCAGAAAGGCTGTAATACTAAGCAATTTTGAGTTCCTAAGGCTTCACTGATTGTAGCTCAATTTCCAGAGAGATCTACTTTTTGGTCTTTGTTTACTCAAAGACTATAATTTACCTTAATTAAATGTGAGTGAAGTCAGTGTTTGAGATGCTAAACATCTTTTCTTGAAGCTTCCAGAGAAAGGATCTTTGAAGATTATTTAGTCCACTCCCCCACTAAAGCAGATTCACTACAGTAGCTCTCCCTTAGAATTGGATCTATGATATGAATATGATTTTTGAAGGTTATTTATATGTAGGAATAGATGGAGGGAGATCCTGCATTAATATGTATTTTGCTCATTTGAGTGCTAAAGAATATTGTAACAATAGCCTACTTTTTATCATATCTTACTGTTAAAAAGGAGTGAGACTTAAGTTGTGTGAAGCTTTTTCAAATACACAAGAGTTAACGTTCGGTGGTGTCCTTGTTTTATATTACTAACTGTCTTTTATTGTTTTAGTGGGAAGAAATTAGTGGACTGGATGAAAACTACACTCCTATACGAACGTACCAGGTATGCCAGGTCATGGAATCGAACCAAAACAACTGGCTTCGGACTAACTGGATTGCAAAAAGCAATGCACAAAGGATTTTTGTAGAACTGAAATTCACTCTGAGGGATTGTAACAGTCTTCCTGGAGTTCTGGGGACTTGTAAAGAAACTTTTAACTTGTATTATTATGAAACAGACTACGACACTGGCAGGAATATCAGAGAAAATCAATATGTAAAAATAGACACTATCGCAGCAGATGAAAGTTTTACCCAGGGTGATCTGGGGGAGAGAAAAATGAAACTTAACACAGAGGTGAGAGAAATTGGACCTTTGTCCAAAAAAGGATTCTATCTTGCATTTCAGGATGTAGGGGCCTGCATTGCTTTGGTCTCTGTCAAAGTCTACTACAAGAAGTGCTGGTCCATCATTGAGAACTTAGCTATTTTTCCTGACACAGTGACTGGCTCAGAGTTTTCCTCTTTAGTTGAAGTGCGAGGAACTTGTGTCAGCAGTGCAGAGGAGGAAGCTGAGAACTCTCCGAAGATGCACTGTAGTGCAGAGGGAGAATGGCTAGTGCCTATTGGGAAGTGTATCTGCAAAGCGGGATACCAGCAGAAAGGAGACACCTGTGAACGTAAGTAAACATTCAGCTTGCTTTAACATGTGCAGTAGAGATTATATCCTACCATTTCATTATTGCTCTGCAACAGAAATGCATCATCATTCTGCTGTTAAAGTTTCAGATCTTCAGTCTATACCCTTCATGCTGGCTAGTTTAAAGCAGTCACTTCTGGGTATGGAAATTAGTGCTTGTGTATTGTGCTGTACTTTATTTTTGTTTATAGTCATGCCTCATACAAGTTTTTAAATACAGATTCAGGACTAAAATTTTCAACAGTTTGATACATTCCTTGTATTTCTTGGTGCAGAACTTTGCATTAATAATCTCTGAGCAGTTAAAACTCCTTGTTCTTTCATATGGCCTGTGACAACTATAAGGAAATGAAAACTGAGGAAATAAATGTAGAATGAGGTGTGGTTAGTAATGGGAAGAATACACACACTATAAGATCTGCTTTGGAGATTTGTGTTGTAAGTGCTTACAAAATTAGACGCAAGAGTATTGTTTTAGATCTTTCAAACAGACTGTCCCATTTCCAGACGGAAGCATTTTTCCCTTTCTATAGAATCATTTTGTATAAAACTGACTCGAAATTTTGGCTTTCTAAGGGATCATGGTGAATAGTTTGAAATACTAGTAAATCAGAGACTATTGATTTGTACTTTCTAATTCAGACTGATTTAGTTACATAGATTTATTGAAAAATACTTACCCTTAGTGTTGTTGTCAGTGGGTCTACATGTGTAAGAAGTTTCTGCATAGTGTAGGAAAGGGTATTTTACCATCTACAATAAAATCAAGACAGCTCATTTAAAGACTGATATTTTCATAAACATTTTTAAAAAGTTGCATGTAATTTTTATCATAAGACTGCACAAGCTATTTATGGTTACATCTTAATCATAAGAGGCTTATGTTAGTGAGAAATGTTGCATGCAAGTTCACTACACCCACATACACCCCCAAATCTATGAAAAAGAAAAATCTACAGAATTACAAAACTGAACCAGTCTGCAGTCACTAAACCCGAGACATCCATGTAAGGACTTCAAAATCTGTAGAGTGTTAGGGTCACTGTAAAGGAAAGAAAGTAAATGTGCTCATTATTAATAAGCCGTCCTCAGGGAAAAAAACTGTTGTGTTCCTGATGAGTTTTTTAGTAGGAAATTCTATACAAGGTGAAGTTGATCTGGGGCCTTTGTAGCCTCTCACAAATCTTTCATTGTTATGTTGAGAAAGGATGAGGGTTTATACACTATAGAGAGTGATCTCATTAGGAGTAATAGTGATGTGAAAAACTGCCCCCACAAAACCACTCAGCAGACTGTATTAAGGTTCTGTAAAAAATATTAAGCAGTGTATCCTATTGAGTCTATCAAATGTTTCTTTGGAGTGGCTGACTTCTTTTCTTTTCTCTTGATTATAGACCTGGTCATGGTTGATGTAGTGAATATAATAATTGTATTTCTTTTCAAACAGAGTAGAGAAAGTATTCAAATAAAAAGGCAATATATTTTGGGTAGCAGATGAGGGGTGTGAGAGGTAGTGGTGGGGACAGAGAGGGGAGAGTGTTTGGTAACTTGAATTCAAGTAACTTATTTATTAAACAAGCTTCTTAATTTCTAACCACACTAATGTTGACAAAAGAATTAAATGATAACTTGTACTTGAGTACAGCAGTGTGCTCATTTGCAAGAACACTTCTCACTGTTGGCTTGCTTCCAAAGCAATTGCTAAGAGAATACGCCACACTGGAAACAGTCCAGAGGATCATTTATAGTATTTTTTTTCTCTTTTCTTTCAGTGATCCTATTAAGAATTTGAAAACAAACTCTGGCTCCATATTGAGGCAAGTTAATGTATTTGAGAGAGAAAAGGTGGGAGGCAGCCGTTCGCTAAATGTGTGCTGCTGGCAGCACGGAGTCAGTCTGATCTGAGTGACTCTGACTCACAATAGTAATTGCAGTGTGTAATGCTTGTTAGCCATGTCTGTGCTTGAGGATGTTATTAAATATGATCAACTATGTAGTGACCGATAATACAGCTGGCACACTGATACAGTGTCTGTTTTTTGTGACAGATATTGAGGGAAACTTATCTGAGCACTGACACTAATGCAGCTGGCTATCTGTTACTGTCAAGCTGTGTAACAGATCAAGCAGAGGCAAGTCAATGTGTGCTTCCTTAACCCAGAGCTTTTATAGCCTTGTCTGAGGGCTCACTTCTGCAAATACTTTGTACCTGGCATGCTGTGTGACTTCTTTGGGACTTCTCATGGTAGAAAGCATTGTGCTCTGTCAGGACTGGCTGAAGTCTGTGATTCCTCTCTCACACTTACTGTAGCTCACCTGAATTATTTTAACACAATAGGAAGGCCTTTTAAAGATTCAGAATAATGCCTTATCTGTCTGCATTGTAGCAAAGATAGGAGTAGATGGCCACATTGTAGTTCCAATAGCTCTTCAACCTGTAACTCAGTGGGGATTTTCATTTGTGTTATGCTTGCTTGATTGGCTGACTGTGATTGAAAAATGGGATCTTTTTGCATACCGCTTTTCTTCTGTATGTGAAATTTGTTGAATTCAAGTCCTAAAACAGTTAACTTTTGATTTATACTAATTCTGAACTGGATGTGCAGCCAGAACACTTTTTTTTTGGTTGTTGTTTTTGTTGTGTTGAATGCAAGTAACTGGCAGAGTCTGGAATAATAACAAACGAAGCAATCTTGAGTGGTGAAATGCACAACCTAGACACCCAACTTCCATCTGTTAATTCTTCAGTGTTCAGTCTTCTAAGCTAAATTAATCTATTTTTCAGATATACACAGCTTACTTCTTGCTGTAGATGTGCTGAGAAGTCTACTATCTCAGTGATTTTTTGTAATAACACATAGAAGTAAGAGAGCCTGACTCCATAGATCTTACAATGTTCATGTAAGGCAAAGTCTTAAGCTTGCTGTAGGAAGCATGAGAAAACTAGATAATGATATGAACTTCACATTGCAATTGGTTTTGCTGTTTTTGCTTACATGCAAGAATACTGTCTTTTCATAGTTGATCATATCTTCCAATATTTGGAACTATACTGAGGCACAGAAGTTTTACACTGTAAAGGACTATACTGAAAAGCGCCTAGCAAACATACCTGAAAGGTACTTAGCAAATTTTCTGACATCACACACTGTGCCTGCTCCATCAAGAAACAAAACTAAGGGGGGGGGGGGTGAAAAAACAAACTAAAAAACCCGAAAACCCACCCAAATGCACGGCAATTCTCTGTATCTGTAGTGAACTCCCAAAAGTTTAAACTTCAGTTTCTTTCTCACAGTGTAGTCCATTTAATGTGTTGGACATCCCACACTGGGATCAGTGTGTGAATGAGAAAATGATTCCTTGAGAACTCCTAGTATAATGCATTTTTCATCTGTTTCGTGTTAGTTGGGGGTGGGTTGGGAGAGTTATGTTTGTTCAATTGGAGCAGTAGAGTGATATTTCAGAAGGTAAGAAGCATCTCTTAATATGACTGAAGTGAGAAATTACATTAATGATTTAGCACCAAGTCCAAAAATTCAGAATTCGAGGCAAAGCTGAAGTGTTGTACTGTTTAACATCTTAGAATGCCATATACATTAATAGTTTTATTGCCCTCTCAAATAGGGAGGGGATTATAGCTATTTGTACATTTTGCTTTCATGAGGTAAAAAGGATGCTATGAGCTTTTCTTTCCAATCTTTGTCAGGTACTGTAGATGTGCCAGACTAAAAGCTTCATTCATTCCTTCCCTTATTTATAATTTTCATGACAGACTTTTATCTTTAGGCTTTGTGAAATATTACTTGATTACATAAGGCAAACTCTGTTTTGGCATCTTTTTGTCGTGTTTCTGGTAAAGTGATGCTTTTTGTTGTTGCTGGGTTGTTGACTTTTTTTGTGTTTGTGGTGGTTTTTCATTTCTTTCCTTTTAATGTTCATAAGCTGATGCACCACATGTTTGCTAGTAAAGGACAATGAATTGATGGAGGAATGTGAATGAGTTGTTAAAACAAGGGTTACCATGTTTTAAGAAGCCCAGGTGGTGTGTTCCAAAACCTGTAGGTGATTTGTTACTTAAATAGACTTTTAAGACATTTCTGTTGCTGACATTCCTGTTTCACTTTGTGGAGAAGTGGCAGAAAAACGCTCTAAATGTTTCTTTCTTGAAGTGTTACCTTGCTTCCATTTGCCTCTGAAATTAGGCTTGGGAAGAGAATGTAATTATTCTCAGTAAATTGAACCAGGGTAAAGCATGAGGACATTTCTGACAGTTATGCCATTTTCTCTAGAGCTAATGAAATTTCAGTGGGAGAACGTCTACCTCGCTTCCTTCTCCCTCCTAAGATATCAAGTAGTTTTTCCTGTCCTTTTGAAACACCTGATAATAGTGACATTTATGAGGTCCCTCATACTACTACATAGCAACTGTTGGATTTAAAACAAAAAACAACATTAAATATCTTTCCAGTCAATTCTAGCAAGATTCAGAAAAATAGAAAATAAGATGAAGGTAAGACCATTGAGCAAGATGATCTAGAGTACGGAGCTGCTTCTACTATTAAATATAGAGCTATGATCTCTACCTCGGTCCTCATTTGGAGTTTATAGTTTGAGTGTCTTGGTTTCTTTCACCCTGGAGTCTTCTGAAGGCCATTCTTGTCAAAGAGATGTTGTAGAAGGTTTATTATATTATTATTATTTCTGCATATTGTATTTCTCTATAGGCATTTAAAGTGCAGGGAAAAACATCTACATAAAAGCTCACAAATGCATATTGTACTTTAAAGTTTTACAATTACAACAAAATGTTACTTTCTGCACAGTTAGAGATGCTTCTGCAGGGAAAGCTAGTTTTTTTGTTTATTTTTTTTTTTAATATTCAGTTGTTCTAGTACGCAACTACAACTACTTGAAAGAAGATTGTGGTGAGGTGGGGGTTGGCCTCTTCTCCAGTGTAATTAGGGAGTGATCTCAAGTGCCCAGGGATGTGATTAAGTCATTGTCCTTGGAGGCATTCAAGAAATATTTAGGTGTTGTACTAATAGACATGGTTTACTGGGGAAATATTGGTGATGTGTGAACAGTTGGGGGTCTTTTCCAACCGTGGTGATTCTATGATTGACTGTATCTTTCTTGTAGAACAGTCTAGTGTTCATAAAGAAGATAGTCACAAAGTTTTGAATCTTCCTGGGCCGTTCTCATTTCTTTGGCCTACTTTAATCTTCTTCAGTTTTGTATCAGCACAGAGAAAGGGAAGGGAGCTTTATATACTGTGAAACATATCTTCTTCAGAGTAATCTCCAAGTTATGTTATAGAAAATAGCTTTTGTGCTCAGTGATCAGGGCTAGCCATCACCTGGTGTCTTCATGCTTCATAGAAGCATGGGATGGAAAGGACCTGCAAGAATCATTGATTCCAACTCCTGGTTCCACATAGGACTACTCAAAATTCAAACCATACCTCTGAGCACATTTTCCAAATACTCTTTGAACTCTGGCAGCTTGGGGGGGTGATCTCTGCCCTGGGGAGCCTTTTCCAGGGCCTGACCACCCTCCGGTGAGGAACCTTTCCTTAACCTCCACCCTGACCCTCTCCTGACACAGCTCCATGCCATTCCCATGGGTCCTGTTGCTATCACCAGAGAGCAGAGCTCAGCACTGCCCCTTTGCTCCCCTTGTGAGGAGCTGTAGGGCACCATGAGGCCTCTTTTCAGCCTCCTCTGCTCTGGGCTGAACAAATTAAAGGACCTCAGCTGCTCATCACACATCTTGCCCTCTAGACCTGTCACCATCTTTGTAGCTCTCCCTTGGATGCTATAGTTTTCTGTCCTTATATTGTGGTGCCCAAACCCACACCCAAAGCAGAGAGAGGCCACCCCTACTCTCACCTGGTGACTGTGCTGGGCCTGATGCACCCCAGGATACAGTCCTTCAGGCTGCCAGGGCACACTGCTGGCTCATATTCAACTCAGTGTTGACCAGACCCCACAGGTTTCATACCTTTTTTCCAGGTCTCTTCTAGGATACCTTTTGGCCAGTTGTATTTATTTATTCATACAGTTCCTTTCCTTGAAGTGTCTGAATTAGTTTGATCAGTATGATTAGAGACCACCATAGTTTTGATTAACCAGCATCCTTTCTGATGTGTGATGTGAACATATGGTGTTAAGTTGAAGTGAACAAGAACCATACTACGGAGGCAGTTGAAACTGGATAGCTCTCATCCATAGCGTCATCAGTGATGACATTAAATGAGTCAAAATGAATAAACCACAGAGCTGCTGACTGATTTGGTTTCCATGAACTGGCTGATTTGGTTCAGAAAAACTGACAGGAGTGGAATACCATATGCATATGGGTTATCAGGAGCCCAGGTCTCAGAAGAATCAAAATTGTTGGATGGTACTGAATATAGACCTTTTTTCTTTTCTCATCTCTCTTCCCAGACTTTGTTGTCTCCAGGAATTAATTTTATTTTTACATTTTGTCAGAGCTTTGCGGAGTATCGGTTTTGTTAATGAAATGTGTTGTACTTTTTCCCCATCAGATTCACTAGTGAGCATGTATCTTGGAAAAACAGCGCTGGAATCGAACAGAACCTTAATAGCTTCTCCTTTAGTTACAGAGGAAGCACTAAAGCTGTCTTTACAGATCTGGGATGACACTGCTGAATTAGCTCTGGTTTCTCAACAGCTGGGCTGTTAACTCCTCAGCTATAAAGTCTAGATCTTCTCTTAGTTCTAAATGAAGCTTTAGTTGACAGTTAGAATATCTTGGTGACAAATCTATTGTCTGAAACCATACCTTGTGCTTCTGCATCATACTTCTCAGAAATCTTTTGTGAAATGTTGTAATAATCAAGTAGTAGCTTTATTATTCTTTTTAAAATATAAAAGGCTTTCCTATATGAAAAACCACTGATTTGCTTGGGAATTTTTTTTTTTTCTTTCACAGTTTCTGTTTATCTCTGGGAATTAAGCCACTGAAAATAAATTTAAATATTCTTTCATTTGAGTCTAAATGTCAGAAGTGAAACACTGAATCCTTGTTAGGTTGTAGCTCATGCATGTCCATTTCTTCATATTTTTTTTTTAAGCTGGGCAAAGACAAATAGTAATCGAGGAGATAGATTCATAGATTCATAGATACATTAGGTTGGAAAGGACCTACAAGATCATGTAGTCCAACCATCCTCCTATCACTATCCCTACCCAACTACTAAATCAAATCCCTTAGCACCTCATCTAAACGCTTCTTGAACAGCGCTAGGGACGGTGCCTCAACCACCTCCCTAGGCAGGCCATTCCAGTGCCTGACCACTCTTTCAGAGAAAAAATGTTTCCTCAGGTCTAATCTAAATCTTCCCTGGTGCCAAAGACTGAAATGAAAAAGTGAGGATCAGTAGAATACTGAAAAGTCAAAAGCAGAGATAATTTAACATAAAACTGATCAGAGAAAAGTGGGAGCATGTAAATAAATGTTTAACTAATCTGCTATGTGCATCTATAAGACATCTATTACACAGATGGTAAAATGCTGACAGAGTTGTTCAAGCAAATTGTGCAGTTCAAAGTAGATAATGTCTGAAAACAAAGAGCCTTGAGCAGAGGAGTGAAGTTGAAGTTCTTATTAGAGAAGTGGGACAAACACACAGATCTATGTTTGATATGATACAGAAGTTGAAAGAAATATAAATGTGTTCAAAATGTTTTCTTAACTAGATTAGCTTTTGAGTTTTGCTGGATCTCAAGCTCCCTCCTTTCTCATGAAAATGTTAGTTTCTCACATCAATGTTTTTTATTTAGTAAGCAGCATTAAGTCTTTGAGGCTGTCTGCTTTTACTTAGGGTACTAGAGAGATAGTATCTTATTTTCCTTTTATGTGGGTTTTCATCTGCTATCATTCTTATTACCACTTCAACTACAGTGTAAGAACTTACTGTTGATTGTTGACTTCCCAGCGTTTAATCTCACTGTTTTTAACAGTGATCTGTACAACTGTCTGCAATATTAACTGAGTTATTAAAAAAAAAAGCTACCAAAAATTTATAGACTAACACTTTTTAAATTGAAAACAAATAAAATGTTTAAGATTGTCTTCAAAGAGAAAATGGATAAATGGATCTTTCTGTGTGGACTCAGTTTTGTAAATCACACATTTTCTTTTTTTTTTTCCTTCTAGAAATGCTGTAAATTCTGCTTTGTTAATAAAACCATGAGGGTTTAACCAAGTTGAGAATGAAACAGGTTTTTTACAGTCTTTCTTAGATGAGTTTAAAAATTCTATTCATGGAGCTAATTGAAAATGCAGCGTGGTTTAGGGGACAGTAAAAATACGTATATTTTCTACTAAAAGCATTCACAGTGTGTTGTGGCATCGAGCAGGAAAAATAAGTCTGTTCACTCCTGAATTTCATGAGAAAGTAACCTCTAATTTCTAATTCCTTCTATTGCCTTATTGAGGAAACAGCAGTATATTTAAGACATTTAAAAGTTTTACATTTTTTGACATATCTTCCATTTACTTACAAAAACTTTTATCCCTGACCACTTCTTATTCTTTTCTTTGCCCATTTCCATGAGTTCAATTGTTCCTCACATTAATATATATTAAATACTTGAAAGGGAATAGTATCATAACTAGTAGTTGACAGCAGAAATTACCTATTTTCTGTCATAATCTCGTTTATTTATTTATTTTACTCCCAGACATTATTGGCAATATGTCAAGTGTTTTTCAGTGTTTTTGGTAAGGGAGTATACTTATGCACTTTTGCACTGGTGTCTATTTCTGACTTACATTAAGTCTCATGAAAAAACACGTTACTAAAATGTAGTCAACATACTGAAAAGTAGCTGTTCAGTATTTAACACCTCTTTCTTTACTTCCATTTTTCTATTTCAGTGACAAAATTTCCTTTTAGGAAAAATATCTTTTAGAAGCTACAGGCATTTTAGGCAATTTGATGTAATATTTTGTAATTTATAATTTAGAGTAACAAAGGCCACCTGGTATAAAGAGAGATAAGAATTAGTTTATTTAGTTCTAGAGTCCCTATCCTATCAGTCTGTGTCCTTACGTATTTTTATGTTGCTGGTTGGCCTTGGTGTCTCTCTTGAAAAAGATAAAAGTTACTCACTTCTGTAAGAAATATCAGGATTTTCTTATCCTAAGTAAATTGATACTTAATTTTTATGGTTTAGTTTAGATGCATGTGATTATTAGTACAATATAGCTCTTTTGCAATAATAATATCAAGCATCTTTCTAGTAGGTCTTATTTAGTATTTTATGACACTTGACATAGCTCAAATAAGCAACTGATAAAAATACAGTATGTGATCAAGAAATGTAATGATTATTTCAGAATGTATTTAATATTCATAAATGGAGAACAGGTATCATTTCCTGCTATAATTGTGAATTAAGTTAAGGCCACAATTTTGAGAAGCAGTGGAAATCTAGAGCCCTAGTTTTCTGGTTAACTACTGACTTTTGAACAGAAATATTTGATAGTAGCTCTTACCACAAATAAGCATGTTTTAGATACTGTACCCCTCGAATGGGGCTCCTGCTTTTCAGTAACTGACTATTTTAAGTAAGCAAAGCCTTACACATAAAACTATCTGTGTAACTGAGGCTTCGTCCCTAGTACTGAATAGCAAGAATATCACAATCAGCACAATGTTGTGTGTTAATAATTTCCTGCTGGGGAAAATGACGAAGTTGTCAGTAGCTATGAGCATATGCATAAACCTTAATTATTATTATTTTTTGATGAAATGTATTAAAATTATTTTTTGATTAGGAGCACTTTTCTGAACTGTAGGTGTTGTGTTGGTAGAAATGTTTACTGAGAAGCGTATATGAATGGGACTCAAACATTCCACAGATGGTTCATGAGATGTATAAACTTTAGCATAATTAATGGATATAACCTGTTAAATTATTTCCTTATGCTGAGTGAGTGTGAAATACCACCCAGTCTAGATGATTTGCAGCTGATTTTTCCAGTAGGTTGAACACAGAATAGATTTAACTGTGTTAGCCTTCCTAGGTCATGTACCTAGTACTTCTATAAGGTGTCTTATGGTGTCCTCATATAATATACAGCTGACCAGTTGCATATTCCCTTCACATTATTGGGTGTGTCCTTACGATGCAGCTAAACTGCCAAATATCCTCTGTCACTCATTAGAGCTTGCTTTTCTCAAATGACCATATTTCTCAAATACTTCTGTTCTAGTCTTGTAGCATGGTGTACATACACTTCTTCATAGAGGTCTATCATCCTGTGTATGAAAGCAGCAGAGTGTAGAGTTCCTCATCGACTTCTGATAGAAGTAAAACTGAACACGTACCTGGAGCTTTTATTGTTGACCTGATCCACTCCATCTGAAAAGTTAATACTGCCCATTGCCTCTAACCCTCTGAATCTCTCTCTCAGCTTATGATTGAGCTTCACTTGGGAGCAGTAAACACAGCATTCTTTCAACTTCTTGAATGCTGTATCTTTTTCTCCTCTAAACCATTGAATGGGTAGAGTTTCAGAACAATTGATACATCTCATGAATGCCCATGTGTTGCCTATTTGAATTGATCCATTTGTGTCCACAGAGGCACACAGTTGGCCTTGAGAATCTCATTAAAATCCCTACCTAAAATTATGGAGCCTTTGCTTAGCTACCATGAATGTGCTTGAAGAATGTTGGCAATTGGGTTTCTATGAAACAAAGTTTATTGTATTCCTGAAGGTTTGGAAGTCTGTGTGCCAAACAGCTTCCCTCTGTTGGTGCTAGAACAAGTTACACATTCAAAAATTAGATGCTCTCCAGCTTGCCTGTGGAACGTGGTTTGAGTGGGCAACATGTGGCTATGATCACTGATCATGTTTACATGATTTCATTCAATGCAAGTTTTCCAAATTTAAGTCAGTTATTTTTCTTGCTGAGCAGAATTTGAACTGAGATGCTTGCGTTAATTACTGCATGTCAGCTAACCAACATGCAGTCAGTGTTAGAAGGTTTTAATAACCCCTGCTGAAACTATTGCTCTATCCATAGTCTAGCAGTTAAAACCATCCATATGGAGGTAAGGATTCCAGTCTTTTTGATGAATTATTTATATACTTATATAAACAAACAAACAATAATATCATCAATTTATATATGAGGGTAATTTGTTTATATGTCAAAGTAAATGCAGATGTATTAATCTTCTTTTCCTGTTAGACTGTAGTTTCTAGTATAAGTCTTAAAATGTGAAATAATATAATTAATCAGAAATGAAAAGGTAGCATTAAATTATTCTTAGATCATCTTTGGTATTTCTTTTTGAATTGCTGACTGGAAATAATTTTTGACGATAATTGAGATCTTTTTGAAGATGGGATATTCCTGTTTTATATTGCTGTATGAAACAGGCCCACAATATGTGTTCCTAGCTGAAATAAAACATTTAATCTTTGTCTCGTATTTCAAAATGCTGACTTTTTTCTTGATTGATTAAAATAAATCTCTAACTCGTTTTCATTTTTGTCCAACCTTATTTGTTGAAAACGTGTTCTCTACCGGTAGCTCTTCAGTAAAAAGTGTTTTCTTATAATTGTAACATTTTGTGCTGTCTGGATATGTTTATGCAGACAAATGGGAAACTTGGAGAATGCGTGCAATTTTACTGACATAGCTAGGAAAGGAAGCGCAGATTAAGTCCCCCTAAATGATAGCTAGAAGGAAAATGGCATTGTTTTAGCAAATCCCAAAGCTCCACATTGTCACCTAATTACCTCATCAGTGGTAGACTCAGACAAATTTAATCTGCAGGCTGCTACTGGTAAATGTGAAAGTATCATGTGCTTAAAATCATAAGCAGGGTTGAAAACTGTGCCCCACAGTGCTTACTTACAAATATTCAGTCTATGATCGGTGACTTTATTTTCTGCTCATTTTCGCTTATCATTAGATGCATATCATTTCATTTTCTGATTAAAAGGGGCAATTCTTTGACTTTATGGTGTGTGTTCTTGTCTGTCTGCTTTAGTTTGTCAATTGAAATAAGTCTCTATTTGACTAGAAAGACTAGTCAGTGGAATTGCTAGTGAAAAATGTTAGAAAATAAGTGAAATATACATTTTCCTGGCTGTGTGTGATGGAGACAATGGGATACCTACTTTTGATCTTTTATTGTAGAAAATTTGCTGTCGTATGTCAAGCTACAGAGTCACAGTTTCATTTTTTTACTCTAAAAGAAGCAGTTTTTAAAATGGTTTGAGATTCAAAATTGCATGACGTGAGTAGAAACAATTGTTGGTTTTTTTTTTTTTTAATTAAAACACAAGTAGATAATTCAAGTAATATTCAGTCTTTATTTGGTTAAATTCTTTTTCCCTTTCTTTAGTGCCAGGACTAAATGAGAATACAATCCAAGTTCTCAAAGAACTTTAAAGGGATTTTGTGTATTTAAGTAATGACGATTATTCATTATTAATTAACATTCAGGAGATTACTGACTGTCAGTTGCCAATCACAGTGGTGTTCTGAAGAACGTTGGCATTGATTGATGGATGTGTTCTGGGACTGTGCACAAACAGGCAGCTTGGGTCATCTGAGTGCGTAAAGACAGTACAAATCTGCTACATATATACAAAATATATTTTCCTTGAGCTGTCCTTCCTTCTAAATGTAGGCTATCCTCCCATGTTCCCTAGATTTACTTTGTTTGTAAGATAAACCTTAGCTTTCTACACTGTTGTCAATTAAGAAGAGGCCAGTTTAATCTTGTAAATACAGGTAATGCTCTTTCTAGCAGTGAGTAGCTGAGGTGTTTAAACATTCAGACTGAAACAGTATTTTTTTGAATGCTGCTTTATAAAGCACTTTGCATACTTAAATGTAAATGAATATAATTTATTCTTCAGGAGGAGGAGAATCCCAAACTTTATATTGAAATGCAGGGATGGAGAAGGCTTTTCAATCTTAGAGTCTCTACAATCTTTTCAGAAGCAAGTTCTAAATATCTGTAGTCATACGTGGTGTTTCCATGTCCCTGAGTCAGTACTGTATTTATACTCAGTGAAATAAGGCCCAGCTTTTGGCACTTTCACAAGCAACCTGTACAGTGTCAGGAGGGAGAAGGCAGTGAAATGCCAGCATAAGTTCCTATAGTGTGGTGACAAGCATGGGAACCAAAGTGGTGCTAACAAGGAGCTTGCATAGTACTCTGTGTCCCTTCCTGTTCCTATTTTGGACAGACTTTCAGTAATGGGCATTTTTTGTTGCTGCCCAGGACCAGCTTCTTAGTTTTATGGTTTACTTAATGATTATCATTTTCAAGAAGAATGTAGCATGCCCTTAGTGCATCGCATATCGTTTACACTTGCCCTGTGGTGCTTGCTTGCCTGTGCCATGTGAGAACAGTGTGTAGGCTCGTTAACTTTTTTTGGTGGACATTGTGATCAAGCAGCAGTAGTAGTAATTAACTAGAGAAAAAATGTATGCTGGTTTATGGACAATATAGCACGTAGATAGAGGTGATACTTTATAGGTGGTCCATCTTCAGTGCATTGCTTGCTTAGGAAGTACTTATTTCTCATTGTTTTCATTTTAGCACTCAGAATATGCCTACAAATAAATCCTAGTTGACTTGGATTTAACTGCAGAGAGTTGAAGGACTGTCTATTAAGGTCCTGGAAGAAGGGAATATCATCTGATTGTAGTCCTCTTCCTATTCATAGTGAAAACTTGTGCTGTAATGTATTATGCATCTCTGTAGGTTAACAAATGTCTCCTCCTTAAAATCCCCATAGCTGTTTTGAGGAATGCAGTAGTTTCACCCAACCCAGATGGAAGTACTGTGTTGCTGGAGATCCCTTGCCAATCTATCCTCGATAGCGGTCTCTGAAGCATACTGGGGAAATCTGTTGAGTACTGTCATTATTACTGTCATTTACGTGCCAGTTCTCTCTCTGTTCCTTCCAAGTACCTGCAACTGGAGTTCCTTAACACTTCCTTTGGGACTGATATGGCATGCTGAAGAGGCAGAACACCCTGCTTTTAACCAGTGAAAAAGGGGACTACAAATGTTTTTGTTGCAAAACTGCTTATTTTCCCTTGAGTAAAATCTTGCTTGCTTTATTCATAAAAAATAAAATAAAAAAGTAATTAGTCCCTTGGGACTAGTTGTAAGAGTAAGGAAAACATGAATTGGCCCCATGTCATAACCATCTGTTATTAACACAAAGAGCAAGGGCCCAGTCTTGCAGTCCTTGCTTAAAGCAGTTTATTTAATAGGAGTTACTGCAAATATGAAAAATGTGTGTTTTCCTCATTACTGTGGCAGTATCCCTACCAGTAGTGTTAAAAAAAAAAAAAAAGTAATCATGAATCGTGGTGTTCAATCACACAATTGCATTATTATATATTGCAGTAGTCTGCAATAAACATCCCAAGAAATGTAAGTATTACTTTTTTTCAGAAATCATTTCAACTGTTTTCACACTTTTTTTTTTTCTTAGTACATCTTTTGGTTTTATGACTGAATTGTGAGTGGGTTTTCTTTTTACTGTTTTTATGACCAGTGTTAACTTATTTTTGGAACGTGGCTAGTTTGAGAGAGGTGCAGCTTTCCCCCTCTCCCCCAGCAGGGAATATTTGCCTCTTCTCTGCATATTATGCCTAGAAGTGTTTTTGGAAAACTGAAATAATAAGATCCGAACTTCCACACTATTTCATATCAGAAAGGTAGATTTTGTGTCCTGGTGGGTTTTTATAGGCTGGATTTCTAGACTGGTTTGCATTTTTGTCTCCATTTTTGTGATCTCCTTTTGTATTGCCTACAAATCTGTACTCTGTTCAAAAGAATCGCTTTTGGTGTCCGCCACCCATTTTTAACATCGTCCTTCACGGGTAGTATTTTAGTTTTCTGAGTTGTGCCAGAGAAAGTAATTGAGCCAAAGATTTCAGTGTGGGTGTTAAATCTATGTCATTCACCTCTGGCTGTAAACCTATGCTATAGGCATAGTAATGGTCATTATAATCCTGTGGATTGTACCTCAGTGGGATACCAGTCACACTGTATAGCTATACGGCCTTTAAGGGTGGCTTTGTGCCATCAGTCTGGCTCAGAGCACATTCAGTGCAGCCCACAATCTAAGAAAATATGTAAATTAGATTCAAAGTCAAGATATTTCCATAGTGTACGCAGAAAGACAGGAATTGTTGTATTGGATCAAACAAGTTGCTTGTTAAATTCATTACTCTTTAGACAGCAATGGCTAGTAGGAGAGGTCTAGAAAAAAGATAAAAGAATATCAGCTTTGTTTTTCTTCAAACCTAAAGAATTCTGTACAGCTGTTATGTTTCTTTTATCCCTTTTCTCCAGTCATTGTCATCAAATGTTGAAAGATATCTGATTATTTCCCTTCCACGTATGTGTTGTGTTCTCATCCATTTTCTGTCAAATTGTATTTTTGTGGATTTTTGTTAAGTTTGTGGCCTTAAATTCAAAGAGTCTGAAGATGGCTCGTTGTTTATATTATTAACAATGAAAGCCTTATGAATTATAAAATGCATAGTTTGATCTTGACTACAAATCTCCTTAAGGTTTTGACACAGAAGTACATACAGTAACAACACTAAACTGATTTGTGTGCATTTAGGGATGTGCATTTAAAATGGTTTATGATTGAAGTAACTAATTCAGAGTTCGTGAATGATGCGCAGGAAAAAATATGTTGGAATTTTATTACAGTGACTTCTTTTTCTGTATTTATAAATACTTCATGCTATCAAAGGGTTAAACCCTACAGGCAAACAGCATATCGCTTTCCTTAAAATGCCATTGGGAAACTGAGATAAATGGTGAAGCATTTTCTGTGTTGACATGATGTTCGCCTGTCTGATCGCATCCTTCCCAACAGACAGCAGAGAAACAATTACAAAAAAAGACATCTGTGCCAAGGTTTGGCTAGCCAGGGAGGGCAAGCTCTTCTGTTTAAGAGTTAGAGAATCCAATCGATGAAAATGTCTGGGCCTGTTAGCACCAATAAAGCTGAAGGCCACTGGGAAGCTCAGAGAGGGCCTTTTGTTGCGGAGATAGAAAAGAGGCCGAAGCTGTGACACTTGGGAAGGAATAGGGTCAGCTAGTACCGTCATCCATCTTCCTCAATGGCAGCTTTCTGTCAGTTTTTAACCCTGCTCAGCAGAGGATCTAAACCCCTATTGTTGGCACCAGCCAATTCTCAGCCAAGTGTAAATGAAGTTAATATTCACTGACCTTATGCATAGCTAATGAAGGCCCTTGATGTCATCCTGGAAATAATGTTATCTGACACTTCAAAAAGCAGATGTTGGCAGGTTGTTTGGGGTTTTTTGCTGAGCCAGTTCGCAAAGGCGCATTGTTTAGCTACCTCACATTTAAACTGATTTCCATAATAACCACAAATAGGCCTTTTTGACCTTAAATTGACATAGTTATGGTTTTAGTTTGCATGTCATTATACACTGCTCACAAAGCATGACTAACCTGCACTAAATGATCTGGGAGAAGTAACCCAGCTCACTTAGATAAGAAATGTATGGGTCAATGAACAAATTTTATTTATGCTGATAAAACAATGAGTAATTAGTTCAAAGAGTTAAATGCAGACATTTTTAGAGGACAACAGAGATCAGTGCTTGTTTGTCATAAACCTTTTTGAAAGGAAAACGTGGCAAGAAGTAAAAAAAACCCAAATATTCCTGGATATGGTTTTTATTTTGAAAGTCCTATTATGAGCAATGGTTAAGGTCTTCTTTTCAGTAATATTTTGCCACGGTGAAACATTATTAATATAATATTGTTTTAATTACAGGAAGTGGAATGATTTTCATTGATTCTACCTTGTCAAAAGTTTATCTAAGAAATGCTCTGATGATAACTGCATATTTATAAAGCACATGTCATCCAGATAGACTCCCAAGCCTTCCACATACTTGTGCAAACACAGCGCATCCGTGCTCCTCTTGTGTCAAAGCCAGTGTCAAACATCTGTTGTAACTCTGGGGAGACAGACTAGGGCTCTTTCTAAGGCACAGTGGTGTTTCTTAGCAGCCTGTGGTTCTGATTCAAGGAAGCACATAAGCATGTACCACACGTAGAAGGTGAAAAGTGGTTTGGTTTGTTTTTGTTCTTGTAAACTAGGCTGAAACTCTGTCTCGTGTGCTTACCTTATGAGAGATGAGCATAATGGATTATGGTAATACAGTGCAGATGCAGGATGAGTAGTCATTATTAATCAAAATTTTCAGCTGTATCCAGCAATGAACTCACAGAGCCACATTCTTCCCTTGTCAGACAGCAAAAAAACTCTGTATTATGCTGCAGTGTTGGTGCAGTGTTCGTTTATAAAATGTGTTGGAATGATGGCTGTAGTGTAGTTAGTGCCTTTCAAGGTGCAATCCATACCTGTCCTTTTGAAAAAGGACTCAGTCAATGGTTTCTTCTTTTTTTTTTTTTCCTCCATCTCCTGTTGTAAAAGGATGAGTTAATGGTTGAACAGAGAATGCTTGATCACTGGGTTGTTTGGGAGGCAATTATCTGACAGGCTGGTAAAGATGAGAAATGCCAGCACAGATCTGCATCTAATTGAAATCACTCACATTTGATCTTAAGATAAACAATCCTAGGATTTTTGGAAACTATTTTATTGATTATATTCTCCTCATCAGTTGTTTCTGTTTGTATCTGTTAAAAATAAGAACGTTTCCTGTAGTAAGATATTTACTTGGACAGCAACTCATCAATTAGATCTATCTGTATGCTTTTGCTTGATATTAACTCGCATCAGATAAAAAATAAACAAGTGTCAGCTTCTGGTTATTTCTGTGCTGGCTGTGACAAGCAAAGGCTCAGTCATGCAGCTTAGTAAAAGATATTAGTCTCTTACAACAGTTTGGACCAATTTTAGTAGAGTGCCTGATATGACCAATTTGTCCAGATAGATTAAATGAGAATTTTTATTTTTTACCTGTTCTGTGTTTAGTTCATTCTACAGTCATTCTGATGCTATGTTAATTTAGAATTCCTGAAGTACTGGAAAGCAGTACAAGAAGTACTGCTGGCTGAGCAGCACAGGGAGATCAGTGCACCGAAGAGCACCGAAAGCAGTGGGTCACCTCAGTGGGCTTCTAACGAGCCCTGTGACTGCTGAGCATGACTTCACAAAGACCCATTTCTTCTATAAGAATCTTCAGAATAATAACCAGATTCTAAGTCATGTTTTAGTTTTACTGTACTGATGTAAATCCATTGATTTCTGGCTGGGTTTAGATAGTCTGTCCTTTTGTTGTTAGGCTCTATCTTGTAAAATGTGTAGAACGTCAAAAAACAACCAAACTGACCCAGCTGTAACCTCTCCTCTATCAGAAAAGGATACTGGAATACAGAAGTTTATTTCCTATTTCTGTGATGAGAATGTGAAAGATGAATTTGCCTTTGTGAATTAAAGCATGGGCAGATAGATTCATTTCATCCTTTTGGTATAGAAAACTGCTCATGCTTTAGTTGAAGGTTTGCAAAATGCTAGCTTTCCATGAGCAGGCTGCTGGAGAAGTGATCCAAAAATAATGTAAATTGAAAGTGTTTGGTTTAATGTACTTTCCTGTTTGCTTTTTTTGATTTAAACAAAACAGAACAAAACAAAGCATTCTTTGGACTAAATGTCAGTGGAAGATTCATTAGGGTGGTGGCGAGACTGCTGGCTGTGCTCTGCGGGGGTGTGGGGAGATGGCTGATTCTGGCTGGATTGTTGTCTCTAGGCAAGAACAAGCCTGGTAGTATCAGCAGCTGGGTTGCTGGTGACAGTGTTGCTGTGTCCAGGTGCTCTCATAGAGGAAACCTGACCGGTGATGGGAATCTGGTGGTATTGCTTGGAACTAGGTTGATTTTGCTCCCGATTAATCTCATCTGTCAGGTAATGAATGCATCAGCAACAGATTTTTGGGCCAGTTCTGTTGTTTAGAATAATGGATAATTTTCACCTCTGGACTCTGGGCCTCTACAGAAGAAGCCTGTATGGATCCAAGTTCATTCTGTATTGCATTGTCAGCATAGCAGTGATTTTCTTTGACAGTTGCATCAGTGGGGAAGAATGGGATTAGGTGTAAAAAATTGGTTTGTTCTCTGGGGCTTCTAGAAAATATTTTTGAAGCTGTTCTATGAAATCTTTAGCTCATCTACTGATGATTTATTCTAATAAAGAATAAACAGTGAAAAGGTTTTGAAGAAAATAATATCAGAGAAAAAAAAGTACAAAAAATCAATTGACTGAGGAAACAGAATATTCAGTTCTGATTCATCGTCTCTCATTAGTAGAAAAAATGAATTATTTGACTAAAAAAGAATCACCTCAAAGGGAGCAGTTAACCACATACCATTTTGCTGAACAGATCAGAGTACTGTAAATAACCTGCCAGTAATTAAGTACATGGTATTACAAGAAAGAAAATTTGCCACGTGAAGAAAAAAAAATCTCAATTAAATATACCACTTTTTATATTTATACACTTTCTTTTGTGTAGTAAAAAGACTGTTCATATGGCTTTTCTTTATTTAAAGTTGATAATAAAATTTATTGCAAATATTCAAGACTCAAACAGCTTCAAACTTTTACTTTCAAACAGAAGCCTGAGGATATATCCTTAAGGAGGGGGAAGGAAAGATGGGGAAGGGCTGTGGGCAGACGATGAGATGTAATCAGTGGGCACAATCTTAGGAAGAGGCCAAGCTTGTGGGTGGAAAGCCAGACAGCCTTGCTGCTGTACTGGGGGCTTCTGTACATTTCTGTGTCTTCCTTGCCTTCCTCTGCTTCTTTTCTTCCATTCTCTCCTGCTGTCCCCTGTTTTCCTTCCCAGTTTCTCAGGCCTCAGGTTTCTACTCAGACTTGCTAATAGCAGGACTGAGGTGGGTCTGGAGCACAGGCATCTTCTTCTGGGATATGGGGAACACCTTGGCAAGCAACATCTTGAGAAACACAGAATTTGTCTTTGGTTCTCTAGAGCAAATGTTTTGTGGTGTTGTGAACATAATGGATGTTGCGACACTATAGTCCAACCCCACAGATTAATGTGAATGCAGGTGAATGCAACTTTGAAGTAGGGCTTTTCATCATTGTGGTAGGCATGTCATTTAGTGGCTTGCATACCACAGCAAAGTGTTATCTGAATGCCACGCAAATAGCCAGTGCCTCTGCCACTGTCTCTGCTGGGAGCTGCCATTGATGATGATACAGGATTGTGCAGGTATCCTTGGTCTGCACAACACGTTCTTTGCATAGGGCTTTGCCTTTGTTTCATAAAGTCAATAATGCAAATGCATAGAAACAAAGGTGGGGACTGACCTTGACTGCTTGAAGGGCCTGGGAAATTGTCTTTAATAAAAGCTAAGGCCTACTTCCTGTTTTTATTGTTTTTAATATGTGTTTTCAAAAGTACCTTTCACATGCAGGAAAAAAACAACAACAACAATCTTTTTAGTTTTAATTGAATACATTTTAGTGGCAAATGTTGTGGAAATACATTTCATTACTAGATGAAAGGCTAATTTGTACCTGTGGCCATACTCCCATGTAGTGGAGGTAAATAAGTTGTATTTTTTCCTCTTCCTGGCTGTGTGCAGCTCCTCTTCTGAAATGGCAGTGGGTGTGACAGAGACTAGGCTTCGTAAAATGTATATGCACATCTTCATTGTGTTTTTTTTTTTCCACACAGCAAGGGAGGCAGAGACTGTAATATAGAAAAAGAAAAAAAAAAGAAAAGAAAAAAAGAAGATACAATTTAAATTGATGGTCTGGACCTGAGGCAGTAGAGCTCTGTACTTCTCATTAAGCAGGATGGAATGTCTCTTTTCTCTGTTCACCATCCCTAAGCATCTGCAAACCTGGAAATTAAAAGATGAGTTGAATAGAAGAAGGATTCTGAATCTGAGAATTTGCTTTTAGGCAGGTTTTCATAGCTTACTGAAATTTGTGTCCCCACTTTATTCCTTAATCTTTGTGTATGCATCTGTTCAGTCTCAGTTGGATCATCTTTTCAAATAATTTTCCACAACTGCAAGGACTGGAAGCATCATTCTCCTCAAGCTAGAGTTAACATGGTCATTTAGAAACAACAATAAGCAACAAAAATGTGATTTTTAGAAGTGGAATTTAAAATAGACTATCAATTGACTGCACTTTTTCTTTTTTTGAGGATGAAGAAATGGTTCCTTTTTATACTCAAACACACTTCAGATCTCAAGCCCGTGTTAAACAGCTGCAAAGTTGTCTTTTTATATTTGGTCAGATAGGTTTGGAATTCTTTTGCTGCTTTTTCAGAATAACCTTTTAGCCCTGATCAATCAATGTACCTCAAAAGAGTAAGCCAAGGATCCTAGTTAATCTCATGTACCAGTGACAAGACTGCAAAGGAAGATGTGGTAGAATAATCACAAAAAATTATAGTAGATTATCCTTGTTTAAGACTGCCAAGGTCACCGAGTGTTGGAGGATGTAGAGTGCATTGGTGTACTAGAGGATGTAATTTAAGTGGTGGAAACAGTTACCGCTGATGAGGAATGGGAATGAGGAAGCCTGTGGGGCTTTGAAAGTTTGTGTGTAAAGACTGTGTTTGTATCTATCTCATATGTCCAATTGTACAGGCTCTTTTGAAGTGAAATCTTGCCACAACCTGCCACAGCCTGTGTGTGTAAAATAACCTCAATGACCAGGCTGCAGAGGACACAGAGCACAAGAGGTCTGGCTCATTCCCAGCTCCCTGTATACAGCACAGGGAGTGCAGGACTTGCATTCCAATATCTGTGTAAAAGGAGTCTCCCTGTGGGCCAAATATAGGTTAAGAGCAAGGAAATATCCTACACTGAGCAACAGAAGGTTCCTAGTCAGGGAGCACCTGTTTCTTCATGCTCAAAAGTGCAAGAGAAAATAGGAATTGGTGGAGAACAAGCATGTCAAGGGGAAGCTAGCTTTGAAAGTGATCTGATCTAAACAATTCTTACTGTGTTTGAGTGGATTTAATCAGAAATAACTCCACATGAAGACTGTGATGGTCCTCAGCTTGCAAGTCAAATGTTTAGCTATTATCTTCCATGTTTGGTCTCTTTACCACTGCTAAATAGGACCAAATCATTAAATGGGCAATACCGGAGTCATTGTTTCAGAACTATGTTCCACTGCATTTTCTACTTCACATACCATTTTTAACTTCCACTTAAATAAAATAAAGTGCTTTCAGGACATAGCCCTGTAAGTTTGCAGCCTTGCTCTGTTACGTAGTGACACCTAACTTTCCTGGACTTATAAACTCCTCAACTCCTGCTCTGCTGTATTAACAGGAACACTCTACACTGTTGATATCTGCTCAGTCACTGAGTTCCTTTGCAATCCTAGGAAGAAATAGAGAGTAAGTTTTAATTCTGTGCTAAAAATGGAGTGCAGGAATTCAGTAAAATTATGCTGAACAATAAAATAAGTCTGAATCAAAAGAAAAAAAAAAGGAAATGGTCATATTTTATCGTCAGTTTCCTGGTTCAAATAAGAAGCAATTGACCTTCTGTTGTTGACTTTTCAGTCCGCCTATCATTTGTTAGGAGTTTAAAATTTTTTTGTTGAGTTTTTCAGACGTGGGCTGTTTGTTTGGGGCTGTGTGAGTGTCCAAAGTAATAATGCTTGCTGTGGAAGGAGGAACTAATACATTCTAAGGAGTAATCTTTCAAGACAGAGAGAATGTCTTTCTATTTTTGTCATAAAGTTATCACCTACAGAGCACTTCAGTCCTGAAGGGAATCATCTGGATGGAGAAAAAATGGTTGTTATTTTATTAATAAAGCATAGTGTATTATGTTTTTGTCTGTCCTTGCTGCTGCACACTCATTCCATTTACAGCCATTAAAACCTCATTGATATATTTTTTTTATCACCACAATACACTAATAGCATTCAAAGCCATTAGTATGTAGCTATTGTGCATTTGCAAAAAGTTGCAGTGCTAGGTCAGCACGCATGCTATTTTTCTGTGATAAATGAGCAGTATTAACCTATCGGGGCAGAAACATTAAAAGAATTTATGATGTCAGCTTTCAGTCTTCTACTTCGTTTCACTTATTTTTCTGTTCCTCTTGGTAAATTTCTGAGCTAGGTGCTAATTAGTGTATATTATGGGTATTTTACATTATTATTTTCAACTTGAAATAGTGATTAATCCTAGTTTTGACAAACTTAAAAAATGAAGCGATGTAGTAAGAAGTAAATCCTCAAATAGGATCCGTAGTTTCATTCTCCTTGCTGTCTCATTATGCACATAGTGTTAATTTATACTATTGGAAATCTAACATCATAACACCAGAAATTCAAAACAACAACAAAAGTTTATAATTTAAGGACAAGAAAAAAAAAGAGTTGAGAGTTGATCTGCCTATTTGTAAAATAAGCATTTTTAAATTTGATAACAGCTTCCTGAAATCATAATCTTTACATGGAAAACATCACTTGCTAGAAAATATTTCATTGTATCCATGGTTTTCTGCCCCACCCTTATTTTACATAGGTTAATCCATGTTTCCATGAAAACAAATGCTAATCCTCATGCTGAATTTATTTATCAAATGCTGCATAGAAAGAATGGACGCCATGTTCTTTCAGCTGTTTTCTCTGGGTTTTGGGTGACTGAAGCTAAGAAGTAAAATTTGACCCTGATGAAGTGAACGGCTTGAATCTTTTACTGGACCAGGAGTAGACTCAAAGAATTCTGTGTATTATGTGATATTCACTTCCATGACAGCTAATAGTGATGTTACAAAGCAGAGGGACTTCAGGAAAGATAATAAGATGAGGAATGTTTCTAAGCAATGTGGATAATAATTTATTTTACACGTGTTCTGTAATGGAAGAAAGTGAAATGATGAAAAATCAAGGATGCTGTAAAGTTTCTCATAACTCGCTATTAAATGGAGACAGTATTTTTATTGGATAATGTCCAAAACTAGAATAAACATTATTAATTTCTTCATTTTTAGCATGAATTTTGCATTTACCACTTCTCTGTACTAAATTGTGATTTGAACAATGTATAAGACACTGACTGATACAGAATCAGGCTTTCTTTTTCTGTTTTGATCCCACAAGCATTGTCCACTGTCACAGAAGAAGTGAACTTAATCAGACGTGACTTGACTTTGCATCTGCACAGGAGGTTATCTCTTGTAAAAGAGTAGAGTTGTGAATGAAACCGTTGTCTTTGGCTTCCTTGTAATCCTGCAGTACAGTTGAGCCTGTTAGCTCAGTTGGAATAATGTGCTGATTTTCTGAAGATGAAAAAGAATTTTAACCCCTTTCCTCTTTTTAAGTTTTCCGTTCTGTACTTCCTTAGATTTCACGCTACCTGTCTTGATTTTAGCAGCTCTGATTTCAGTCTACCACTTCCCCTGGCTAAATGTAAAAAAATTATGTGCTCTTCTCCTTGAAGGAGAATATTCAAGAAATACAGTCCCAGTGAGGGTGCTGTTTTGTACCAGCAGGGATTCTTTTTTCCTGTCATTTTCTTAATTCAGTCTCTGTTTCAAATCTTTATCAGCACCTGTCCTTTTAAGAAAAAAGATTAAAATGTCTGAGGGTAAATGGAGGCTTGATTTGGTGTGAACATACAGCTTCTGTGCTTTTACAATACATGCAATTATGAACAAGGATACCACATACTTTGACATTCTTATTGCCTCCAGTGGCTTTGCTTCCTTGCCTTTGTGCGTGCTGATTTTAGTTCTCCTTGAATCGTATTGTGCATAAATTAAATGCATATTTTGAAAAGAAATTATATTGTTTTTAGAAAAGGGAGAATGTGAGGTTGTTTTATGAAATGTTGGATCCTTCCATCAACGCTGGAGAGGGGCTGTATGCTGGGAAACTGTGGAGGTGTACAAGGAGTAGATACTTGGTTTAATAAAATGATAACAGTATTCTGAAATATTACAGAATATGTTGCTGTAACTCTGATGTATTGATGACTGTCTGACTAGGTTAGAGATAAAAGCAGTAGACATGAATTTGGTCTGTTTGCTCTCATTTAATTTCATCATAGTGAGTCACACAGGCATCAAGATTTATATGCATCTGATAAGTAGTTGGGATAGAGAGTGCTAATGATGGTTGTAATGCTTTCTGGAATTCTATTTCTTCTGACTTTGGTTGACATTGTGACTCTAAATACTGCAGACTCTGTAAATTAGAAAGTGCAAGAGAAAGGAGGGGAGAACTTGTCTCAGATCTCACACCATATTCATCAATGTTTAGTCATTGCCTGGTAGATTTTTTTCTGTGTGACTGGGCAGGCAGGATGCATGCTCCTCAGAGAGTAGTCCCTAGACAGGAGGGTATTTTTCAGGATAAATTCAGGAAAAGAAGGCATAAAACATGCTGGTTGTTTTTTGTGTGGGGGGGCGAGGTGTTTTTTATTAATATGTATAAGGAACTACTAACATTTATCTTTCAATTCAAAGAAAACCTTTTCATCAGCAATCAGTGCAGAATGAAGAAAATTGGCTGTCTTACTGATTCACATGGGACAACTGTCTCTAGCACAATCTGTTTATGTTGATGGCCCTAGCACTGTCACAGCAGATGCTGAGAAAGCTGCTGTCTCTACTGCCACTGTTGTCGATGTTGCAAAGTCTTAAAGGAGAGTTGCAATGAATCTTACTCTGGTTGGAAAAAAAAAGACCCATAGAAATTCAAAGCAGACATTTACAACCTGATCCTTTGTGGTCTCTCATTTATATTTTTGGAAGGTCTTAACTGGAGGTATTGTAGGTTGAAGACTTTCAGCTCTGAATGTAACTGCAGCTGTGATTAATAGGAGAATCCAGAATATTACAAAGTATATACACATCTCTCACTCTCTTCATTTATATGACTTTCCTGTCTGCTATTGTTGTAGTGGTGGTTCTTGGAGGAAGTGTTTCTCCAGCTCATGAACAAGGGAAGGATTGATAGTATCATGGGCCATAAAAAACATGGAGAACAGAACAGGCAATTTTCACAGTTTTTAATATGTAGAAAGAGCAAATATAGATCAGAAAATCAACAAAAGCCCCTTGCCTGTTTACCCTCCAACTTTCACAACCCTCTGCTGAAATCCATTGAAAACAGATGCAAGAGTTTATCTTTAATGTGCCTGTCTGTTATGTATATCCTATGGCTGATAACAAAGCGCTTTTCCACTTTATCATTTCATGCTTACTTTGGTGGAGGGATATAGAAGAGAGTCAGCTTTTCCATTCCATTCTATCAGCTGATTAGATAGTATTCTCTAACTTAGTGAAATTTACCTTTGAGTAGCTTAAATTCTTCTGAAGTCTAACAGTTTTTAACAAAGGCTGTGTTGCTATTAATAGTTTAATATATAGAGGATTCAACCAAGCACAAGAAGAATCAACTGTTTCTGAGGTTATGCACTGAATAGGAATGTTTTCTTGTTTGTTCCTGTTGTTCATTATTTAGCTAGAGAAACTGAGAAAACATGAACAGTGATTTGGTTATGGCCATAAATCTGTGAGGGCTGTTCTGAAAGTAACACCTCCTATTCTATTATGTTGAACTACTACAGAACTTCTTGATTTGACAGAACAGTCAGAAAGGAGCATGATGGTGTAGGTAGTTTTGACTTTGAGTTTTTCTAAGCTCCAGTCTCTACGTGTTTCTACTTCTATATTTTTTCTAGAGTGTTCAACTCATATCAAATGATTCTTCTTTTATAAGAATTGAGTCTGATCCAGTGTTAAAAGACATCAAAGAAAATGCTGTATTTTTTTCCTATAGAAATAAGACAGATTCTGATATAAATAGCATAAGGAAATATATATGAGGGGTGCTCTGAAAGTAATGCCTCCAGTTTTAGGATGTTGGCCCACAACCTCAGAGGTGGATGTTGGTAGTATGGCAGCAGGGGTTGAGCCTTCCCACCAATATTCTGTTATGTTGTGTTGCTGTGCAACAGATGTTAGAAGAGGGGCAGTCTGAAAAAATGACATCTGACATGGAAGTGTATATAAAGCAAAGGTGTGTCACTGAATTCCTCAGTGTGGAAAAAATGGTGCTTGTTGATGTTCATCAATACTCGCTGAACATTTATGGAAACAGTCGATGTGAGCACAGTGAGGTGGTGGGTGGTGCATTTCAACAGTGGTGACCGCAACATGAAAAACAAGCCATGTCCTGGATGGCTATGCACAGCTGTCACACCATGAAATGAAGAACATCTTGATCAGCTTACCCATGCAAATTTTCAGATTGCAACCAGAGAACTGTGTACAGAGCTAAATATCAGCTTCAGTGTGTTGGAAATGATGGTGACAGTGTTGGAATGTTGCAAAATTTGTGCCAGATGGGTCCCACAATGGTTCCACAGAAACAGAAAGAACACCATTATGCAAGTTTGCTGAGACCTGTTGAACAAGTTGGAAGTGACAGTTTTTTGAGTCACATCATTACTAGTGATGAGACATGTCACCACTATGAGCTAGAGTCAAAGTGGCAGTGCTTGGAGTGGCAGCAGGTAAATTACCCATTAAATAAAGAGTTCAAGACAACAGCCTTCAGTGGGTAAAGTGATGTGCACTGTCTGTTGGGATAGGAAAGGAGTGATCCTTCTGATATATGGATTTGACTCCAAATACAAATTTTGACTTACAATCTTTGTTACAGGGCAATGCTACTTCAAAATAATTTTATTCTACTAAGCGGACTGCTCAGTCTGAAAAACTGGCCACGTGAAATGAAATCTGCATCTACTCTGATAATTATAATCAAAAAGAGAGGAAATACAAAGGCGGACTTTTTTTTTTGTCAATGGAATAAACTGATTGTAAAGAAAAGTCAGTACATACATTTACACTTATGCAAGCAGCTAGAAAAAAAAAGAAACTGTATGAAAAGACAACTAAGCTTCTGTTTTTAGGTACTTTTCGTGGTGAGATGGAGGGATGTATTACATATACTTTTGACTACTTGGTCAGTTCAGATTCAAGGCCTATAACGTAGACAAACCCAGAGAAAAAGTATGTTGTGTCCCTTAGCGAAGGAATAATCTTCTACAATTGGTAGATTGGTTCTAGTGGACTGAGGGCAAGGAAGTCTGGCTCAAAAAGATGGAATAGTAAGATACTGGAGAGCCTGGAAAAGCCTACCTCTGAGTTCTGTGAAGAACATAAGAATGAGAAAATAAAAGATGAATTATCATGATGATAAGTTACTGCAGTCATCTTCTTTCAAGGAATACGTACTTTATAGGGAGAATTTACTCAAATTCATTGAAACTGTGGAATAATTTTTTTAGAGAAGTGGAGAGTAAAGAAAAGGACTGTGGAGTTAATTTTTTTCTTGTTAAAAAAGAAACTTAAGGAGATGAGGCAGATATGTGAATTCTCAAATATTATGTTATTCTTTTCTGCAGAGAAAATTGCTTTTTTACCGGCCCACTGAAATATTTAAGCATGGCTACCTCCTTAATAAAGTAAAGCTAAAAATCTCATAGAATTAAGGGTATTCTCCAGAAATTTAGGAACAAAAAGCAATAGAAGTTTGCAGTTGCCTTGTTTGACCTTCATGAGAATAGCAGTACAATCAATCTTCTGAGCTGAACAGAACTGGTATAAAACTTAAGCAAGAATCATAAATTTTTCTGCATATGCAAAGAGCTGCACATAAATGGACTGTATAACTGTCAAATATTTAGCTGAACAATATAGACTGAGATAATACTAAAAGTCAATCCCTTTCTCAAGTTTTGTGTTGCTGGATTTCATTCACTAATAAAACCACATAAACCTACCTAATCTTGTATTATGAATTGGAAGTTTTCCTTTATCCTGTATACTCCTCTTCATTTTCTCATATGAGATGGTTCACGTTTTTATACTGATGGGAACTACACATCTACCGGCATAATTTGTCATTTGTAATCTTCATTCTTATTTTTTTTCCTCTTGCTTTGTCCTTACTTTCTTTTTATTATGATTATTTTCAGTAGAATAAATGGTCTATGTATTTCTATCTAAAATATTTGAGTCTGCCAACCAGTTAGAGAATATTTCAAAGAGATAAGGAATACTTTATTTTCATACGTCAGTGAACCTAAATAAAAATGCTATGTGCTTAAGCACTGTCAGAAGCAATTTATGTTATGTTTTAGGACAATTAATCAAAGATTGATTAGATTATGGACTTTGCTGTCCAAGAATATAGAAACATCATCATAGAAAAGGTCAAGAATCTGTATTTCTAAATTGTACAGCAGCAGCCCTAATTCTGCAAACCAGCTATGGCTGACAAAAAATGTTATATTGGCCTCATTGCAAATTAAAAGCAGAGGCTGTAAGTGAATTTGGTATTTAAAGGAAAAAAAACAAAACAACAGTACAGTAACCCTAGAATAATCTATTTTCACATTAGATTCCATTTCTTTTTCCTCTACCTGCAATTTTCAGTTTGATGAAACTTTATTTATTTATTTATTTATTTATTTATTTATTTATTTAGATAGATAGATAGATAGATAGATAGATAGATAGATAGATAGATAGATAGTTCACCATATGTGCTTGGTTCAGGATTGAAGAAGGACACATGAAAATCCAGCACTATGTATGGGCTGTTTAAAACCTTGAGCACTACTTGGGAAAGTGTACATGCAGAGAACGAAGAAGAGAGAGTATTAAATTAATCCAAATTTTCTTGTTGGGAACCTTATTGATTGAAAAAAAAAATATGCATACACTGTTGATAGACACTTGTGCTCAGTCTTGCAAATATGTGCAATTAAGTCTGTGCACTGACATCAAATGTACAGGTATACATAGTCAAAATTTCTCCTTGCTTTTGAGGAAGATTCCAGTGAGCTTCGCATTCCATTTATGATTTAAACCCTCTTGCTCTGGAGGACATTTTGTTTTATTTTGGGAAGTTATCGGTTACTATCAATTATCTTAAAAAGGTATGTAAATTGCAGAGTAGAGTTTGGGTCACCTATGGACATTTTGTGAAAAGGAATTGAAATGGCACAGAAATTGTACAAAAGTGTCTTCTGAATTCAACAGGAGATTTAACGGCCGGACCGAGGAGTTGGCACCCATTGCAGTGCAAGAAGTGGAATGCTAATTAGGGATTCCCAAATCCTCCAGAAGTATCCATAATTAAAGCTTGTTGCGGCTCTTGCATTTAGTGGCAAAAAAGCCCAATATATACTTTTTACATCTGCTATTTCAGCAATGTCTTACGTTAATTCATTCCAAAGTTTTTAGAAAGATGAATGACAGAAAGGAAAATTGTTCTTTTATTATATATTTTAGGAGTCTATCTATACTTGATAAAGTCATTAATAACTCAGTGTTCTAGGGTCGCTAATAACTGAGAATGTTTACTAATTCTTGGCTTCACCAAAGCTGTTTGCTACTCCTGCCATTCGTTTTTGAAAATGCTAGAACAGTGGAGACCACTATGTCATTTAATGCTCTTAAGACATGCATATGTATACACACATGCACACAAATGTAGATACACTTATGATTATTTAAGTGTACATTCTATCTGTACTACTGCTGTAATGCAATAAATTACCAACTAACACTTTGTGTTGTTACCAAACTACTTTTCATCATATTTCATATAAAAGTCATCATAGCCTTAATGTAATAAAAAAGAACTGAACTTCACTATTTTATTTTGAATTCAAATACCTAGTTGCAGTAGACCAGTTCTCTACTCTGAGGCACAAATATGCCAGCTGCAGCTTGATATCTCATTCCCTGTAGGCATGCATTACTCATTTCAGTTCAGCCACAGAGTCTTTGTGCGACAAGCTATAAAAAGCTCTACAACACTGTGTATGGATCTATTTGGTACTTGAAAGAGGCAGATCTGATATACGGTTGTGGATAATCTACTGTTCCTATTTCTCATCACTACCTGCCTATCAGAGGATGCTAGATAAACTACTTGCATATGAAAACAGGAGCTATTTTATAAGTCTGTGCAGTGGGATGTCATTTGAGGATTAATGATAATTCGTGTGACTGGATGATTTCTATATTGTCATGCTAGGACAAATAACTGAGAGCAGGATTTATTTTGAAGATTTCACCTGGAGAGCCTTTCCACTATCCGCTTGCAGGAGGCTGTTGTTGATTTCCTAACAATTGTCTGATCTTGTTTCAGGTGGTATGTAGCATACAGGACTTCTTTGTGAGTTTGCTGATGTGATACAGGAGTCACAGAAGATCGATACTCTTTTGGACAGTTAGCTGGGTACCTGGCAGGATAGCCCTTCTCAAAGTGGATTAGCAGTTACAGTCAGGCAGCTCAGGTCTCCACAGACTCCAGTGAGAACTCATGTATTTGTTACATCTGTAAACGCTAACGCAGACACGTAGAGATTTGGGTGTTGTAATCTTGGAAGAAATCTGATCCTGAATATTTAGTCTGTGGCCTGTTGTCAACTAGGCTGTGGGGATCGAGTGATTAATTTGGGCAAATTCGACTCTAAAAATATTCTCACTCTATCGATTGCTGCAGTTTCCCTCCCAACAGCCACGTAAAATGCGCAAGGCAGTCAGGATGCCCAAATCCCAATCTGTCTTTGAATTTAAATCCAGTGTTGGATTTGGCCAACCATTTTCCTTTCTGTAGCTTTTCTGTTGCAGTCTAAGAGGAGACCACTGTGAGATCAGGAGGCCTGTTGGACTAATGTGCTTGCTGGTGATAAGGAACTGTGCTACAAAGTGGAAATGATGGGGCATAATGGAAATTCAACTGGCTGAGCCCATAAAAATTGGAAAGACAAAAGGAGGAGCTGAGCCCTGAGTGACAACTGCAGGCTTGTTTTGTTTCTCATTGCTCAGCCCCATTACTCTGAATTTATTCAATCTTTGCTTTTCCTATGAAATTAACTTTAATTAAAGTTTAATCATTTTTAAGCTTTTATCGTTCATGAAAAAAAAAATCCTTAAAAAAGAACATAAATATTTAACTCAGAACATTGCAAGACTGAAGAAGGGCAGTAGTACTAGGGGACTAGTCTACTTCTGGGTAATGTAGAAGAGCTGAAGGCAGAAATGTATTAGAGCCTACGGATATATCAGGGATTGCTTTCTATGAGTGACAATACCTGCTGTCCCCTGGGCTGTTGCCATGACTTTCATGCCTTCTTGAGATATGTTTTATTTCTTCCTTGGCAGTCCATCGTTTTCAGAATGAATGAATGATTTCTGAATAAAGCTGCTTAATTGAAAGCCTTAAATTTCATCCGAAGTGTAAAGCTGAGTTCTGCCATGGGCTGTGAGGGCAATTCACTCAAATGAGAGTGTTTCTTCTGGGACCTGCATGCATTTAAATTGAGGACAAACTGAGCACCATTGACTGATACTGAACTTCAAAAAAATTTGCTTTTTCTCGCCACTTCCTTGGTAAACTAGCATTTCGTTTATTTATTTTAGTGATTTTTGTTGCCTCCTTGTGACTACAAAAACTTGCTTCTATCATTTCTCTTTCTGTATCTTTCAGTTTTTCTAATAATTGTGCAGTTTCTTGGGCACTGAGAATAAATGTCCATGCATAAATTATTCTTTCTGAGAAGCAAATTGATCACAGTCAGGACAACCTGAATTAGTTCTAGATATGTTAGATATTTTATGTATGGATTTGTCAATCAAAATCAACAATTAAAGATTCTTCAAATAAATAATTGATTTTTTCCTTTCATTATGATGTTTCTAGTGATAGAGATGGAGCAATAGGAGTAAATTTGTAAAGCAAAGAAATCATAAAGGCTTGATGTCGACTCTAAATATATTTCTGCAGTGTTTATCTGGGGATCGTATAGGACTGAAGGACAAGTATCACTCTTGGAGTCTATTTTCATATTAGTTTCCTCTGAAGGGAAGCAACTTCCCATGTTCTATGATGACTCCAGAGCCAGGACTCCATAACGACTCCATAAGCAGATAGGACCAGGAAATCACTTCAAAAACTCACTCTGGCTTCGAACAAAATGCTAATATGGGTACATGCACATTGTATTAGCATTCTTTCTATCCCTATTTAGTCTTGAAAAGTTGAAATTCAAGACATAAATAAAAAACAAAAACAAACAAGAAACAACCCACAAATAGGAATTTTAGGTTTCCAAATCCTTTTAATTTTTGTACATGCCTTGCTGTATTCACATTATCAGAAAGATACCTGCCATCTTGCCAGATGCAACAGCAATTGTTCGTGTGTCTTTACTGCAGTCTCTGCTGGGATGTACCTGAGCTCGCACTGCTGTCAGTGATACCTGTGGATAGAGTCTTTAATGACAGGTGCCACATAACTGTCTTTAATACTCAGATTCTGTGTCAGCGTGGCTATATCTATGCAAGCTACAGCTATATAAGAAATTGTGTGGAAACATGCACTAGGTACATTTCTTTTAATAAGAAATAAAACGTGCTTTAACAATCAGTTATTCACCTGGATAATGAAATGGTCTGAGAAAGTACTTTGTCAAATTCATGAAAAATATCTGTCAGGGAAAATTAGGCAAAAAGGCTGAAGATGGCTGATTGATTGAGGTTGCTTGTTCCTGCTGTTGGATGTGGGTCTCCTCTGCCTCTACCTATATTCTTTCTGCGAGCATCTGATATAGGTCATAGCTAGTGGCCTGGGTAGGCAAGTGAACCTTTAATCTTATTCAGTTTCCTGGTATTGCATGATTGAAGTCATCCAATGTTCAAGACACCCACTGTGTCAATGGGTGTGGATCAAATCTTCATGGTTTCATTTCTCTCAGATGAGTAATAACTACGTTCTCTGAAATCATTGAATCATAGAAAGGCTTAGGTTGAAAAGAACTTGAAAGATCATGTAGTTCTGACCCCTCTACTGTGGGCAGGGCTACCAACTGCTAGATCAGTCTGGCCAGATCCAACTTGTCCTTGAATGCTTCCAGGAATGGGGCATCCACATCTTCTCTGGGAAACATGCAGAGAAATATGGTCCATAGGATTCCATTGAACGTGGGCATTGTGTGTCCACAAAGCTGCTCTCCTAGGAGGTTAGGGGATTAAATGTAACTGCACACTGAAATGGAAAGCGTAATAATCTTAGTTAAAGTGCTTGATTAGGTGAGAGAAGCAGAAATTCACAGCATTTGCACTGAAAAAAATCTTTTGTGTGGTTAGATGAATATCCTCTTGTCTTCTATAACAAAAAGAAAGTTCATATTTTAATACTATTCCATGCTGGCTCCCTAATGCTTCTTTGGGTATCAAGCTCCTTTGTTTTGCAGTCGAGTTTAATCACTTGCAGAAAATGCTTGTTGTATCACACACTCTTCAACCATGCACATTATCCCTTAATTATATACAGCTAAGCCCCTCTTGACTATAAGACATGTTGTTTGTTCAAATGCACTTACAAATCCATTTTCTTATCAGTTCTTTGCTGAACATTTACACAACGGGGCACTGTTTAAATATGAAAATAAACCTTTTATTAAAAAAATGTGACCCACCCACCTGGCCTCCATCTGTGATTGTTCTGTCTCCACAATCTGTTGTCTGCTTTTCCTCAGCGTGTTCTTTATCTTTTTGGATGGCTACTATCTCTGAGCTGTGTTATTACCCCTCCCTATTTTCTCTGTGCTTAGTTGAAAGTGACATTTCCAAACCATAAAGATCTGCCAGGCAGATTTGATAGACTCTCTGCTGTACGACACAGTTCTACTCTGCATGTGCAATTAGTAAAGACAGCTTCATCTCACAGTATCACAACTCAGGCTGTAATATTTGGAATTAGAACATTGTGTGAATCTGGGAAAACAAGATTCTTCAAATGTTATTCAATTTCAGTTTATTATCAGTGAATTGCTATTGTAATACATTTTTTCTTTTTCTATTTTCCATTAAAGAGGATCAATGTCTTTGTAATCTATTACTAAATTGACACTTTAATCTTTAGATAGAGATATTAAATCTATTTTTATTTTTAAAGATTATAGCTAAATACTTACACACTTGCAGTCTGTACACTGTTAAAAAATGTGCTGATTTCAGTGAACCTGGAAGGGAACCTCTTCCTAAGGAAAGTTAAGTGCATTTTTTGTTCTTCCTTAGAAGTGTTTTTTATTTCTTCCTCTCCAAGCCCAATGTAACTGAGTAGAACAGTTACTTTTTTGCACGTGTTACTCCCTAAGAACCACTGACGACTGATAGACACAAACATTTTTTTCTAAGTAGGACAGTTGACTTTAAATGTTGGGATATCTGAAACCAGTGTCTGCCATTAAAGTTATTTTTAGATTCTTAGAGGCACAGTTGTGCAGAAGTTTAATTGTTTTGCTCCCATGGGTTCTTGAAAGCTGGTCTCTCGTTTATATGGATTTGTCTGCTCTACAATGCTGGACATGAGGAGAGTGTTAGAGAAACCCGTGAAAAATTTCTGCTGGATTTAGGCCTGGAATGCTAATGGTAGGTCACTGTCCAAAGGAAACAAAAATGTGTTATTAAGTTATTTTAATTTCATTTCAATTGGAACACTTACAGAGATGTCTGCTTCTGTTCTGTTTTATGAATAAGCTCTCCAAAACTATTTCTTGCCAGCCAATTATTAAACATCATTACAGTCAGATAAAATTAAACATCTCCATCAAGTTGATTGGTCTAAGCTTCAGAAAATTTATAGTGACAAATCTATTTGCCTCACTTCATTTACTGAGAACTTTATCCTAAACGATATGCTCTGCGTCCCAAAAAAGCTCAGTTATTTCATGTGGGACAAAAAGATTTCATGAAATCATTTCAGGTTATTCTTAGGCCATTATAGGATCTCCCATTACATTTGTATCTGCGTAGTTGTTGTAAGACAGGATATTGGGGCATCAGGATAGAGTCCTTTGTGTGAGGAGAGAATTGATGATGTAAAGATAGACTGAATGAGCAAGCCTAGCACTGTTCTCTCCCCATCAGTACAAAAACTACTCAGCTTGTATTTTCATTGATTTCACATTTTATTATTACTTCAATTAAGCATTTCTGCTGGAAGAATGAGAAACAATTCTCAGCAGAGCTCTGAAGAATGATAAGCAAGTTGGAAGCTTTCATCTCTGCCAACCATATCTCTTTGGCTAACAGACCTTGCTGACATGTCTCTATGATAGACCAAACCGTATTCCTGTTTTCATTCTACCTTTGATAATTTTGAAGCAACTTCAGCAAAAATGTTTTCACAGTTTTCTCTTCACCAGTTAACATTTCTTGTGGAAGTTTCAAAATATTTTCCCCCCAAAAGAAAAAAATTGGCAGCCAGGAAGCAGGAAAGTCTTGGTAGGTATTTGGAAACAGTACTTGTGGAGTTTGGTGAAAAACACTGTGACTTCGTGACCAGAGGAGCTTGGCAGTCAAACTGTCAGGACCAGGACTGTTCAGTTAGCTGGGGACATTAATAAGCATTAGAGATGGTCATGTCAGGGGACATGACAAGTCCTCTGCTTCTTAGGAAAGGTCATTGTCTTGTAGTTGCAGCAGTGCTGCGTGATGTTGTAGCTGTTTAGAGTGGGTCAGTCATTTTTTTTATTTGAGTGGAGGCAGTGATGCTAAAAGATTCTAAAACAACTGAATTGTTTAAGAAAACAGAAAAAGAGGGAAAGATGTGGAGGTCCTACCTAGTAACTAGTACTTTCAGTTTCATTTAGAGTATATTTCTATGTCTACTATGCTTAAGATGTTTTTTCATGATACAAAGATTCTTGCTTTGTTGGAAAGTCAGATAAGATGACCATGGGAGTCCTGTTGATGTCAAATTCAAATTTTTTTTCCAAATGGTTTATCAGTTAATAGATTTTACTGTATTTTTATTTAGAAAACAAGCAAAACCAAAACAAAACCCCAGAATGTCTTCATTTTCATTACAACTCCTAACTTTACGTGATTTTTGTTCTCTGAAGAAAATAACAGGGAACCTTTCCCAAGGCGTGTTTGCAATGGAAAAGTCCAAATGTGCACTGAACACCTTGAAGGATTAATTTCTTTATGAACTGATAAGGCGTGGCTGTACAGAACCTCTCTGATGCTGGAGAAGTTTGGGGACATAACTGCAGTGCAAGAAGAGAATTGTGTATAAAGTAAGCTACCTTGAAGACTATGAGGAATCTTTTGGTGCTTTGCTGTTTGAGCTACATCCAAAGAATAGGAAGGACAAATTAAAAAGAAAAAGCTTATGAAATAATCTATTGTATTGATGTCCTTACTATTTATTTATTTTTTTGCTCAATTTTTAGGACTGTTAGAATTGAACTTTGTGAAAGCTAAAAAATACATTGTTACATGTTTGGGACATTTTTAGTGTAAAGTTTTTGTGCGTTTGTTTAGAAATAAAGCACTAACTGCAGTGAAATTTGCACTTGCTTCTTGTTGAAGCAATGTCTGTTTCTGGGTGATGCATGTAAATGATGTGCTATTCTGAATTAGATAATCCTCTAACTTTCCTATCAGAACACTATTACTTCTGTAACACAAGTTACTGTGGTAGTTACTGTTCTTAGATCTGCTGGATTCTTAGTTACCATAATTTAAACTGTCAATAATGACTAATAAAAGCATTAATAGAGAAGATCATAACTGAATATTACCTAGTCAGTCAAAGTTTTAAAATAAAACCAAATAGCAAAATCAAAAAACTCACAACACTCCTTTCCAAATAAACGAGCAAAAACAAATATGCAAGAGTCAGCCAATTGCATTCTTCCATTAGTTTTTTGACTGATTGAGAACCTACAGAGGAAGACAGATAAAATTAATACTACTGACAAAATCCACGCTTTAGGCATTGTTTCATATTTGTGATGAATTTACATTATGTGCTGCTAAGTGTGGAGTCGTTACTCCTAATCTGGCTCATAGGTTAGCTCTGTGCAGAAGCTACTCCAGCACCTTGAAAACTTTATCTCAGGGATGGGCACAGCAGAAAACAAAGGGGAAAAAAAGGGGAAGAGGAAAGGGAAAGAGGGAAGAGGAAAGCCACTGTATCTTTCTTCCTTTCAGTTCTGTAACCCACCTTTCATTTTGTATTCTCTGTTCTCTAATGGAGTTCAAAGCTGTCTGTATTTTTTAGTGTATCTCTCACGTGTGAATTTTCCTAAAATATGGAGTGGCTTTTTATTTTTGCTTCCCAAGATCGTTAATGAGAGGCACATGCCGAAATCCTTGCAAACTCTGAAAATGTAGAGAAACATTATTTCATAACCTCAATGCACTCAATTAATTGTGATCAAGACTAAACTGGAATTTCTTTAATTGACATCTAAGTGTTGACTTTTATATACTTATTCAGAATCTTTACTTTCTAGGTAATTTTGCTGTTACAGTATAGCGATATTGGTTATTCTTTGATTTGCGGGCTACGTTCTTTATCCTGATTGATACGACCTTGTGTATAAATCAGCCAGCAAAACACTGTAGAATAGTTCTTTGTTCCTATAACACTTCTTTGCAAGTTTGTATGTTGAATAGGCACACACGATGACGTGCTTAGTAATTTTCTAAAGCAAATTTGTAGGGAAGTAGAGGTTTCATTTCATTTGATGGAAAAAATGTGACTGAGTTACTATTGCTTAGCAAGCATTCTATTTTTGGATCTTCGTTTGTGTGAACAGTGGTATGTGAACATCTCTCAAAAGGCATTAGCGGGACTTTGGACAATAAGGGCATATTAGGCTTGGGAAGTGAATACGAGTCTGAGAGATTCCTGACAGGCAACAGCAAACATTTGGTGGATGATGGTATGCAGCCATGGGACAGCCCTATTTAGATATGTCATTCACACTATAGCTAAGACACCATTAAGAGTCTTCAGTTTACTCTGACTAAACCATACAACATAATTCCTTGGTTGAAACATGAATAATCTTCAGATGCTATTGCAGTTTAAAAATCAAGCTAAAATAAACATCTTTTTCAGCTAGACATTAATCATTACATAGTAGTTAGACAAATAAAATACTACAGTCTGAGATCCTTATAAAAGAATATATATTGGGTGCCAGAGAAGGCATAACAGATGCCATCTCTCACTATGAAAGTAATTTACAGTTTCAAACACAGTAATGACTTGAATGTACACAAATTATTGAAAAAAAGGATCAGAGGTTATAAAGTCTCCTTTAGTAACTGGGTTTCTTATGTCTACTATTTCACACTGATGTCCACATTTGGGAATTATATTATATAATGGTTCGCTTTCAGTTTATCTAAACTTTTCAGCTATGTTGGCTAAAAAGTGCCTGTGGCGGATGTTGTGATCTGCTAGCCAAGTGTGTCATAATAGAACAACGCCCATCGAACACCAAATTTTTTTCTAAATTGTATTTTTGGTACTGTAGAAGATTAAGCATTTTGCATTTCTGGTGTCTCCCATGCCAAATTGTCATATGTTTCTAGCAGGTTCATACAGAAGGGGGGTTGACAAATCTTGCTATAATCACTACCCCATGTTGTTTTCATCCTCCTTGTCTGCTGCTCATTTTCGTTGTGAAAAACCCTAATATATCAGTGACAGGAGGTCTGGATTTGTGGCCGACTGTTATAATTACTCCCACTGAGGCGCTGTCAATAGGATTAAAATAAAGATTCTGGACCTGTCCATCGTAGATGAGGTCAGCAACACTAGCAGTGGGAGTACTGTTTCTGCAAGCTGTGCTTTCAGCTCTGAGTTATGGAACCACAGATATTAATATGAAGAAAATGTTTGAAAGCTCCAGTGGAGAAAGACCAGCCCTTTTTTCTGCGTTAGTTAAAACATCCACCTGTAATAAATAATCTAACAGCATCCATCTATGTCCTGACCATACATGTATGTATATTAATTTTCAAATGTATCAGAGCCCCAGAGAGTTTCAATTACAGAACAATCCATTTTGCATTTTATAATTAATAAAGTCTTTGCAGCTGCATAACTTCATCCAGGAAACATCTGCACAAACTCCTTGTGTATACATAATTTTTGTGAAAAGGGGGTTAGCTGAATTGTCTTTAATGTTAACAGGTCTGGGGAGGGTAGAAATGTAAGGAGTTCATTAAGATAACCCAAAAGAAATCGCAAGATTGAAGGCTTGTGTCCACGCAAATGGAAAGCAAATTCTAGTCATTGCCTAAAGAAAAAGAAGTGCAGTGTGTAGGATCACTTTTACAGGTGGTCAGTTTACTTTATTCAAGTCAACAGTAAGAGTGCCTGAGGTGGGCAGTCATTTGTCTGCGGTTCTCAGAGGGTCTTAATCCCAAGTTCATAAATGGTTAAAATTTTGTAATTATTTGTTTGACATATTTTGACGCTGACATTCTTAAAGTATCTATTGTAAAACTTTAGTTTCACCTTCTTCAGTGTATGTGAAACTGTACCATGTGTGTCACTAAAATTTACTTACAACTGTAAAAACAACTCTGCTGACACATTTTGGCATCTTTATTTTTCTCTCTGTAAAAAACATGAGTCCACTTTTTAAAATGGTATCAAATAGTGCAGTCTCCTTTTTGCAACTCATTATGTTTACTTACTTCCATAGAAACTGAAAAATCATAATCAAAAGCCACAACCAATTGTGTGCTCTTTAAGCAGGTATGCCACCTACAATCCTTCCACATCTAAAAATTGAAATTTCTTTTTTTTTTTTTAAATTTGATTGCAAACAAGTTTCTTGATTAATGTGTCACCACCCTACAACTGTTTATTCTTTCTACTTTGGCTGTATAAACATCAGTAGTTACACATGGCATTCTTAACCCTTACTGTATTTCCATCATCCTTCCTAATTTCAGTCCTGTAGCTAATCTAGAAGCAAAATGAATCTCTGTGGTGTTTGTAGTGAAAAGATTACATAGAAATGAACAGTATTTAACGTGTTCCTTTTTCGTGTCCCAGAAGTGGGACTCCAGAATGCTGTTTGCTGCTTTCCACATCTGTCACATCTGTCTTCATTCCCTCTTCCAGAATTTCTTTTTTTTTTTTTAATATGGAAAGAAAAATATTATTTGGTCTCTACCAGTCTACTAAGGCATGTGATGTGCTCTCAGCAGAGAAGCTGCTATTTTGCTGCATAAACTGGCGTTAGCATCTCTAGTTAGAGTGGCAAGTGCCTTAGTATGCCATATTGGTGGCATTATAGCTCTTAGTAGATTGTGTTAATGTTTCAGTATTTTTTATTGTTTTCCAATATTCCATTATTTACAGTATTTGTATAAGTTCTTAAGCACCCAACCACATGGGCTCGAAATGTGATTGCACTGACTGCAGTGGCATATGTTAAACACATCTTTGAAAGGGTATCCTGCGCTGCCACTGCAATCCTGCCCAGCCAGATCCTGCTGTCACGATACATCATTGTTATGACTGAGTGCAACTGAGTGCAACTGAGTGTAGAGGAAGAAAGCACCTTGGTACAAGCCAAGAAATATTGCTAGTGTCATCTTCACAGGGGCCTTTCATCATATGCAGACAGAATAGTAGAGGTCTTTATCTAAGGCTCTCAGACAAGGAAGTTTAAATATGAAATGACATGCCCTGCTCAGTTTCAAAATTCAGCTCTGTGGTGAAGGAGTCTCACTCATCCGGGGGCAGTTCACATCGGCTTTGTATTTCATGGTGGAACTCTGCCAGCTTCTGAACAGAAGAAATCTCTTCGCTATGCAGAGGAGGTGGGGAGGTGTGCTTTGAGGAGCAGCCGTGGCTATCACAGGCAAATAAACAAGTCCAGGGTGCTGGGCAGTCCTGGGTGGTTGCAGGCCGTCAGTCTCTACCAGTTTTGAGGATCAAGTAGCAAGCAAAGAATTCTATCTTGGCTGAAGTACAATTCTCTCCTATATTTGTTGTGAGTTTTGTAATATGTGGGGAAATAACTACTAGCTAACTTTTAAAGAGTATTTTACATTAGGTTGGTAAGTGCAATTCTGCCTCTGCGCTGCCAGAAGTGTTACTGCTCTTGGTTTTAAACCTTTTCCTGGAATGGGTGAGACTTTGTAGCACATTTGAACAAAACAGGAGCTTCAGTTGGGGATGGCTGTTCTTCCTAATAACTGGCTTAAAATGACAAATCACAATGAATATAATTAAATTGGTTTTGTGCTGGCTTTCATCTCTTTGTCACCCTCACCTTTGTCAATGTCCTAGAAGCCCTTCAGTAACAAAATCACTCCAGAATCTTACCTTGCTTGAGTGAGAGCCAAAGAGTTCCAATTTGCTGAAACCAAGGCTGGCTACACCTTCATAGTGCTGCCTCACTAGGTAGACATGCCTGCATGTCTCCCATCACTGCTTCAGCACCGTACTCTGATTTACAAATAGACTCCTTTGTTGGCAAAATGTGTTACTGCTGAGTGTTCTCTTGCACCAGTGAATTGAGATATTATAATGAATGTGATAAAATGCAATTTGAACTGCCTCAAGTTTGTTCATGAGATACTTTTGAAGAACTGTACACATTTCCTTTTTTTTTTTTTAATTTTTAGATTTTATTTTTAAATTTATTGCTTTTAGATTTGCATTTGCAGAGTTCCCTGTAATGTTTGGCTATTTCTTCTTCTTTTGTCGACAACGATAATTTGGCACTGTAAAACAAAAGGAAAAAAATGATAGTAAAAGCATCAGAAAAGTATTTTAAAGTAGTTCTTTCCAACCTGCGATCACATTTTGATAAGTGGTCTGCGCAACACTCTGTTTTGATAGAATTCTGAGTTGCACATTTCTTGACATGGACAATGTTAAACACAGGGAAGTATTTATAGCATTTTAAGAGCAATATATGTATTCTATTTTATATTCTTCTGCTAAACTGATTTTTTTTTTAATTTGATTTGTGAAGTAAAGGGGGAAAACAATATTGTTGCTTTCCTCTAACAAGTGCTTTTAACTGTGATGTGTGCCCCAGCATACTTTCCTATCTAAGGAGTTACTAAGTTTCTTAAATTTTTTTAAAACTATTTTCCTACTGTTAAAAATGTCATATCTGGATTACACTGCCCCTTAAATTTACAGGGTTCCTTAGTTGAAGGGGTGGTTATTACATGTCATCACATAAACCTCTTCTTGGAAAAAGAAGAATGGAATTGTAGCATGGTTCAAGTTTCTGAACCTGCTGCCCCCAGTATGCTATGAGGGGGAATAAATGGTTTTCAGTCATGTAAACTAGTGTCAGATATTCAAATCCTTTGAAGTCTAGTAAGAAACGCACACTTACTTTAAATAAGCAACTAAGCACATAAATGTCTTGATCAAGGCATCAGAAAAAAATAATAAAAGGAGTTTTCTATTTACATTTTGCTATTTCTGTCTGAAATCTCTATTTTGCTCCGTGTCTTTGCTTCAGATATGTCTCCTGCTGAGAAGGACAGACTGGAATCACAGTAGGGATCTTTGCCTTTTAAGTTTGCTCTTTGCTTTTGCAGAGGGCTGTGTGCTGGAAGGCCCAGTGTATTTGTCCAGTGTTTTGCTCGGCATGAGAGGAACATGACTATTTAAGAAAGGCAGGAAACTATTATTTGGTCAGTATTATTGCAAGTACTGAAAGAGCAGACAGAAGTTTAAATACATGTCTTAAGGTACATGAATACAAATCAGTTCAGCTTTTGTGCTCTTTGTCTTTCATCAGGAAATTCTGAATCTTGAATGAAGGTGTAAAGAGCTAATTCTGAGATAAATTTAGCACAACTAGAATTTCACTGCTTGTGTTTACCCAAAGTGCTTCTCTAAAATTATTTTTCTCCTTTTCTTAATGGTGTATGTTTGCAGCTACTGTGGTAGATTCAAACTATAGCATGTTTTACAAGCAGAGCTTGTTGGTTTTTTTTAATGAAAAATCATGCCCCTTTGTCAAAGTCAAAGGATACATGCTTTGCATGGTTATTTTCTCTGCCAGGTAATTCCCTGCTTGTTGATTTATTTTTTTTTCAGCATAACAAACTAAATGTTACAGTGTTTCCTGTCCTTCAGGCATATTTTTCTTCCAAAAGTTAATATACTGATAATAGTACAGGGCCAGAGCTTCCAATTATCTTATACTGGTGTGATCCAGTGTGGTTTTTTACTAACTAATCAACTTTATTATTATCTTGCCTCTAAGTTTTTCTTTCAATTGCATAAAATGCATCAGATTAACGAGAGTCACATGGCCACAGCTACACTGCGATTCCAGTCCAAATGCTGCTAAAGTCAAAGACACTCTTCATTGACTTCAGTGAGATTTAGATAAAGCTCATTGTTTTCTTACTCTTTCCATGACTGCCATACCAGAAAACAGAAATAACTGCTCTAAATATCAGCAACTTCTGATACTTTGCACTTCTATTCTGAGAAAACATCCAAGCAAATATGAATATAACCAAAGTAAATTCTCTCTCTCTGACTTCAGAATGACTATTTAACTAGCTTTAATATTTTGATATGTAATACTAAGTTTCCCCCTCAGTTATTTACATACAGGTGGCAGCTTAGAAGACGGTTAGATTGTTTGTGAGGGATAGGGAAAAAGAATAAAATCGTGTGGTTATAAAGTCTTTTGTTTTATTAGAAAGTTCTGGAGAACTTCTGTTTACTGGGTTTTTTATGTTGGCAGTGCTTGTAAGTTTGCCCGTAACCTCAGTGCTGAAATGGAGTCTTAATCTGTTTCCAATTTCAGCATTGTGTGATCTCCACTTCTGTCTTTCCCATCCCCTAAAGCTCAAATAGTTGAGCAATTCTTAAGATGGCTTTCTAAGTTGTAGTCCTTTGCTTGAAAGTGTTGCCAGAGGTATGTTTTATGGGTGTTTCTGCTTTGGGAACTGTGACAGTAGCTGATAAAAATATTCCAAATTGTTAAGTTCTTGAACACGACACGTTTTTACTTTCACAGTCTCACAGAACACAAAACAAAATATGAAGTGATCTTGTGTGCATATTTTGAATTATCCATCTTCTAACCCTTCCTTAGAAGTTTTGTTAGATTTGTTTCAGCCTAGTTGTCTCTCTCTGTGAAACTGGAAAAAATATTTGTGCTACTCATGCTGTCAGCCCTCCTCCTATTTCTGCTTGTCCTGTACCAGCACCACCTGTCCAACAAGTGTTCACACCTCATATTTTTCCTGGGGATCAGACTTTTCTTGTGGTTTGTGGCTTCTTTGGGTTTCTCAAATCAGTAACTTTTGCTACCTTAATTCCAAATCAACTGATTCAGAAATTCTTCAGTGGACTTAGCGAAGAGCTTCCCCAGGCTTTTTTCACTTATTTGAAGTTCTGCAGGAAGTACTCCAGTTGTTTCAAACCATTTTTCTACTCTACTTTGGTGAAAAATGATGTTTATTTCTGTGTCCCTGTGTTAAAACATTGTGCTGCAAACTGCTGGCATATTTGTAGCATATGCTTGCATTCATAAAAAATGCTACAAAAACGTTAATAGTGCCAACTAGAGAAAGAGAAATTGTGAGCGTATCTTGCTTTCACCACCCTAATAGAATGGGTAGTTTTGATGTTCATAGCAATGTGTGCTAAATACAATGGAGACAGAATAAAGATCTCAATACTATTCTGTGCAAATCTAAGTCTTAATTTGTGTTGTTCTTTAGCTTGTGGCCGTGGGTTCTACAAATCATCTTCACAAGATCTGCAGTGTTCCCGCTGCCCTACTCACAGCTTTTCTGACAAAGAGGGATCTTCAAGATGCGACTGTGAAGATAGCTATTATAGAGCACCTTCTGATCCACCATATGTTGCATGCACAAGTGAGTCTGTTGTGAATTTAATAGTAAAGGACATTGCTTAACCAACCAGGTGCTGTCATTTGTAGCTAGCAGTTTCTTGTATTTGAAAAGTACATTTGTTATAGCAAACAAAATTGAAAGGCAGAGGGGGAAAAATTGACAGTGAACATGGGATCAGCAAAAATGTAATCTTCACGTTTGCTTGATATAATATTGGAAAATATTGCATGTTGAGTAAGTGTGTAATTCTTAATGGAATACAGGCATAGCTTTCTTATGGCATTAAAACTGATGCAGATGATGTACTTTATGTGATATAATATAAAAATGAGTAACAGGAAAAATACAAAGTAGCCTGTGTAGATTTGAGTTTTAATTGAAAAGTGGTTGGATCTGGCTTAAACTTGCATCTTCAGATAGACTAGCCTGCACAGATATGCGGATCAAATAGTGCAAGTCTGCTAAATCCAAAACAGCACCAAATATCTCTGTAAATCGTACCAGAGCTCATAACAAAGAGCTACCATGCTGGTGTTATATGTTTAGAAGAAAGAAACAATTCCCATACTAGGAAAACTATAAAAGGCAACCTTTAAGGTACATTAACCAATCCTTTTAATTGCTCAGAAGAGAAACGGCTCAAGTCAGTTGCAGTAAATACACAGACAATTGTTAGCCTGATGCCTTAATGGAAAATAAATAAAGCTCTTGCCAAGTGAGTTCAAGGAAGCTTTTATGGAGCTTGTTGTAAAAAATAATGAAATGTTTATGTGAAGAAAAATGCTTCAGCTATTTTCTGTCTTAGTAATTAGAATGCTAGCTGCATGTCCCACAGTGGTTCTGTGCCTTTATGTTGGACCTTTTCTGTGTTAAACAGGACCTCCGTCTGCACCACAGAACCTCATTTTCAACATCAACCAGACTACTGTGAGTTTAGAGTGGAGTCCTCCTGCTGACAATGGGGGAAGAAATGATGTGACCTACCGCATTTTGTGCAAGAGGTGCAGCTGGGAGCAGGGTGAATGCGTTCCTTGTGGGAGTAACATTGGATATATGCCCCAGCAAACTGGATTAGTAGATAACTATGTCACTGTCATGGACCTGCTAGCTCATGCTAACTACACATTTGAAGTTGAAGCTGTGAATGGAGTGTCTGACTTGAGTCGTTCCCAGAGGCTTTTTGCAGCTGTCAGTATTACCACTGGTCAAGCAGGTAAGATTTCACCATTCATATGAATATCAACAGTGTGAGACTAAGAGAAATGGGGAACATGCAAACCACAGATGCAGTAAATCAGGAGCATGTTTGGTGCATTCTGGCTCGTTAATCTTTTTGCTTTGCCAACTAGTTAAGTTGAGTTCATACTATTTCTTGGTGATCTCTCCTGTTTATTGGCTTCAGGATTGCTTTCATAAAACTACATGAAAAACTTAAAGAAAATGTAATGGCTTTATTATTAAATAGATTTTTTGAATTCTGAAATTTTTTTTCCTGCATCATGATAAGTTATTCCCTAGTATTTGAAGAAAAAGTGGATGTAAAAGTCTTACACGTTCTTTCTTTTTGGATATTTTAAAACTGTATAGGAGTCCCAGGTCATTAGAAGGTGATTTGGATATCTCATAGTGTTTTTGGTGTTCATGTTTTCCCGTGGGATTACATTTCTAATTTGTCTTGTATTTCTAGATATCTGATTATGAGATTCAGTGAGAATGTGATGGTTATTCTTTGTTTCTTCTACTTATCATAATCTGACAGGTGAAATGTCAGGGAAAATAAAATCAAACCAGCGTATCACCCCAGGGGGAACAGGGCTTTAGTTGTCTGCATGCTCAGTGAAAAAGCAGAATTCTCTGATTTGGGACTCTGAAATGATAAGTTATTTCTTGATAAAAATACATAGGCCTCTGAATCTACAGTATATCACAATAAAAATAAACTTATACCTTTATGTGTTAAACCAAACAATAATTGCAAGATCTATCGCTCAAAGAAATGCCTTAAAAATTGTATGAATGACTGTTGTTTGCTATAAGAACAGCTAACCTGTGTTTTAAAGAATATTTAAGATTTACATCTTCGAGGAAAATGTTATTGTGATCAAGTTCTCCTTTTTTTTTATCATATATAATTTCAGGTATAATTGTTACCTTATATTGATACTTGAGACTGAAGACAAAATTACCATACATTTTCCCTGTTTGTTCATTGCCACATGAACATGCAGGGAAAATGGCAGTTATTTAGTTACTCCACACTTTAAAGATGGTAATTAAAAAAGAAGACAAGAAGTTTTATTTCACTTCCCCTCCCCTCTCCTCACCCTCAAACCTAGGATGGTTTATGTAGTTATTAAAGTTAGTCTGGAATATTTATGGGATATTTAAATTCCCCATACTGCTTCCCTGCATACCAAATCCACATTTTATTTGATTTTGTAACCAACTCGATGACTGAAAGATTTGCTCTCTGAGTTCATTTAGTTCTTGGGGTTTCAGATGAGTTTTTGAGCACTGAGAGCTTACTCTGAAACTGTTTTTGTTTCACAGATTATATTATTTTAGCATCTTGACTTTTCATTTTTAAAATAATCATTTGTAATTCTTCAGATGTACAAAGGTGGACAGTGTACTGCTCTTTGCAGATGCCCGTAGAGAATTACCACATAAAAAAGAGGATATGGGCTTTTGTTTTTGTTTTGCTGAATCAAATAGGCTTTACCTCATGTTCCTTGATAGTTTAGTGACACACAGCATATTTCAGTGTTTTTCAGTGTCTGGTGTCAGGAAGATGAAAAACTCTTAATCAGAAATGTGTTGTATTACTCCCTAGATAATTTATTTTATTAATTCCCTAGTGTTCTAATAGTCACAGATGTATAGGGTTTTTTTGAACCAGGAGACATAAGGTGATTATCCTGTGATACCTTATGAATGAGCTGTATGATTTTACAAAACGATCCTTAAATCTTGCCCAGAGATGTTAGCAAAACTGTAACTTGCATAGATATTACGAAAGGCAATTACATGTGGCCTGGTGATTTCAAGTAATGAAAAAGCCTTCATGCACCAAAATAAGTTTTATAAGAGCATGCAGCAGGATGTCTGACCCTGTTCCCCCAGCCCTCTCCAGTTTGCTGTGGGATTATGTCTAGGCATGCATTTTACAGTGCAGCAGAATTTGAACACTGTCACCACTGAGAAAAAGGATCCTTGTAAAGCTGAAGCTTTGTCTCTTTAGCACTTCTAAGTATCATAATGTAAATGCTTCCAGTTGGGCATATGAAAAGAATATACATAAAAACAGATTTTCTAAATAAAAAAGGCCCTCTTTAATTCTCCATCTGTAAAATAAAGTTAACTTTCTTCATCAAGCACTTCAAAATCTTCCAATTAAAAATACCATGAAAATGAAGCCTATTTCACCAGAATAAAAAAAAAAATCATGTTAAAGAAAATAATCTTTCAGAAAAAAAAATAGATTCACAAAAAGGAAAGACCACTTTTTTTACAACCACATGTTGTGGATCCTCATTCTGATTTCTTTGATTTCTCAAGGAGGAAAATATTTTAGGTGGAACAGATTGATGACTATTATTGAACAGAAAGAGACTGGTTGCTCAAAGGAGTCTGTTCTGCTTCTGTGCTATTTTATTTTACCATGGAGAGAAGGAAAATGTTGGATTTATTTATAGCTGAGTAAACTAGGATTCATGCAGCTTTCATTTGTTACTATGTTACTGTTCTCTACTTCTGGCAAAAAAGGGCTTTTTCTATGCCCATATTGCTTTTTATGTGTGTAAATGTGTCTAACTAAACCTTGCTCACATGTTATTGTGCTAGCACAATAGGTAGCTATATATAATTACTGAGTTCACCAATTGCATGGAGGCTTGCAGTGAGATTTTCCTTTAGCAGTTTTGTTTTAATTGAATTGAACCTTTCTGGTCATATTCATGAAATTCAGATAATTTTGTAGTGATAATACGAAACTATTGCTAAAATAATGAGATTTGGAGATATATTCAGTGTTTTTTTCACCTACATATAACAAGCTTCTGATGTGGCAAAGGGAACATGTCAGAAAAGATCTAGGTGGTTGATTCAAAAAAATAAGCTATTTCTATTTTTGAAAATAACATAATAAATTGAGTACAAGCAGGAAAGTAGCATTTCACATTGCTCACGTATCTACATGTGACCCCGTGCTGTTCAGTGTTAATGCCTTTGTGACCAGGCTATCCGTTGTCATATGATGTATTTTTTATGCTGCAGGTAAGAACCATGAGGCTTTCTGTTTCACACTGGTTTCTGTTTGTTTGTTTGTTTTTGTTTACATTCTTTTGACAAAAGCCTGAAAGAACTGAGGCAGAATCATGAGTAAAAGATTAAATACACTTATTTTCCCAGGAGTAAATCATCTTGTTTCATATCTTGCCTATCTAGCATCATATAAAGTCTACAAGATGTCATCTCTATATTACAAGCTGGTCTTATGTGAACCCATGTATCCTAGTAGAATTTATATTTAAATGTGACTAAGCCCTAGTTACATTAGGGGAATGTACAGAAGAGCTGCAGCTGGCAAACAGCTGACAACCACAACCTTTGCAGGCTTACTGAATGATTGTTTACTGAAGATAAAATTTTCTACTTCCCTAATAGGATATTTGTTTTCAGGTGATACTGGAAGTTCCTCTTGATCATTCAAGTTCCTTTTCAAATTTTATACTTTTTCCATACATCTGTCAAAAGGCTAGCAGAACTGGGTAGGTTTTATGGCATTTGAATATTCGTTAGATTTTGGCACTTACACACCTTCAAACTATGAAAAAAAATACGAGTTTCAACATTAATAGTATCTTTTGCAAAGATACTGTATTTTAAAAACTATCTTTTTACATCCTTTCCTCTGAAATCTAATTGGACAATGGACAGATCTCTGGTAATGAGTGGGATTCATTCAAATTACCTTGATTCTGTCAAACTTAAGATATATTGGATGTTTGCCACCATTCACCAGTGTTTGATAAAATTTAAGCATCTGTCCTGATCCAGATTGTTGTCTCTATAATCACTGGAAGGAAAAGTGCATGTCCAAGGGAACAGAAATTATGTCTTATTACTGTAAGCAAACATGAAAAAAGAAAGTTAAAATGTAGTGCTCACGTCTGCTCCTAAACATGCTCTCTGTCCTTATAAAGGGTCCTGATGCTCACTCCTTCACAGCAGGACTAAAATTCCCTACAGCTGTGTTAGCTTATATTGCCCCTTCAGATGCATTTCATGCTGACAACTTTAAGTAGTTAAAAAAAGGGATTCAGTTCTGTAACTGACATAGTCTAAAAAATATATATTTTTTTAAGAATATGTTTTGCTTTTTTTTTTTTTTTCCTACATGCTGATTTGTTTTCTCTTTATTAGACCTCCTAGAGTTCATATTTTCTGCCCTTTTTTTACAAGAAGTAGATCCTGCACTTCACACAGCTGAATAAATGAATGAATGAATAAATAAAAGTCTTTCGAAGTTGCATTATCAGCAACTTGAAAGGAAAAACATTACATGCTACAAATCAGAACTATTAGCAGCAGAACCATTGATTTACATGGCAAGAAGAAATGAATGAATACACAGCCATCCCATGTGTTAGCTTTGTGACAGTGTTAGCTATGTGATTGGTTCTGCCTTTCTTAGACACTCAGATACTTCAGAAGTTTAGCTGGAGAAGAGGTGTTCTGAATTCTCTGTTACTCTGCATTCCCATTAGTTTATTGCTGCTCATTGTTTTCCTCTTCTTTGCTTATGTATGGATTTTTTCCAGCTCTCAGTTACTCTTAGTCATTTTTGAAAGTTTCTTCTTTCATAGTCTCCACACTATTGACCATCTGCTTCCTTCCTGTTCCCATTCCTGTTCCCAAGTCTTAAACTTGACTTGTATTTAGCAATGAGTTATGTCCAACAATCAAGAAGATTTGTGCTTGTGGCTTTACTAGTCTCTCTGACCTCACCTTTGAGAACTAGTTTTCTGTCCATCCCCCAGACCATTATAATGTCTTCTCATTCTGCCTAAAAGTTGTTTTAATCTACTTTCATCTATATCTTCCATCCAGTATTCACGTCTAGTGATATGTGACTGCTTATTGTAAGTAGCTTCAGTGTTAAACGGATCACTTCTGGTATATTTTCCCATTTCAATGACCTTCCTTTGGCTTCAGGTTTCTTATGGTTTCCTGCTGACTTTGCTTTCTGAGCACAACTTCATTATCTAGCTTTCAACTACAGATCAGCTTTCCCACATTGGTATGAGTACATTATATACTTCAAGACAAGGCTTTATTTAAAAACAATTACAGTTATAAAAAACTTTTTTTAATTAAATGTATTCCACCTGTTGAGCTGGGAGAACTATTTCCTGTAAAAAGGTGCTTTTAAAAACTAACTTTTCCTAACCTCTTGCGTTAAATTTTGGTTCTGTTCTTTGGATTCTGGTTTTGCTTGGTTTATTTAATGAGATCTATAAAGATATTGGTGCTTATTATTAAGATTATTTAATATATATTCTAGTCTGTTTTCACTTCTGTTCCAGTAGGCAGTCAGCATGCTCCCCTTCTAAATGATCTTCACATTGTGGCCACCAACTTAAAAGGGCAAAACCAGAACAAAAATGAATGTTATCGTTACTGTTCCTTTAGTTTTTATATATCCTGTCAATGCATTTTAAAAATGTATTGATTATTTCTGTAGAACTAAGACTGCCTGTTGGCCTCAAATCACCTTACCCCAGACTAATATCACAGATGTTTTGACAGGAGGTAGTTACTGAATTTATAACAGAATTAAGGTGATGGATAAAAACTTGATAAGAGTTCCAGTCTCTGTGTAGCAAATACTATCAGACAAGAGAGAGCAAATTTTTCATTCACTGATTGTATCAGGTCATATTTAATGCAGTGCAATCCACAAGGTTATAGAGATATTGTAGAACTACTAGATTGAGTATTATTGTAAGACTAGTGCAAAATATAAATTATTTTTTATGATTTTCACAAAGAAGGAATTAGCTATACAGAGTATAACGTAATATGGCAATATTATATAAAGCAAGCAGGATGATTTTTATGTTTGTCTGTTTCTGTATCTTTGTTTTGTTTGTTTGTTTGTTTTTGGATACTCCTGAATAGTCTACTGGTAGTATTTACTTTTTGCTGATATATTTAGGTCTAACATTTTCTAATACCTTTCACTGAAAGATAGGAAAGAAAGCAAGAAAGCAGATATTAGCTGTGTTGCTTAGGGTCTGATCCTGCACCGCTGAAGTCAATGGAAGTTTTGTCATTGACTTCAGTAGGAGCAGGATTTGAACCTCATGCTCTGTCAGAACACACAGGAACCAAAGCAGTGAACAGTGTGTCATCCTGAAAAGAAACTTTAACTTCATACCACATTTTTACTTTATCTGTAGCAAATCAGTCTGTGGCTGAATGTCATTTGAATTTTTTATTCAAGTATACTGGAAATGTTATTTGTTTTTCAAATGTGTGTAGTAACTCCCCTCTCCTGCTTTACCATAAACGTTTTCTAGAAGAGTTATAATTGTTTGTTTTTTTCTTTCATGAAAATAAGAAAGTTTTTCTAATAGAAACAACGTTAATTTTGCATTTAGAAATAAACAAAGTAGGGAGCTACATTGGAGTTTTCAGCTATGAAACGTAAAGCTTCAGCTTCACACAGCCCAAGCTCTGCATTAGATATACTCAGATTGAGCTGGTAGGTATGTTAAATATTTGGTTGCAACCTGCTGAGAGAAGCATGACAGCCACAGGGCACATTCAGTTCAGTGCTCTGAAATATTGAAATACCAGACTGTGGCACCACAGTCAAACATGCACTACTAAAGCAGACTTGCATTAGTTACAAAACAAACAGCTATGTACATGAGGAGGAAAATGAGTGATATGAAGTACAATCTAACCAAAGGAAGTAGAAATTTCTTTTCCAATGTAAGAGAAAATTTGGAGGTGGTTCTTGTTCTAACATTGCAGGTGTAGTCTTGCATATCTACTCAGATGCTTCAGACTTATGCTAATTATCTTCTAAAAAATAGTAATGAAAATTTAAGCCTGACTCTGAAAAGAAAAATAAGAAGTGTGATAGCATTACAATTTCTACGATATTTTTCAGAAAGCTTTGTGAAATACAACAGCTCTGCTTCTAACTTATGTTAGATGGGTTTTTAGCCCTTCATATCTTTCACTTTATCCAGTTATATTTCACCTCACAGTCATAGGTCCTTTTACATTATGTAGAAACTAAATACTCTTTTAGCTTTATTACACAATTTGAGGACTCATAGTTTGGTAAAGACCTAAAGTACTCGAGGACTTTCAAGATATATGCAGTGTAAAAACAAGGAATTGTGTGATGAACTTATACATGGTGGTACATAGTTAGTGTAGCTAGTTATCTCTTGAACAAAGAAGAAAAAGGTCTATGGACTTTAGGTTTTAGCAGCAGAACTGTATCTCCAGATCTTCCTTTTCCATTTCCTGCTATCTGTATTATGATGTCTGGATGGAGGATCTAGCTAAGCACTGAACTCTAACAGTAGTATTTAATGAACTCAATGTAATTTGTTTAGTATTTAGCCAACTCTTATCGAAAATAATTTTGTTGATGATTATGAAAAGTATGTAAATTTCTGTCCTAAAACTGAATATAAATCCATAGGTATTTCCTTTGCATTTGTGTTAGTCAAAATACTGGGATTATTATATTTAGATATAGGAGTAAAAAGAGAATGACAGTGGAGAAACTGTCAAAAAGAAAAGCCAATTTTAATTCTGTCATAAATTTTCTCAAACACACACAATTTGTTTCATAAAAGCATAGGGAGGATTTGCTTTTCAGTATTTACAAAATAGATTTGAACTCCTTCAATGAACAAAATTGTGCTATCAGTATGTCAGAATATATTTCACTGTTTAAATTAGTCTAATAAAAACAAACAAAAAAAAGCCACTGTGCTCATAAGTTCTAATATCTTCAGTATAGTAAATCTTAGTTTACTATTAAAATGTTTTATCTGTTACTCTGCCTAGAAAGAACAAAAAATGCACAGATCATAGTAGCAAAATAAGACGCAAGAAGTTTTGATCCTCCATTTTCTAATATTTGATGGCTTCTTTCAGACCTGTTAAAGATTTTGAGTCCCCATACAAGCCTTCTAAGTGCACAGATGCTTTTCAATGAGAAGTGAACATAATGGAAAAACACTATTACAAATATATAAGTGCTATCATAACGGAAATCCTAATTGAACTTATATGTAGTAAATCAAGAAATTCTGTAACAACTCTATAGAGTGAAACATTTGATGACAGTGTGGCAATGAGCTAGCCCACTGTAATGATTCCTGTGGAAATCTTAAAAGAGAGAGATGACTTGTACAGGGAAAGCTAAAGAAGTTTCTTCATTCAGCTTAAATGGTAGAATAGCTAAACGTGCAGCTTCTAGATGGACAAGATTGCTCATAGTTAGTTATTAAATTGTGCCTATTTAATAACGGAAAGATCTTTGCAGTGACTCTATCACAGCTAGCATAGTTAGTATGCCAGAAATGCACTGGAGGAAGGGACAGTGAAGTTCTTGAATTAAGAGATTTCTTCAAGCAAGGTTCAGTCTACCACTTAGTGTTGAAGTTCAATCTCATAATTGTTTAGCAAGAGATGCCAAGTAAATTTGTCCAGCGTTTTAAGACAGTGCATTTCCAGTCCTCTTTACATATGTACTCATTAGAAATAGAGTCTGAGATTCTGCTGCTATTCTTTCATGACAGATCATATTTTATTCAGCTTCTTATTTGTTATTTGTTGCATGTGGCAGCAATCCTGTTTTTATTTAGGAAGAAAAATGCAGTTTTGTTCAAAAAGGCCCTTAGGTGAAAAATATAAATCTTTCCTTTCTGGCTCATGGCTTTGTAGCAGTTCAGGGAGTCCCAGGAATGAATGCTTTACTTCTTGGCAGGCAAAAATGAGGAGCTGAGCTGGGCTGGAGAGCTAGTACAAAATAAATGCTGGACTTGGTCCTTCTGTTGCTAGTGGGGTAAATAATAAAAGGAGACATAATAGCATAATAGCCATTGTAGACATACCAGCAATGACATCTTGAGTAGCAGTAGATTCTTCAGGTTCAGGGGTAGTTCAAGCAATCAGTGAGACTGAACAATTTTTGCCATCTCTGATGTTGTGCTGCCATGTGTTTCTTTGGCTTTGCTTGTGATAGAACCAGCCCTAACACCATAGGGTATAGTCCTAATTGAATAGTTATATCTACTGCTCTTTAGTGTACAGTCAGAATATATAATTGTGTCTATGTTTAGAGGAAATCCTCAGGGCAGTTTATTGAGGAAGCCATGGATGAAGGCTGCAAATCTAAAACAATGAAAGAGTTATCCTGAGTTCAATAGTTAAGATGGGAGATGCTGATTATCTTTTTCTTTGCTTTGTTAGTGATGAATGGAAGCAAATTTGATGCAGACAGCAGTCTAGTGGAATGATGCAGAGCTATCTATGAAAACATCTGTACTAATCCACCAATGCAGTAAATTATAGCTACAAGCAAAAGACATTGATCCAAGAGGATCATTAACAGCTTTAACCAACTGATCCAAGTAATAGGGTAAATGAGAGAACATTATCAAGATCTAATTTTTACAGCTGTCAACTACAATGCTTAAACATGGCAACCACTTTCTCTCAATTTCGATCATTTTATGACTTAAGTTTAGTATATGCTATTGTGGGCTGCCAACAAAGATCAATTAAGTGGTAAACTGCACAGGAGAAAAATACCAGTTATAATGCACTCCATTTACCAGGAGGTCAGTCGCAAAGGGAGAGATAATTGCTGCAAGCCAGCAAAATTAATTGGGGATGAGCCAGAAAGGATGATGTATGTTCTGTGACAATATACATGACAGAGATGTACGCACAAACCTGTAGCTGCTTGCCTTGTTGAGGACACAAGGACAAGGGAAGGAGACCTGTGAAAAACAATTAGCATGGCTTCAGAGTGAGCAATTCTTAATTATCCATAACATGTCGACATCAGATAATTAGTGTCCCAATTTTTAACAATATTTGGTCATTAACTACAGTAGGATAGAGAATATCAAGAACAGAGCCATTTGTCTGTGCTAAGAGTTACATAACTATGTCAATATGTGAAAATGAGTCAACTAAATCACACTTATAATAATGACACAGAAATCTTATTGTGCAACCAACATCAATGCCCTAAATTTAAGCTTATAAAAAACTGCATTTTATGATTCCAGAAGGCAGCTTGTTAGGACTGTGGTAGCAACATACAGAATAAAGTGGGTTTCAATGATAGCTTTAGTTTTAATTCCCAAACTTGCTGCTTTCTAATCAGTATACTTTTTTTTCAGGATAATTTACATAGAAGGCAGGATATTTCATATATCTTAGTCCATTTTACTATTAATACTGTTTTAGAAAAGGTTTTTTTTGTCTCACTTTCCTAAAGAGATGAGGCTGTGTGTGTGTGTGCTATCTGTGCATCTCTTTGGATCCTTTTATTTCATTTCCTTTCAGCAATTTTTGACCAATTTTAACTATGTGAGAGAACAGTAGAAATCTTAAAATTCTACATGAAATGACCAGTGCAGTAAAGACCTGTACCTTACTGAATGAGCTAAATTCTGTGCCAGACATAAGAGAATCAGCATGAAACACAGAAAACTGTAAGAAAACTATTCACAGAACTGCTGGTATTTTTTTAATGGTAATGAAAGATGTATTTGAAGTAAAGAATGGGATGTTTCTTATCTTTCTTTCATCTTCTTCCTGCTGTATGTAGGCAGAATGAATGAGAGGAAAAGGGGAAGAAATGATCGCACAGATACACATGCATACATTCATGTACACATGTAGATACATACATGTAGCTTAGTCTTTTTTTTTTAATTATTTCCCCTAGCCTGTTATTTCACTTTCCAGATTTTTCAAGTCAGATCTCACTCCCTTTGAGCTGAACTCTAAGACCAGGTTCTGCCCTTATAACTCTTAGCTTTTCTTTTTAAGGATTGTCCTCCTAAATTTTACATATACTTCAAGAACTTGTTGTACAGGATTGTCCACTGAATCCAAGGTTTCCACCGCGTTTACAGCAGCAGACCTTTCAGTTTCTATATCTCCTTTCTCAGACCTGCTGATGGATGTGTCTAACATCTCTTCTGACAGTTTCTGTCTGTCATCTGAGTGTGCGTATTTTTTGAGTACCCCATTTCCTAGTGTGTCATGGAGTGCTCATTTTTCTACGCAGAACCCAAACTCCTTTCAGACAATAGCAGCTGAATCAGCAGGCCAGAGTCAGAGGTAGTAAACCCTGATATTTATATAGAGAATTACCATTTACTTCACTAAAGAGTCTATATGAGTTCATAAGACCTTCTAATCAAACCTGTGAAATGAGGAATTCAGTGGTGATATTTCAGAGCCAATGCTCTAACGATCTGTCTCTCTGGACCCCCTGTGGAATTATGCCATATAAAAGTTCCATTGTTCCTTATGTAGTATACGGTTAATTACATTAAATATTTTAGGGCTAAACATTCTGCTCTTTGATGTTGGTATTAAACATTAGCATTTAAATCTTTGGTGGAAATTTACATTGTTGTAGTCAGCAGAGATTGATAGTTTTTTTTAGGGAGTGATTTGAAACAGAAGCAAAATTTAGGAATTGTGCATTGACTCATCCTTCATTATAGTGGACGCTTTACAGTATCTTTCCTATTTAGTCACTTAAATTAACTACCAAAAGTCAGATTACATGAATGTCCTCTTTCTCCCACTCCTCATAAATGCAGATGTTAATTTCTGCCACAGTGTTAAAAGTAAATATTTCCATGCTTTTCTTTAATTTCAAGGAATACTTAATAAGCAAGCAAATTTAAATATAATTTCTTGCCTTCAGGATTCTAAAATTCCTTAAGAAATAATTTTGTTAGTTCTTCTGGCAGTTCACATTATTAAGACTGAAGCTTTTTACCACTGACAGAATTAAGTGAGACATTTAGCGAGGATATGCATATACAGGAGTATTTCATTTGATTAGTTTACAACAATAATGCTAAAATGTTTCTGAAATGTAAAATATTTATTCTATACTTTTTCTCACTTTAATGCCAGTTAAGAGCCCCCATTAGGTGGGCTGCAGGTGCCTTACGTTCTATTCTACAGTAATGCAGTAATGACCACCCATCAGCATTATACACATTTGTGTAGGCAATAAATTAATTCAGCCACGCAGTGGCACAGTATAATTACAAACAGACAACCTTCTATCTACAGTAAATTAGAGTAAGTGAACTCCTTCACCATCCTCCTGAGAGCAGTTTCTCAACTTTTGCTTTATCAGGTACCCCAGGCTCACAGAATATTATCACAGTCAGAATGCTTTGGAGTGTAATTTCTAGATGCCAAAGAAGAAACTACCTCTTCACATTTTGCTGACTACAGCAGAAATAAAGGATGGAGATGATCTCTCAGGCAGAAAAGTCTCATCTCACTTAGCAGCTTATAGATCAAAACCCAGAGCTCATATGCTCCTTGGATACTAGCAGACTCTGAAGAAAGCTAGCGTGCATTCCCTGTTGACAAAATCTTTGCCTACACAAATTGGTTCATTGCAAGCATCATGAGAGCTGATTCTCGCAAAGTTATATTTATCTCCCAAGATACTGTGTCCACTCTGAGGCTGCCCACTGAGGAAAAGTCTTGGCATATTCTAACTGCTGAGTAATGCCTGAGCAGTGCCTGGCAAGGGTTACCTGAGCCACTGCTGTGCTCCATTTTTTAACTATGCAACTGTACAGATAGCACGATCAAGCTTTTGCACATTCCCCATTCTCAACTCAACCACAGTTCCGTTTAATCGATTAAACTCACTACGTTTTCTGGGATTTATTTATAGATTAAGAGGTCTACAAATTTTAATTTCTTGGGAATTATTGTAGTACACTGTTCTGTAAGTGACAAAACTATGCAAACAATCAGCAAAAACTCTTTTGCTAGAGGAAATAAGATAGTTGCCAACTGCAGTGAAGATGGTGAATGGATACCATGCCTCTCTTGACTGCACTATCATATAAACTCCTGCAAATACAGTATACTTCCCAAGACTGGGAACAATAATAGCCAGTTTCATAAATTCTGTTTTGAAATACGTATATGGTTTCCACTGGGCTCTGAAAAATATTTTCAGTTTGGACTTAATTTTTGAAGTTTACATCAATATGAAATTCACATATAAACTTTCATTTCCATAACTTGCTATAAAGCCTAGGGTAGGGAATAATATGCAAAGGACACAGAAAATAGGCTAGAACTTATGTATAAAACACCCCGAACTGTTGTTTCAAAATGTGGGAAAAAAATTAAGTGTATTTTGAGGAGCTGAAATTAAAAGATTTCAAAAACCATCTTCTCTATTTATGCTCTGACTCAAAAGAAGTGGTAGTTTTTTCTTTCAACCTGACAGGCTTCTAAGTCCTCTACAATGGCTATTTACTATTATTAAAAATAAAAAGGACAGAACAAATTTTCTTCTCATTTAGCTTCCAATGAAAAGTCAGTATCACAACCGAGGGAGTTAATATATATATGAAAACCCACTGAGAGAGGAGAGTAATTATTCAGATATCAATTTCCACAGATATTACATCCAAAGTAAGATAGTTTTGATGTTTTCTATGAAGTCTGGGAAATGCTTACCTATGGAAATAGCTCTTATTTTTTAAAAGTATGGAATAAATACTTAGGAATTTGGACAAGCAAGCAATAATAATAATAATAATAATAATAATGACAGCCCAGAATTCTTTCTGTATTTTTTCTGTATTTAGAAATGCAATTAGTTGAATGTTTTCAACTTAATCAGTACATCTCAAGGGGACCTTTGGTGTAAAAGGAGTGCAGCTTGACCTCTGTAGCTGTAGAAAGTAAAAGTCACTGATCTCCATTAGACTGTATATCCCGCTGGGTAGTATCACTTGCCTTTTTGTTATTGTAAGCTCTTTCTGTTACTTTTACTGTTTAAATAAATATATTGAAGTTAAAGAGTTAATGACAAATTCAGGAAGTCTTGTCTTAATGGTGATGAAGTGAGACACATTTTGTACCATTCAGTGTATGCAATTTATAACCCTGTTTGATTACCGCAGCATGTCCTCCATCTGTAAGTATTGCACCCAGAGGACTATTCAACTTATTAATTCATCACTTGCTGCCTTTTTAGTTGCAGTGCCCCTTTATGGGATACAGAGAGGTCTAACAATCCAAAAACTGCCAACTGACTGTTTCCACTCTAGCTGACCCTTTGTTTGCAGTCACTATGCTTCTAACTTCTCTAACGGTTTCTTCTTCTCAGAGGCTGTCTTTCGGTCTTACCTTTTGTTTTAGGGTGGAAGCAATGCAGTGAAGCCATACTCAGCAGCCACGATATCTGCAAATTGCAAGGAGAAAAGGCCTTCCACAAGCTAATCTGTAGATTTTATCTAAGTTTCTTTTGATTTATCTGTCACCTGATCCATCAGCAATGAATAATTTTCATGGAAGGTGCACTTTAATTATCTTCCCATTTGACTAGCATTATCATGCCCTATCTCAGTAATTAATCTCACGAAGTATCCAATTTCAGTCTTTATTGCTGGCAGGCAGGCCTTCTGAATTATATGTGCTTGAATGGGCATTGGGTCTGTTGTTAAACCAAACAGGGCATGAAGCAAATTTTGGGTCACTGTCTTTCTTTTTATTTTTTTTTCATGTTGTGGTCTGATTGCTTTGGTTGACACAACTGAGACTTGCACAGTGTAGAGTGGGAAAGAGCATTGTTAGAAAATAGTGGCTGATACAGTGGTAAAGTAGCACACTTCATAGAAGTCAGTCCATCAGAAATAGTTAACGTTATGTGAAACTAGGTAATTAAAATAATAATTTTTCATTCTTGAATAATGTATAGGTTTTACAGCATGGACTCTGTTTGCCAAAGTTACTTTTACTTTGTAGAACTGATGCATGTCTCCCAAAATCAGGTTAGGAATTTAGAAATGCATTCAGTGTTCTGTTTTGTTGCTGCGTGGTTGAAAGATGGACTTTTTAAAATGTACTGTTTATATAGAATTACAGAATCATAGAATTACCAAGGGTGGAAAAGATCTCCAAGATAATCCAGTCCAACCGTCCACCTACCACCACTAAACCATTTTCCCCGTGCCCCTTAGTAAAACATGTAAATGTTCCTTGTACATCTCCAGGAATGGTGACTCCACTACCTCCCTGGGCTGCTTGTTCCAGTACCTGATCACTCTTTTGGAGAATAAATTTTTTCCTAATATCCAACCCAAATCTCCCCTGTTGCAATTTGAGGCCGTTTCCACTACTCCTGTTTCTAGTTACATGCAAGGAGAGGCTGACTCCCACCTCACCACAGTCTCCCTTCAGGTAGTTGTAGAGCGTGATGTCACTCCCTGAACCTCCTTTTCTCCAGACTGAACAATCCCAGTTCCCTCAAACACAGTTGAGAATTCCATGCAATATTTCTTAAGTCAATTTCCTAGATTAAAAAAGTAAATATGCACACCTCATCTCTGAAGCTGATAGAAATGCATGTGCTAGTTAAATTCTGTTTGTTGGATTTGGAACAGAATTACCAAATTAATTTTCTAATGCAATTAAAAATGCTAAAATTTGTGAGGAAAATTATTAAATCTTAAGACTGTAGGATCTTTCTTTCGTGTCATCAATTTGAATTAGCCAAAACAAGCTGTTTGATGCCTTTAATAAAACCCCTTGAAATAACAAAACAGCTTTTCTAGGGCACAGTTCAATTTGTCGAACTGTTTTGTCTTTGTTGTTTCCAGAACTATTTTAGTGTGAAAACTTGATTATCTGATGGGAAATTATTTTCCTGTTTAATCAAGAGATTTTTTTTCTTTTTTTAATCAGAAATTTTAGGCATGACAAAATTTGTTAGGATCACGTCTTATGCTTAGAAATATTTTAAGAGAAAAAATCTGACAATATTCTACTGGGTGGAAAGCAGAGAAAACTGTGCTTGCCATATAATTCTCACTTCTGTTACTTTGAACTTCAGAAAATGAAAAGAATGAACAGTATTGAGATTGATCCTGGAACACAGAAACTTTCACCTTCGTGTCACCAATTTAAATTCAGACAACCCAAGCAGTGAACAAAACTTGTTATTGTATGAAAGTTGTTTGTGAATTGTGTGGAATTTAGATGATGATCTCAGTTCAATTTCTTTTTCCTAAACATCATCGTAAGCAGTGCTTTTGGCAGTCACCCAGAAGAGAAGGTAAGATTAAAGGAGCGTGACCTAGTAAACTTTTCACTCCTGATCATGATCCCTTCAGGTGAAAATAGTAGCTGGAGAATTTTATGTTGCCAATGTAAGTTGTACTTATTCTCTGGATGAAGAGAGAACTTTAGTAGTTTATTCTTTAAATATCATATTTTAATTAATTTGAATCCTTAGAGGCCGATACTGACTCAGTGTGCTAGAACAGTGATTTCCTGTCTTACAGATTGTCTTGCAGCTTAAATTATATTCAAACCAAACCACTGTTCACTGAATACAGAAAGAATTAAAAATAACTTATGTGTTTATTGTTTTTTGTTGTTGTTTGTTTGTTTTTTAAGCAGCTTTACCAAATGATAAACTGGTCTGTTCAGCTTTGCTTGCAGTTTGCCAGGAAATAACATATTTTAGGACTCAAAGAATAGCTCCTGCTGTATGTTTAGACTTCTACACCGCTAGTATAATAACTGCTTTCAGTCGCAAAAATACAGAAAGCCTTGAAAAAAGTAATAGTAGATTGGACTTTAATAAAGTATGGTCATTAGCAGAGCATGAAGAATATTTGCCAACCTGCTAAGCTTTAGCACTGTTGCTAAATGTCAAGAGAAATGTAATATTTGGTCTAAGGAGTATGTGTTTTGAAGAGTCGCAGCTGATGTTGAGACAAGACATAGGATGCTTAATTAAGCTATCTGAAAAATCTGTTGCTTTAACAGATTTTTAGAATGGTGATAGAACAAAAAGCATTTTGAAAGGTTGTTTAAGGTACTGTAGAGAGGTTGTATCAGTTGAGGAGAGGATGGTCTACTGGCTAAGGCAGCATACTGGGGCTCTGTAGGTGCGTGATAAATTGCACAGTCTGTCCCATAGGCATCTTGTGTTACTTTGGATAAATTACTTAATCTCTTCATGCTGCAGTTCTTCAAGAGAAGAATGAGGATAATGGGACTTCCTTGCATCAGAGCAGCATTGTTTAGAGCAATCCATTAGTGACTGTGAGATGTGTAGATACTATTTTCTAATGGCTATAGGGGTTCTAAGATAGTTTAAAGTTATCGATCTTCCTGCATTTTTTTACTTTTCTTGTTAAAATGTGTAACGGAAGTAAGCTGTGTTTTCAATAATCTAGAGCTACTGGTCTCCTTTCTTCAGAAATGGTCAAATCCTTTTTGACCTGAATACCTGCAACCTACCCTTACCAGACTTTTTTGTCCCATGGTGTTTTCCCCAGAAAATCTAAAGGAAGAGGGAATGTAAACATAACTAGCGCAGTTTATCAGCTTCATAAGAAAATTGGATATAAGGTAATTCTTTTGGAGAATGCACTGGTTTCTCAAAAAAAAAAATCTGGTTTCTATTGCTATTAATAAAGCTGCTCACCCAGTACTCTCAAATAACAAGAGTAATCACATTAAAGTTCTCTTTCATGACTTGTGTTTTTTCTAACCCCTCGACTCCAAATGAAACGAATAGTTTTATGGAGACCAACACCATTGCTCTTTTTGAATCTTAAAATGATAGAATGGCTTGGGTTGGAAGGAACCTTAAAGATGATAATAGTTTCCATCACCTACTGTGGGCAGGGATGCCATCTGTAAATCATGCACTAGGTCAGACTTGATCCACAACTCTGGGCAACCTGTTCCAGTGCCTCACTACTCTCTGAGTAAATAATTTCTGCCTAGCATCTAATCTAAATCTTTCCCTCTTACAGTTTGAATCCATTCCCCCTTGTCCTATCACTTTTAGACCATGCAAAATGTCAGTCTTCCTCTCTCTTATAAGCTCCTTCCAAGTACTGGAAGGCCACAATGAAGTCTCCCTAGAGCCTTCTTTCTCTAGATTGAGCAAGCTCAACTTTCTCAACCTGTCCTCATAGGAGAGGTCCTCCAGCCCTCTGATGATTTCTGTGGCTCTCCTCTGGATCCACTCCAACAGCTCTGCATCCTTTTTGTACTGGTGGCCCAAGGCCTGGACACAGTACTCCACAGTACTTTTGTGTGAAAGGATCTTCATCTATTTTATGTTGGAAGTATTTTAAAACTTAGGTGTCAAATTTCTGCCACATTACTACACTATTAAATTTGAAGGGGTCGTTTACATATAGGGACATAGGATTTTCAGGTTCTGTGATAATGGCCCAGAGTGGACACTTCTATCAATTAATATAGTTAATGTTTTTGTAAAGCAGTTAGGGTTTCTCCAAAATAGTTTTTGAAATGGAGAGAAAAGAACTTACTAGTTCAGTCAATACTGTGGTTTCTGAATTTTTACTGCTGCACTGAGAAAATAGAGCAAACTCATTATTTTTTAAAAAGAAGAGAGAAATAATGGCTTCTTTATCTTTTCCTGTGCAGCACAAAAATGTATTCAGTTTAATGTAATGCCATAATGCACTTCTAAAATGTCAGATTTCTAAATATGAGCCATACATCATGACAGTGCTGAACAATATATTTTGTACCAGAGCAGTTCTATTAGGGAGGATGAAAATGTGTTAATCCAACCTCGATCATCAGGGACCTGTATGTATCTGCATTACTTTTTTAACCTTGAAGTGAGTAGGTGATACTGTTTCTAAGCTTTTTAACAAACTGTTCAACTACAAATATTATTTTCTTTTTAAAATATTATTCATTACTTGATTGATATATAAGGGTTAATTTTGTGCTCATAATTTGTATCTATTTCCATTTGGAATGTTAATTATTTTATTGGACTCTATAAATTCTGGATATAAAACTTCTCGCAGTTTCTTTTGCCCACAGGTTGTACTGAAATGCAGAGTGGTGTTGGAAAATTTGGCCACAGATCAGTTATACTGATTTATAGATTATTGCACTGAGTTGTCCTAATAGCAGTTTCACAGTAAGAACACCCAAAATTATCCTTCTGAAGTATGTTTTGGCCACTCAGGAAATGATCATGTTAGGTGACCAATACTAATTATATTATTAGATCCTTTCATGGAGAAAAAAGAAAAGAAAAAAAAAAAGAACAAAGAAATGTAATTACACATTTTACATTGGATAAAAGAAGTTTTTGTCAGAGGTTATATGTATTTCTTAAATCAAAATATGAATAGTTAGGCTTTGGTATGAAGTTGCAAATTAAACTAATCCACTCTTATGTCCTGTATGGAGCATCTTGGGAAATTTTGGTATGCTATTTGTTTTTCGTCTCATGAACATACATAAAACAGAATAGCTCAAGATAAATATTTCTGTGGTGCAGATTTAATATAGTGTAATATCTGTAGAGAGTAGCTAAAAAAAATAAAAGTGGTGAATCTCAGACTCATAAGAGTTGAAAGTAAATTCTTCACTTCTGTGTCATTAGCTGCTGTACTGTTGTTATTGCTTTGTTGTCTTCAACTTCTCTTTAAAAAATAAAGAGGAGCTTGAAACTAGAAGCTTGGTAATGGGTGTATGATTAATGGCAATGGAATACAGGTTAGTTTTTTTAAATGGACTTCAGATTGATTGTCACAAAATAATTTGCTTACACTTTAAGAAGCAAGAAATCATTTATATTTTAAAGTTTAACAGAATTCTTTGCTTCTGAGAAGTCCAAGGTTAGCCACCCGGAAAACAAAACCTGGTCTTCGGACTCCACCAGTAATGACCTGTATTTCTTCAGAACTGTGAGTTTGTGGAAGACAAGAAACCTCAAATGAGTAGTTTAATTCTGCATTAAAAAGTGCTAATTAGCTCCATTATACAGATAAAAAAGAAAAGATACGAAGCTCTTGAAAGGATCTGAGTAGACTCCTGCATTCACAACACAGGCACTGCTCTTCAGAAAAAGAGGGAATAGTTTTGTCCTACTCTTAGCTATGGATCCACCATTTCGAGATCTCATGTAAGGGAAATGATTGGATGGTATGGTTCTGAGCATGGAGGAGAACAGTAATGTTCAATCAGTAGCCCATGTTTAGGAGGGATCAGTAATAACATTAAATTCCACCCTCAGCTTCCTGTTTTTGGTGGTTGTAGAAACTCAGATGCCTCAGGAGAAGCGTTCAGAAAAAAACATGCAGGAATAAAAGCTGTTGGAGTTAGTTCACTGACAGCATAGCTCCTTCTGCCTTTAATTTGGCACTGACATATACCGAGAGCCAGAAAACCTGTTCAGAGGTGGCTGTGCAAGTATCCATGCTTTTTGAGAGAAAATATTAGGCTCAGCCTTTTGTTAAAATGAGATGTTAAAGATCAGAAATGCTGCTACTGGTTATTTTGTGGCCTTTGATATAGGAGTCAGATTTAATTCCCGTTCTTTAACTGGTGAGTTTAACTGTGCTTTGTCCATTTCTCCCATATCCTGATTTTTAGGCCACGGAATCACAGTTTATGTGCTGTGCCTAATTTTTTTCCCTTTTTGTTCTTATACGTCTTTCAAGTGATAGATTCAACAGGAATAGCCAAGGAAGACTGTACTGCCATGGATTACTATTCGGAAATCTGCCGAGAGGGAATGTGGAGAAAAAATCACAAATGAAAAACTAGCTAAATTAAATGACTAGTAAAATCAAATTTAGTAACGTGAAATATTTAGGCTGGAAATTTTAAGTCTTATAACCATCAGAGCAGTGAAATTCTGGAGCAAACTTTTGATGGGAGTAGCGGGAGACATAATCTGATTTTTGAGATGGAGCTTGGTCATACTTTTGGAAGGAATTACACCAGGTGGTTGCTTGAGATGGCAGATGAATGGACATAGTGATCCCAAATTACCCTTCCACTGCTACTACTTAATTAGGGAAATGCTTTCTATTTTGTTATGTTCCCTGTTTTCTCAGAAATGTTTCACCTGTAATTTAGTGGTGGTACTTTTTATTATTGCTTAGGAGAGGCTGGATGTAGAAAAATAAGATCTTTGTGTTGAGATTGCAGTAAATGATATGTGAACTGAAGATGATGAAATAGTTACACATAGGGTAAAGAAACAAAGAGGACACTGTTTTCAGTGAAATGGCTGGAAAGGATGTGTAAGCAATTATGACAGTTTGTGTAGCTGTTTCAATATCGATGTCACCACTGATAAAGCACAGTTTGTGTTATTTTATTGGATAGCATAAATTTACAAGATGAGCAAAGACTTATCACCAGTTTGTTTTAAATTACTATTTTATTTGTTAACCTTTTAATGTCTTGTAAATACTGCATCACTGATACTAAAAAAAATAATTGACTGTGTTCTAACTTCAGATATTTTATAGCATGTGAGAGGATGAATCCCTCGATTATGTTTTAGTCAGTAAAAGTAGTAATATAAAGTACTCCTTTGATTCTAGTTAGAGTGGTTAAAATCTGGATGTATTTTTTATGTTTGTGTGTTGTGTTTAATAAACAATTTAAAACCGTAAGAAAAATTTATGATCCTTAATAGTAACCAATGTTTACAATTTATTTGAAACAACTATTGCCTTACCTTTTATTGCATAGGACCTAGATGCTTTTCAGCTACGGATAATAATGTCTTATGTAGTATTATTAAATTGGAAGTTTGTGTTTATCTTAGCTTTTTAAATGTTATGTACCTAACATCTGAAAAGCTTCTGCCTTTGTATGTTGTGCAGTTAATTACTCAGCACTTTACTGGCAATCAAACAAGAAGTATGTCATTCATAATCAAGGTGCTAAAATGAAGTTTTGAGTGCCATAATAAGGTGGTATTTTGCAGTGGGTCATTAACTTGTTCTATGGCATGGAACCCCTGGAGGAGTGTCTGTAAGGTTACAGATTGTAAGTCATTACATAATTGCCTGATGATGTAGAAATACAACCAAGGTTTTAAAATGTGTTTTTTCTGAATGCTTCAGGTGCTGGCTGTCCACTGACTAGTGCCCGTAGCTTGATTTTCTGTGTTCTGTGGGGAACTATTCCTTTCAAAGGCTGGGCAGGAAACTGTGGCAATAGACGTAAGTTTACCTTGCTCTGAGTTAATCAGTCAGGCTTCAGGGACAGAACAGAGCAGGCACCAGCCATATTCCTCAGCAAGAGTAGTTCCACCTGAACTTGTAGGCAATTAGCATCTCTGAAAACCGTGATTTTAGGTACAAAAACAGAGGAATTGAAAAGTAGAAGCTACTTCTGAAAAATGTGGACATTGATTCAAATTGCTTATGTACATTTTAAAAATTATAAACCACTATGGAAGTTTAACAGCAAATGGATTTCTCCATTGTTGATCATAACTTGTCAAAAAGTAGATCTCTGGAAGGAATTGCCTTTTCAAATACTGTGGGTTTTCAATACATTTTTCTTCCTTAAACAGATTGATCTGTCATTCTTGAATGATAGGAAAAATCTAGCAGTAGTATTTTTTTGCAGAGCTTTTGAACATCATAAAATTGATTCTTTTATGTGTATGTGATTGTATATTTATATGGGTTTTATTAACCTTCATTCATCTCCTTACCATTCCTGTTTGAACTAAGAAATAGTGCAGAAATTTTCCAGAATGAAAATTGTTTAGTTCACTCTGTTTAGTTCACTCTGTGTTTTCATTTAGTTAGATAGTTGGCCAGATTAAATTATATGAGTATTTGACTCATGCTTGTTACAGCTGTACTTCTTCAAGGTGTTTCTCTTCACCTATCAAACTGGATAAGGTTATCTTGAGTAACTGCATGAGTGGAATACTTGCATTGAGATCCAAATGCTGAAAGAAATGCTAAGGATCAGCCAAAAGGTAGTTACTTCTCACTGTATTATATACTGAAGCCATTGTCCCTTGTGTGAAAAAAATTTTGTGGTTAGATATGTTCCTTTTCAAATTAAATAAAAATCTGAAGTCCTTCAGCTATGGCGTTGGCACAATTTGCAAGACGAGAGGTGTTAACCTCAGTGTCCTGAACAAATTCCAGTCTGAGTAATTATATCTCACATCTCTCTCATTCTCCCTGTAGCTTCAGTTGTATTAGCTATTCATTTCCTGTCCAAAACCTTTGTGTAGCATTTCCGTGCGCTCTATAGCAGTTTCCACATTTCACCCTAGAGCTAACTATAATCATCTTTTTTTGTCTGTCCCTACTCACAGACACAGAGTGATTGTCAAACTCTTTGCAGACTCATAGAGAAGCTAGCCAAAGGCCAATTGCATTAACTAAATTAAGATAAAATTCTAAATCCAGCACAATCTGAATTTAAACCAGGGCACTAAATGGCTTTAGTGGCATATGCAACAGGTAATCTACTCTTGTCAGAGAGGAGAGGACTGACGTCTGTTCTCATCTGCTCAGATATATCTGAGTCATTTAACACAACTGTTCACAACATAGTACTTTCTTGCTTGAGAGAGGTAGCAGTATCCAAAGTAATATACTGAAATGGTTGGCGTTCTTCCCAGGCAAATACATCCAACAAGCACTTGGGGCAGACTGCCTTTCTGTTCTTCATTCTGGTGTCCTTCAAGAATCAGTTTTATTGATAGCTCTTTCTGGCATCTATACACAGGTACTGTGTGAATGTGTTGGAAAGTATGCTTGAAAAATATGCATCTCATATATACATTTCCTTTCATACTTTATGACCTGTGGCCATTCCTGTTTTGCTGCAGTGACAAATGTTTGCAAGAAAAAAGCTCAGAAATGAAGAATAGTTGTTTGAAACTAAACCCAAATGAGATGGAAGAAGAAAATGTCAGTGAATTTTTAGGCCCAGTAGGCTCCTAATGAAAGGTATATACCTTATTTGATCACTGAAGTCCATAGTTTAGGAGTAATTCTATATTCAGAGGTGACAATAAAGCTGCCTCATAGCAAGATCTTGTAAATAAAGCTGTCCGGATTTCTATTTGAATAGAAGAGTGCACGTTATCCCAGTGGATGTTGAACTGGCTGCAGTTATTCATGCATTTATTGCTTCTCCCTTGTATACGAGCTACACACTATACCAGAAAATAAGTTCATGTTGCTCAGGGAAAGTTATCTAATACAGAAGGTTGTAACAACTCAGTCTACCAGTAGCACATCAAACATTGGATTTTTTAGAGAATTAGGCTTAACTTCAGTCTCTGTTCTTATCTTCAAGGCGCTCTGGCCTGGGCTCAAATATCTAAAAGGCTATCTCAAAAAGAGTGCTTGATAGCTTCACTGCTGGAAGTTCTCCAGTAGATTTCTTCACAGTAAATATAAAGCTTATCAGTAGGAGGGAGCGTACATCAGCAGAGTTTCCATCAAAGTCTGAAACTAATTCCTGAAGGATCTGATGACTATCAAAATATTGCAAAAAATTTCTTGAACTTGTCTCTGTCTTAATACAATTACACATAAATGTGTATAGTTAAAAAAAGCAGCATGCAGTTGGATGTTCTATTAACCTTTCCTTCCCTCCTTTAGAAAGGATGAGAAATATGCATCATATTTATATTGGTATACATCTGTGTTTGTAAAGATCCCTAACTTTGTAAACTTTATAAACTCTTGCAGTGAAAATATGCTAAATTACAATTTATGGATACATAAGTGGAAAATTATTATAGCAGTATCACGGAATCGTAGGGGTTGGAAGAGACCTCTAGAGATCATCTAGTCCAACCCCCCTGCCACTGCAACTCCCTAGACCAGGTTGCACATGAAGGCATCCAAGCGGGTCTTGAATATCTCCAGAGAAGGAAATTCCACAACCTCCCTGGACAGCCTGTGCCAGTGCTCTGTCACCCTTACTGTGAAGAAGTTTTTACTCATATTTCTGCAGAACTTCCTATGCTTCAGTTTGTGGCCATTTGCCATCATCCAGTCGCCACGCACCACTGATCCCTTTGCCTTCCACACCTTAGGTATTTATAGATGTGGATTGGATCCCTTGTGAGACTTCTTTTCTCAAGGCTGAACATACCCAGGTCTTTCAGCCTTTCCTCATAAGGGAGGTGTCCCATGCCCTTTGTCATCTCTGTTCCCCCCCCGCCCCCCTCCTCTGGACTCTTTTGAGGAGATCCCTGTCTTTTTTGTACCAGATATCTTGCTGAATTGTGTGGCTTATAAACGTTTCCACTTGAAGTTGATAGACTGCTTTTAGTTCTGTTGTTAATCACAGCAGATTTCAATGTAGATGACAATACAATATCTACACTGAAACTACCAAGAAACTAAAGCGTCTGACAAGATGCTACAATAAATACTATGCCATATATTATTTTTTTTAATATTATTCTTTTTTGTTAGCCAGAGGCCAGATATGTTACTATTGAACAATTGAAAACCAATTTTATTTATATATAATTCTGGATATTGACTTTATTATTTTATATTCTTTATAGTTTTGTCCATAAAAGAAAAATGACAGTCTGATATTTCTTCCCTGTATTTCTTTTGAAAATCTCAAAATACAGAAGATAGTAAAGTAGAGAAAGTACTTGTTCTGCATCAGCACACACCTACATAATACTTATGTTATTTTTGATACTCCTGTTTCTCACTATTTGCTTTATTATTGAGATTATTTATAATGCTTCTTCAAAGACTTGAGATGAAAGAAAGACACATTTAGTTGTCACATTTTAGTTGTGTGAATTTGTTAGATTCCACAGCATTAAGTATTAAATCATGTTGCATTCAATAGAAAAAAACTGCTAGGTGATAAAATTATCTTGTTTTCTAGCCAAAACTCCTTCTCTACTGATACATTTGTATTAGTGGAGATATATAAGACATTGTTGAACTAGAAAGGATAAAATATAAGGACTCAAATCTGTGAGCAGAATTTGGTTATGTTTCTCATGACTGTTTCCATTTGTGTTATTTAATTTTAGCATTTTTAAGAACATTCGGGGTTTCCCTTCTACTAGAATTTGGTAGTGAGAATGAACTCAGAAGGGAATCATAAGAGTACTGTATCAAAAAGGGCTCAGGAATCTCTGATGTAGAGTCTGAATTGTTGATTGCTTGCCAATTCTACTTAAAGCACATTCCTGGATGACATTTTTTTAATTAGAAGAAATTATTAGATGTGGAATGACTTTTTTTTCTTTCATTTTCACAAGGAACATATATAACAGTATAGAAAAATGTGTAATGTTCAAATTTTAATTTAACATATTAAAACAGAAATGTACCCAGTTGTCAAGAGGTACTTCAGTGCTAAATGGGTCTGATGTCTCTTTAGTATGAAAATTTTGGCGTAACTCCATTCACTTCAATAAAACTACTCTTAGCTTTCATTAACATAAGTTACAGAAGCAGCACATCTTTTCATCCCTCTTGAATTTCCACTAGGATGCCTTTGAATTTTAAACCACAATGTAGTCTATTCATCTGCTATTTTGCTGCTTTCTTACTTCTTATGTTACTGAAAGCATTTAAAGCCCTGGCTGGGTGGGGAGTTGTTCTGTTTTTGCTTTTAAGAAGACACTGTACAAAACAAATGCTGAACTGAATCATCTGGTCTTTCAAGTTAAGTAGGCTTCTAGCCATTATTTTCAAACTTGTTCATGAAGATGTAAGATTAGCAATTCTGGATTCTGGCATGTGCAGTCAAGGACCCGAGCAAGGAGCAATTTACAGACTCTAGCAAGTATAGCAGGAAAAAAATATATAAATACTTGGGCTTCTTCTGGCTAAGATTAATCTTCTCCTTCTGCTTAGCCTTCATCCTGTCAGTACTTCACAGCAGCCGCTCAGGCTTTCATGGTGACAGAGTTGGAGCTGCCCCACACCTTTCATCAGATTTCCCAGCAAGGAAAACACTAGCTTAGTGCAGTTTAAACTTTGTTCTTTGTTCAGACTTGGTATGTTGTGGAGCAGGAGCAGGTACTGTTTCCAGCATCCTGCCGTAACCATGCCAAGCTATATGATGTGATTTTGAAAGTTAAAAAAAAAAGCAGCCACTAACAGCTGTTCATTAACCTATATGTAATAAAGCTTTGAGGACTTTGGTGGGATATCCTATAGATACCCTTACTTGCAAAACAGCAGTGTCTTTAGCTTTCAAAAAAAGCACTGAAACACTGCACCAACCACACAAGTTTATTTCAGTGTCAGGTTGGAAACTGCAGTGCTTTGGGAAAAGGCCGAGAAATGCAGCAGCCTTGGCTGCTTGAGCTTGTGGCCAGGGTGAGATGGGGGTGGGGGATGCTTAACGTTCCCACTCGCTGCTCCTGATATACAGTCACATAAGCACCTGCTGGGGTTCTACAGGGTGCACAGAGGTTTATCAGCTTTGGATTTCTGTTTTATTTATCTGCTCTTTTCACATCAAATTCTTTCCATTGGATTTTGTGGGTTTGAGGCAAACTATAAATAGCTGTTTGGGATATTTTTTTTTTCCTTCTAAATCGATTCATCAGAGGAACAGAAAAGTGAAGGGACACCTGGAGTTAAGATTTTAATATTTCATTTGTTACATACGAACTCCAAAAACAATATTTTTTTTCCCCGGCAGATTTGGTGTGAAAATGTTTTGTTGAGCAGATGGAGCCACAGCTGGTAGTGTACGTGTTTATCGGGATAGTTGGCATTTAGCTGCATCCAAAACTGATGTCAGGCTCAAAGATGTTAAAAAGCAGCAGTAACTGGAAGTTGAGATGATACTTCATTAGATCAGTTAGGAGCAAATTTCTTTAATTTTTGGTTCTTTGGCCTCATAGGAGTCATTCTTACCCAGGGAGAAGTTAAACATTTAAAACCGAATTAAAAAGAAATATGTCAAAATAGGTAAACATTTGCTATTACTATGTTTTAATAAATAGCCTGAGGAATGCAGAACAGAACTCAGACTGTATTGCTGTTTAAGGACTAGTTAGCAAATAACACGCATCTGCTGATGTTTAATTATCTTACAAGCTTTGCTGGCAGAAGTCAGAATCTGTATAGTTCATATTTACCAATGTAGTCTCTTGTTTCACACAGCGAACATTCAGCTGGAAGTTTGATAGAGGAGAGGGCAAACAAATAATTGTGATGAAACAAAGGACTGGAATGGTTCTGTGTAGACAGTAATGATTTTACAGTTGTGCCTAATGCACACAATGAGGTTTGTTGTCCCATTGTGCTAGACACTGCACAAACAGTGTGAGTGGGGGGGGGAGTCCTATATCAGGAAGTCTAAAGATAAATGACAGATTTAAACACTGAAAATTTATTTTCAATTATTTCAACTCATATCTGCTCAGAGCAGTTTTCATATATGCAAGTGACAGAACTGTGTGGCCTCGGCTATATAGCAATCTTATGACAACATAGCATGTTACTCAGAACAATAACATCTCATACATTTATATCAGGGCTGGACCTCTGGTTTCAGCAGTATTTCTGGAATTGCATTTTTAGTAATTATTTTTTCCTTCCCAGAATGATTATTCTTCCCATTACACTTGTTCTTTCTGTGCAACTTTTTCTTAAATATCAAAGATTCGTCTTTGATTCTGAAGAAAAATTGAGAGTATTTCTCTCATACCCGTAATAGTCAACATCCAATAGTTGACAGCTGGGGTAATGTTTAGGAACTGAGGTTCATTCACAGTTCATTCATTTATATTTCTACCATGTAGACAGCGAGGACTTCTGCCTCATTTTTAACATTTGATGTGATGTTCTAAAGCAGACTCCTTGCTTTGTTGACACTGCACAGGTAGCAAAGAGAAGTATCTCTCTGGGCATGTAAAATGGCTGCAATACAAATGACGATGTGAAAGAACCAAACTACTTTACTGGATGACCAGTGATGCCTGTCGCCTTTTTGCCAGTGGGTTGTGAATGCTCAGCGTACTAAAATGTAACAGTGCCTCCAACAACAAAATAACAGCATGAAGTATTGTGCAAACTCTTAAGCAGTTTTGCTTACCTTGGGGCATCCTTGAAGCCTGCTCTAATTCAGAAAACCCCTCTCAGCTGTCATCACTTGGGGCCCTTCCCAATTTCCATCATACTCCAGTCTGGGGAACATAAAAAAGAGTGCCAAAAAGCCATCCTAATCCTGTATTTCACTGAACTGACTTGTTAAAAAATATAAGCACATTTGGAGTCAATGTGCTGTTTCTCCCTTGTTGGAAAGTTGCTTAATAAACTAATTATGTGTCTGCCTTTAAAGATGTTTCAGACATGACTGTTCTTGAAAAAAAAATAATTGATTAAACATTCAAATAGGTGATGTACCTTTTTAAAGCACATAGGAACTTATTTTAAAACTCATGTGTACTCACACTCCAGTGCACTAACCCAATGGCAGGGTAGGAGCATAAAATGAAGCTATAATTATGTGAGTTTAATGATGGTGAAACAATAATACTTTATGAGATAAACAGCTATGATGTTTTAGAAGGTTTGTCACACTTATTTGACTCTTGCTAATGCCACAGGATGAGAAATACTCTTGCCCTGTTATACTGTGCAAAGACTTGTCAGACACATTATAAAAGAGATTATGCCCTAGTTATTACCAGGCTCTTTTGGGGATGTATGAGCCAGTAAGCTTTTTCTTGTCTCTTAGATTTTTAATGCTGTTTCAGAGCTTTACTAGTTGTGTTGGACTATACTGGTTCCATGTTGTTACCACAAGTATGCAAGCTTTGTTCAAAAAATTTGTTTAGACTGCCATTTATACGTATATTATAGGTAAACATGATAACTGGAAAGGATATCCTTTTTCTTTTTGCTTTTTATTATTTTTCAATTCAAGCTTTATGTTGATTTTTTCAAGAAAATATACCTATCATAGCACTTGGTAAATGACATCTAAATATACTGAAAATGTAAAAGATATGTTCTTTTCATGTGTAATTAAATTGAACAAAAATGCTTCCTATTCTATCAGTTGCACTCATTAAAAAAATACTAATATAACTGACCTTCATCTCCATTCTATATAAATATACAACTCATATTTTGGAACACCTTTTTCAGTGAGAAAAATAATATGTTTTCACTGAAATAAAAAATTATTTTTACTAAAATTTTATGATATTAAAAACATACCTGCTCTTCTTTTCTAGTGAAACCCAGCTTTGAATAAACCAGTATTTTTTTAAGGGCGGTTTCAGCCGCATCTCCTTATTTTATTTTCATGGCAGACCATGGCATACAGCAAACTGAAATTTAGCAGATGGACTTTGCGCTAAATCCAGATGTAGCTTTCAGTAACAAATGGTGATGGATATTAAAATATAAATAGACTAGTAAATGTGTATATGCATTTTAGGACCGTAGTTCTCTTCATGCATGTTTATGTATACTGTATGCCAGGAGGATTTAGACTTTTCAGTAAGTTAACAAAATTAAAAGTGGATTCCAAAGTAAAGTATAGTATAGAGAGTAAGACAATGAGAATGATCTAAGATAGGAAAGTAGTTGTATTTCACTTGAGTTCTTTAAATAGGTGAAGACATTGGATTGCTAGTGAGAAAAATTGGAGTGGTGCACAGTTTAGCTGCTGTAAACAGGGAAACAATAAATGCCCTTGCATAATCTGTTTTTTATTATTAGGAACTGAGGATTAAAATTTAATATAGCAATGCATAAAGACATGAATATGAACATGTTTTGAAAAAGAAAATGTTTTACTTTAAAATATTATTGTAAAAGATACTGTGGTCCTGACAAAGGCATAACAATTTATTTTACTTTTACAGATGTATACTGGTATATATATACTTGAGTTACCATTGCTATGTAAAAACATTAATGAATCAAAAATTGGCTGGATCTAGAAAATACAATGAAAGTAGATAAAGTAAAGTAGTCTACTAATAAAGTCTACTAATAAGAAATCATAATGAATATCTGAATATCTGGTCAATAAAACAAAGCCTGCACATCTTCTTCTGTTGCATGAACTTCGAGTCCCTGTTATCTCTGTAGCCTCTGCTTTCTTCAGAGCAACACAAAGGCTTGAATGTACTTCTCATAAATGCAAATTACAGTCAAGTGCAGATTAGATTTATTGTGTATCATTGTCTTCATATTGTCTCTAGATTATAAATGCAGGTCTGTTGTTGGACTGTAGTGTGATTGTATTGTAGGAAGCCCAATGTTAAACATAAAAATAGAAATACTTTGTTGTGTTTATTTTTGTCGTACAAGAAGGGTTATTTTAAACATATTTTAGAGTGATGTTCCTATGTTTAGTGTCACTTCTGATCCAATCACTGTAGAGTAGTGAACATTGAATGTATCATACTATTTTTATTGGACTAATTTAAAACACAGTATCACTTGCTCTTGTTCTGTAAGGTCAGTTGTAACAGAAAATATATCCAGCTACATGAAATCAAAAGTTAATGACTGTTTGAGTAAATTGGGAGAAAACTGAAGGAAGCTTCTTCTGCACTCTTCTTAACATAGTTTGCTTTGTTTCAATACACAAAGATTTTTATAACAGAAAGCAGTTTCATCATGACCTACCAATTGCAGCATGATAGATTCATTCATTTGCAGATTCTGGAATCAACTGCTCCTATCTGTTCTTGCTGCAATTAGAAAATCAGTCAGTTAAAATATAAGGAGTTAAATAAATCTCATGCTTTCAGTTGTACGTATTTATTATCCTCTTGTCTTGATAGTTACTAGAGTTAATACAGTTTTTTTTTCAAAAGCTAAATAATAATAATAAATAAATCATAAGGGTATATTTTATTACAAAGCAAATCTTTTTGATGATTGTCATCTCTAGGAGAAGAATTGCTGGTGGGTGTACGGAGGCAAGGATAATCTCAGCCTCATGCACTGTTGCTAAATACATGCAACAGTAATAGTCTTATCTTCACAAAAAAAGTTTTTATTAAACAGAGAGGGGTCATTGAATGACCTTCTCGTCTAATGCAATAATTACATTACCTTTTCACAAAGATATGCCTTGTAGGGTCCATGACATAAGTACAGGAAATTCCCTGGGAAAGTATGATGTAGTATGTTTTCTAATCTTCCTATGCATGATAAATAAAAGTATTATTATCTAATAGTGTAGTAGAAGTTTCTGGTGAAGTTAAATGTTACCCAAGATTTTAAATGAAATAGTTGACAGAATGTAGGGTGAAATCAGAACACCCTGACTCCAATGTTTTATTCCTTAATCTTTGCATCACACCATTCGATTGATGTGATCTTTGTGGCTAACTTAAAAGAAATTAAAATATTTAGCTTAACAAGAGAAAAAGTCAATCACAAAATGTACATAAGATATATGGAGGTATGTGGATTTGATGAGTGGACCACCCAATGGATAAGAAATTGGCTGAAAGGCCGCAGACAGAGGGTGGTAATTAATGGTTCTATGTCCAGGTGAAGGCTGGTAACGAGTGGTGTCCCTCAAGAGTCTGTCTTGGGACCGATGCTCTATAACATCTTTATCTTTGGAAGGGACAGTCTTTGAGAGCAGCTCTGCAGAGAAGGACCTGGGGGTCCTGATGGATGAATATCTTAACATGAGCCAGCAGTGTGCTCTTGCAGCTTGGAAAGCAAATGGTATCTTGGGCTTCATCAGAAGAGGGGTGACCAGCAGGGACAGGGAGGTGATTTTCCCTCTCTGCTCTTGTGAGGCCCCGTCTGGAGTACTGTGTCCAGGTCTGGAACTCCCAGTACAAGAAAGGCAGAGAGCTGTTGGAGAGGGTCCAAAGGGGGGCCACAAAGATGATCAGAGGGCTGGAGCACCTCCCCTACGAAGACAGGCTGAGGGAGCTGGGCTTGTTCAGCCTGAAGAAAAGAAGGCTGTGGGGTGACCTAATTGCAGCCTTTCAGTACCTAACGGGAGCCAATAAAGGGGAGGGGAGTCAACTCTTTGAAAGCGTAGATAACAGCAGGACAAAGGGAAATGGTTTTAAGTTGAGAGAGGGAAGATTTAGGTTGGATTTCATGGGGAAGTTCTTCACAGTGAGTGTGGTGAGGTGCTGGAATGGACTGCCCAGAGAAGTTGTGAATGCCTGTCCCTGGAGGTATTCAAGTCCAGATTAGATGGGGTCCTGGGCAGCCTCGTCTAGTATTAAATGGGGATGTTGGTGGCCCTACCTGTGGCAGAGGTGTTGGAGATTCGTGATCCTTGAGGTCCCTTCCAACCGGGGCTATTCTGTGATTCTGTGAGTCTGATCCTGTGAGTCTGTAACATTGCACACAAGTTGTTCTAGAGCAATCTTTCCATCCAAAAAAGCAGCAAGCCATCTCATTTTTGCATCTACTTGTGCTGATCACATAATATTAACCCCAATATTTTTAGCAAAGTTATAAAGCTTGGTGACCCAGTGATCTCTTTGAAGTCACAGAAGTGTTATGTTTTATCAGATAAAATGTATTTACTGACTCCTAGAAATTTCTGAAATTGAATAAAATATTACCAGAAAGAGGAAGGGCAGAGATCTGGGAAGTTTGTTTGGAAAATAGACACATCTCCAGATCATCTTAGCTTTGAGATGTAGAATGTCCCAAATCTGAATCTGTAAGTCAAGCTGTGACTGTCATTGGAAGTGGCATTTCTGAAAACGTTTATAGATTGTGATAAAAAATGTCAACATTGACTGGATTTTAGAGGACATTGGGGGAAAAAAAGGGAAAAAAAAAGGATGTGTAATATATTTTTAGTTCAGATGCTCAGTATTTCCTAGGTAATAATATGTGATGAAGAGGTAAACAAAGATTGATAAACATGTTAGTCAGGCTATGTGAACATAATAGTAAGAAGGGCAAATTATTTCCTTCTGTCAGTACTGGATGTATACATACTCTTTTAAGAAGGACCTTAAAGCTTGCAATTTTTTTTTCTTTTTTTAACTTCAAGTATCAGAGTAGTAGTATGCATTTTCTATGCTCCCTAGTCCTTTTCATTTAAACTCTTTACTCCAGAAGTAGTTTTACTAGCCATCATAGCAAAGTAACTTTATTCCCAACTATATCTTCAGCTTGTTATTCTCAGAGGGTTCCAGCCACAATGAGGCCACAGGAACCTAATGAGAGCCAACAAGGCCAAGTGGGGGGTGTTGCACATGGATTGGGCAATCCCAGCTATCTGTACAGATGGGAAGAATTCACTGAGAACAGCCCTGTGGAGAAGGACTTCAGGGTCCTCATGGATGAAAAGCTGGACATGAGCCAGCAGTGTGCGCTTACAGCCAGGAAGGCCAACAGTATCCTGGGCTGTGTCAAAAGAGGGGTGGCAAGTAGGGAGAGGAAGGAGATTATCTCCCTCTACTCTGTCCTTGTAACTTTCCATTTGGAATACTGCATCCAGGCCTGGGACCCCCAGCACAAGAAAGATGAGGAACTGTTGGAGTGGGTCCAGAGTGGGACCATGAAGATGATCGGGGGGCTGGAGCACCTCTGCTATGAAGAAAGGTTGCGAGGGTTGTTTAGCTTGGTGAACAGAAGGTTCTATGGAGACCTCATTGTGGCCTTCCAGTACCAGAAGGTAGCTTATCAGCAGGAGGAAGACTTGACTTTTTACACACTCTAGCAGTGAAAGGACAAGGAGGAATGGTTTCAAACTATAAGAGGGTAGATTTAGGATAGATGTTAGACAGAAGTTCTTTACTCAGAGGGTGGTGAGGCACTGGAACAGGTTGCCCAGTGGAACTGTGGATGCCCCATCTCTGACCAGGTTTGATGGGGCTAGCCTTTTCTAGTTCCTGATTTAGTGAATGGCAACCCTGTCCACGGGTTGGAATTAGATAATCTTTAAGGTCCCTTCCAACCCAAGCCATTCTGTGATTCTGTGAGGTTACCTTCTTTCTTCAGTAACCTGAACTTTGTCTTTTAAAAATTTCTCTGTGGCTCTTTACTTATCCCATTCACATCACTTGTAATGTAGTGTAGGTATGAACAGTACCCATTTCCTGAGGGGAATTTTTCAGTTTTAATCAGATTTAAATGAGTGTATTTCTATTTTGTTCCTCATGGCATTCTGGGAACATTGAAGAGGAGGGGTAAAAGACTGCTAATCAACAGTGAATAAGCAGATCTGTGTGTTTAGCTGGTGACTCATGTCTGCTGTGTGCAAACAACCAAAGACTTATCTTGCAAGGGGAGAACTGGTATTTTATTAGTTGTGCTTTTTCCTGTGAGATGCAGAGAACAAAGGATTTTGACAACCGAATTCCTCCTTGAATATCTTCTGTTCCACTCAAGAAGGATAAGAGAATTTAAAGATTGTTCTGAATCTTTAAATCAACTCAGTCGAGCAGTTCTCAGGGGTGGGAGTTTTGTTATCTCTAGACAGTGTCTTCTTACATGCCATGTATACTGAATTAATGAAGCTACAACTTGCTTCTTCAGGAATGCTCTCGTGTCTGTCCTTATTCCCTTCTGTGTATGAATTTCAGTAATGACTTCTGATTTCTTAAGGTTACTCAGAATAAAAATAAATGTGAAAGGGTAATTTCACATTTAAAAAATTTTTAGTGCTGATTCACTAAAAACTAATCAGGTACAATATTTTAACTGTTGAATTAAACTAAAACATTATTGACAGTAACAATCATGGAGCTTTATTATAGTATCTGGACTTCTTCACATTTCTTGGTGGGGACAGAGCATGTCATGCTGCTGGAATCAATTGGCTATACTATGGCACAGAGGTCAGCCCCTGTGGGTTTGACTAGAGTTGGGGACAGAGTTTGAAAAAGTTCTTTATAAAATTTGTATTTTTCCCAATATATAGCAGTTTGAAAATTAAACAAATATGCACACATTATTTCTGGGCATGTTCTGGACTGGATGAGAATGATGCACTAAAATCCAACAAACAGATCTCACAGTGGATAATTATGTCTCTGGAACAGTGGATACTGATGCAGATAGTTTTCTTTTCTCAGTGTGAAAGACATCTTTAACACAAAAACCTACAATATTACTAATCATTCTCTGGGTGTCAGTCATTAGAATTTGGACAACATATGCCACATTTTCTTAAAGTGTATTTTCAGACCATCTTTGAAGTGTCATGTTTGATGCCATTTCACACCCAGCAAATCTGTAGAAATTGGAAAGAAAATTAATTTGATCACACACTTGTGGAATGCAAACCCTGTAATCCCAATATTATGCATAAGATACAAGACTAACCTGTGAGATTTTCACAGCAAGGATCTGTTTCTATAACTATTATGTAGGTGAGCATTTATATGTCTGTGTACAGACCTTTTTAGTTACTGCAGCCTTTGTAAAAGAAACTCAGAATAACTTTAACAGAATTAAATAGGTCTGCTTTAAACCAAGGTAATTCTTTGTAAGAATCAATTGTTTTAAATTTTCCCTCCTCTTCCCCCTTCTTTGTCCTTGTACTTTCCTTTATTTCCTTTCATACTTTCTTTGGAACTTGTATATATAAAGTTTTCAAAGTAATTAAACAGCTGACTGTTAGAAGTAGAAACAGACCAAAAATTTGATAATTCTAATCAGAAAACTCTTAGACCTCATACTGACAAACTAATATACTTAAGTAGATAAATACAAATGTGTATGTTCTCTATGAATATTTAATATTGTATGATGTTCTTCCTGAACTGTGTCTGTCTATAAAATAGAGCTTGCCAGAATGGCAGTAATATGTCCAAGCAATGTAGACAATTTCACAGCACCTCATTCCTTAGGCAAAATTCATAAGTGAAAAACTATTTTACGAAAAATTAGGAGTAATTTTGGTAGGATTTCTATTTTGATCATAATATTTCTTCTGAAGACTCAATTCTACTTCCTTCCATGACTTGAAAGGGAGAGCTAAGAAAGGACAAACCTCATGAAAATTCACCTTGAAGTTAATGTGGCAACAGGTGTTTTTATTTCTAGATGGATTCCTGCCATACTGTGCCCTTTGCAGAATGTAGGAGACTAATTAGACATGAAGCAACATACAAGAAATGGACTCTGAAAGGAAGAAGGCAGCAGAGCCCAGTAATGACAGACAGACAGCTGAGTCTGTTTTTCCTTCAAGTGTTCTAACACCTATATATGTATAACCAAAGTAACTTCAATGAGAATTTGTCTCCACACAGTTTGTCTAACATTTATGACACACAGTTAAATATTTTCTGCAGAAGACTCTGATATAAAGGACAAGTATGTTAATTTTTGTTCATTCTCTGAAATATCCAGTGAAATGGATTGCAGTTGGCTATGGGTATTATATTTAGTTTGGACTTGATTGTACAAAATACCCCATTTAACAAAGTAGGTAAGCAGAAGTCAGCACATTCTTAAATCTCATTTACTTTAGTTGGCTGTGTTTAAAGGTAAGCTCATGCTTTCATAATTTGTTGAACTGAAGCTTTTCAAAGTATTCACTGATAAATGGGATAGTTAAAAATCTGTTCACCTCTCCTACCTATTTCTTACATCATATTAAACAATTTCAGAATCAGAAAATGAAACTATTTGTTTAAGAAATGGATAAATGCTAAATATAGGAATTATTTCCTACCAGTGCTATCCTCAAGGAAGAAAGTGGAAGCAAAGAAAAAAAAAAGTCAAAGGCAGAAAACTGAATACCCTTTCTCTGTGTCTCATTTCAGGTAAATAATTGCTTCACAGTAGTGCGGACTCAAATCTGGTATAACCCAGAATTGTAACAGGGTGAATTTAGCTACGAAGTATCATTTATTCCTGGAACCATGAGTAGCAAAGCACTGATTTAACCAACAATTAAAATTAGCATTTCAGCAAGGTAACGAGATAAGAGGGTGGCTTGGAATTTATTTTTTATTTGCTCCTTTATTTTTTGCCCACAATAACCGGTGAGAGACAGTCAGTGTAAATCATCTTTTCCTTTGTGTAGTCACTCTCACTTGATTTGTAGAAATATGGAGCTAAAGCTGCTTTTTGAAGTAGCCCACATTTTAGCATATTGAAGGCTCTCAGAAATTAAAGCCTTTCAAAATGTAATCTCTTCCAGGAGTCAGGGAGGGAAAGAATCTTGCCAGACATTCACCTTGTTAAAGAATGACTGAATGATTTAAAATGTAGCATTCAAACTGATTCCATTGGTGTGACTGGAGCAGATCACATCCTGACTTCACTGAAGTTTGGGCTGAATTAATCTACCGACCTGAATATCCCATCTACGAGCTTTGCTGCTTTCTGTTTTCTCTTCCCATCTTCCAGTCCTCCATCCCCTCCATACTTCCTCTTCTCCCCTTCTCCATTACTTTTCTTCAGGTTAAAAAAGAAAATAAAAATAAAAAGGATTAATTTTGATTTAGTTTGGAGGGGTAAAGAGAGTCACATTTTTTCTTCTAAATCTGTCGACTACTGAAGGGCAGATCTTGTATGGGTCTTTCTTTGGGTTTACTCAAAGTTCTTACACTTGTTAGATCAGGTGATGAAGGGTGTATGTAAGCTCAGTTCAGTGAGCCTCTGAGAAATAGGTTTCAGTTTTGTAGTTTTCAGAAGCAATAAAGGTTTGGAGTGGGTAGACCCTGAGATGGAACTTTCAGTTATCATATGGCACATCACTCATTAGTGATTAAGCCTCAAAGGTTCCAAAACAGTGACTATTTCATGGAAGATAAAGAATATATTGTATAGAGGCAACCCTCCAGCTTTCTTTGTGACTTCAATCCTGTTTTCTTGTCTCTCCTTTACAAAATATCTTTAAAAAGCTTCACTCTCATGTTTTTCCATTTATACTCTCTGATATGAAATACTACACCCTCACCCATGAAAAAAAAATAGCCTTTTCCATTTTCATAAGGAAGAATGATGAAATTTAAAGAGTGAGGAGAAAGTTTTCAGCATTTCCATATGAATACAAAGGATCTTTACTCTCACAGAAAAAATGTTCTCATCTGTCAAAGTGCATAAATTTGCTTTCCAGAAGGCATATTGCTGATGGTAGACATGAGAAAACTAGGGAGAAACAATGTGTCTTTTCAGAGTGGTACAACATCAAGTGTACAACATTTGTTGTAATTGACATGCCTAGTCATCTGGAAGTGGAGGTGTGATATGCCAAATGTAATAAATTTTAGACATTTAATGTTACTGCAGGACTACGTATTGTAAAAAGATCATTGTTTTTGTTTTCCAAATGGTAGCTCTACCCTAGATTTCATCCAGAGGTAAAGAGTGGGAACAATCAATTAAACTCCTCTAGGTTCCTATGCATCGCCTGCTTTCTGATCTAAGAACATTCCCCATATCTTTTACCCCAGCCTCAATACCTGGAAGGAGAGAAGGAGACATGGATCCACAGAGTAATATCAGAGGCACGATGCTCCTAAAACGTAATGCAGGAGCATTTCCAGATTTTTCTTTGTTTAAATTTATACAGCATTTGGATTCTAGCTAAATGTGAAGAGAATCAGAAGCTGGTAGCACGCAGTGCTTCCCTTGTTAAGGGTTAATCATTATATGTCTCTCCTTGCACCATATGGTGGACTTCTGTTTGATCTAAAATACCTCTCCTTTCAGCAGCCCTGCAGATTAGCAAGTAAAGCTCATTAGCTAACAACCACTATCATTTCTACTTTTGATTTACATTGCTTTATATCATTTTACATACACTTGACTCATTGTGAAGTATGACTGGATCCAGTAAATTAAAACTGGGGTTTATTTTGAATACTAATATTAAACAATAAAAAAATGGTAATTCTTTTCTTTTTCTTGATGTACTATGGACAAAGTTCTACTTACTTTTCCTACTGGCTGTATTTACAATTACTTCTAACAATGCATATATACACTCTTCTAATGACAGTGGCTTAAATCACTTGTTTCTGCAGGATCAATGCCAAGCATCTCGAAGTAGAATTGGATTTATGAAGCTAGACTCACTTTAAACACATTTAGTTTCGTGATAATCCTAGCCAAGTTGTGGATACAGATAGACCCAAGATAGAGCAAGGTCAATAGTGGTACTTACAGTCGCTTGAGCATTTCCATTCCAGCTCTTAGCTTTTCGTCTAAATTTTTTTCAGACTCATGGGATTTTTGTCTCTTTGCTTAGTAGGTTTTGAAAGAATGTTGGAGTTTTGAAATAAAATCTTTAGTACTATATGAAAAGGAAAAGGGTAGATGTATTTTTTTTTCATGACTTACATACATATAGTTATTTATTTAAACCAAGCTTGCAGCAAGACTGTGAGCAGATATTTTAGCAAGGAAATAGTGATTATTGATTATTGTTATTATTTTTAATATTCTGATGAAATTCAGTTTGGATGTGTTATAATCACAAGACTCTCGACAGTATACATAATTCATGAACCTTTTATCAACGTGCTATTTAACATCATGAAGATGTTAACAAACATACGTGTTGATGAATTCTGTCAAACAGAATAATGGAAATATTTAAATATTCTATGTGTGTTACTATATTCTCTATTGTCTAGACAATTTTAAATACATTTTGGAAACAATTATTTTTGTAATACCAAAATATTAATTTCATTGTCATCGTATCCCTGCTTCATTGGTAAAAATATCACTGTCTGAATGTACTACTGACATTATTGACTATTGATGGTAGAATAAGAAAGTGAATTGTGCCAGTATGTTATAAATAATCAAAGAAAAGAAATACGAAATCTGGTGGTGTACTTGTGGTAGTTTTGGAACAAATACCTTTAGTGGCAATAGTTCTTAATTATTTTTTATCCCATTTACTGATTGATTTTCATGTTTTTCCAGGTGTTTTAATGCCTTTTGTGATCATGATTCTTCTTCCCCTGACTTATTTTTCAAGGAATCTTTGCTCCAAACTCTGTGATAAGACCTATAACACTGAACATTATATGTGATTTCAGTAATCAACTTTATGGCTTTTATGCAGGTCTGAGTCCTGCTAAGATGGAAGTAGAAGTAGCCTGCCTTATTTCACATAGCAATTTCTGATAAAGGAAGAGAATGGCAAAGAGTGATGAATGAAGCAGGGGAAGGTAGACATAATTCTGTTATTTTTCTATTGTTGTTAAATCCATGGTATTATATTACACACTGTGGATTTTTCAGCTTATTTTTGAAAGCATGTTTCTCATCTGCAAGGTCGTGTAAGAGCTTGCTACCAAACTAGCTGAAAGACGTAATTATTATCAATACTTTGCATACTGGTGTTCCTTTTGGTGGTATTTTTTTTGTTTGTTTTTCTTTTTTGAAGGAGAAATGTTGAAAAGCTTCCATCAGACGTTTTTCTGACTATATTGATAGGTATATAAAAATGCATTTTCAAACCCCGTATGTTTTTACCCTAAATAACTGGCACACTTTGCCAAGGACAAGGAGTACATTTCAGGTACTGCCTGGTGAGTAGGAAAATATCCTTAGTCTGAAAGACAGTTTTATGACTAATTTCTGGAACTTTCTGAGTAATTAAGACATACTCCTTTATTATGCCAGTTTACAACAGTTAAGTCTTGAACACAGCACAGGTTCTTCAAGTTTCTTTCCACCATTTTGGATGAAAATCTTCATCTGCTGTTTCAACACACATTTCCCTTGTTTTATTTCCTAAAACCCTGACATATATATATATATAATTCTTAGGAGTGTCTGGGAAAGCACTACATAACTTTTGAAATTCAGATTAAGGAAAGCAGTCGAAAGTTGCTCGCGTATCTCAGGTTTATGTAAATTATATTTGATATATGTAACTGTGAAATTTTTGGGACTTGAAAAAGTTTATCTCACCGTGTCTTTGTGGACTAGAGTAATCAAGGTATCATTTTGCTGAAGACTGATAATGTACATATTTACCCAAACATCAGATTTAAACCTTAAAGTGAAAAATCACATAAATATACTAGTATTTTCTGAATGAGTCATTTTTGTTTGTTATGCTTTTTAAATAAACAATTCTAATATTATAAAAGATTTTAATATTCAAACAATCAAAATAATTCCCAAGGAAATATTCTTATGAACAATCCTGGAAGATGCCATGAATTCTTCTCTTATCCTGTTTTAAAAAGGGGTGCGCTATTCATGCCATTAAAAATGGAGGAGTAAGGGAATTAAAAATATGAACAAATACTGTTAATTCCAATCTGTCATATCTTTGTTAGGCTTCTGCTGAGTTTTTTGTTTTGCTTTATTTTATCATATACACTGACTGCTGCAGTTTGTGGCATGTTTGTTCGAACTGAATTTGAAATTGTGTAGTAACACATATTTTGATTAGAAGACTGCTTTTGTTCTTGGAGGAGGTCACTGGGACAATATTTCTGGGTAAGCTGGGTCACATAAACTCCCTAAACAAGGACTTGGGACTTTAATCCTTTTACACCGAGCACCTAAACAGAAATCTGCATGCTTCTGATAAAGATTATTTCCTAAATCCAACAGGTAGACAATGGGACGTATTCACTCTAAGGAGTCTTGGAAACTTTGCTTTTAGATTTTGTGTGTCACCTAGTATGTGCCTAAAATTGCATGATGGTGAACCTAGGTTTTCTGATCTGGAGTCATCTCCAAAGAGCAAGGCAACCTGGCAGACAGTGATGCAGCTGCTGATGCTTGAGGTACTTCAGTTACTCAGCTCAATTTTAGATGGAACTCTTCAATACGTAACAAGATATTATTTCTGCAAGTACAGAATTTTTTTGCTTCCTCTACTTTTATAAGTAACATTCTTCAAAAAATGGTGTTTCAAGGAACATTGTAATAAATGTCAGTAGATGGTATATCTTTTAAGTAGAATTTTGAGTAGGAAAACATAGATCATTAAATCAGAGAAACAGTTCAAGATATATTAACACTTCTTATAGGAGATGCTGATTTCTGTAAGAACTGTATTGAAAAGATCAGGCTTGCCTTCATAAAAGCATACTACTGTTTTTGTTGTCACAGAAACAAAATATAGTGATTTATTTTATTCTCAGCACCACTTTAGTGGCTTTTTATGTTTGTTACTTTTGTAATGTTCATTTTTGATGGGTTTAGGGTTAATGATTATTCTAGAAAGTTTAGTTCAAAATTTTCCTCAAATACAAAAACATAAGAATGAAATACTAAAGTTTTTTTCCCAAGAACTTTTGTACATTTAATCAGATTTCTCTTTCTAACCATGAAAGAATAGTATTCTCTCAAGGTACAAAGGTTCATTAATTGTCAAAAATCAATGTTCTGATGAAATAAAACTTCATCAATATTTATAAATATGCTGTCATTGCCTCAGTAAAGGTGTGATAATTAAAGGAGTCATCAATTTTAACACTTCCTTTTTCCTTTTTTTTCATTAATGCACAAGTAATTTTTAACATTGATTTTTCTTTTTGCCCTGGCGAGCAGTAAAAACAAAGCAGGTCTATTAGCTTGTATTCATGGCTAATGTTCCAATGAATCAGGCCAGAAAACAAATAAACTGACCCCTAATAAAAAACTGTCAAATGGTATATGTTGAATGAAAGCCAATAGCACAGTATTCTTGTGGAAAGAGTTTCAGTTAAAAAGCTATGTCCTGAAAGGTACACAGGCAAGTTTTTGTTTATTCTAGTGCTTAGAAGGAATGCAAATAGTAAAATGAACTTAGAAAATTAAACATGGAACCACCAAGTATATGTCTAAGAGAAAAATAGTTTCACAGATTACATTAAACAAATAATTATTAAATCTGGCAATGTCCAAATAAATAACTTGAAAAACAAATTTTTTGAGAATATAAAAAAAAATCTTTTGAAAATTTGAAAAAAAAAAGTAAAGAAAGTTATTTAAATATTATATTAAAAAAATAATAACCTGCATTAGAAAGTTCAATTCATTAAGATATCTCGTTTATTGTATTTGTATAATTTTCTTAACCCCCCTACCCCCCCGCACACACACACACTTTACTCTGTGATTTAGCACGAAGCTGTGTGATTCTACTGTTTTAAAGACATAATTTGGTTTTCCTACCCTTTAGAGCACTCTGCTCTGGTGCCTTTGTTAAGGGAGGTGCATGCTACCTCCCTTGCAGTCTTTGGAGAATACAAGAAGTAGTGTAGATCCTTTATACTGCCTAGGTTTAGGGTATTATGCTTAAACTGAGAGGGACATAGAACAGTATTGTGTTCTATTATTTCAAAATGAAATTACCATTTAAAATTAAAGAGATGAAAGAGAACCATAGGATGTCAAAAGTAGCCTAATTTGAACAATGTCTATTCATTTGTAGTCATCCCCTTATCAAGACATTGCCCCTTGTTTCACTTACATTACTTTTCATCCTCTTCTTCAACACTGTGGGCAGCAAAGATCACAGTCTTCTGTAGAATCATGGAATCACAGGATGATTTCGGTTGGAAGGAACCTTTAAGATCATGTAGTTCCAACCCCCTGCTATAGGCAGAGACATCTCCCACTATACCAGGTTTCTCATTGCTCCTTCCAGCCTGGCCTTGAACACCTCCAGAGTGAGGGCATCTGCAACCTCACTCTGTTCCTATGTCTCACCACCTTCACAGTGAAGAATTTCTTCCTAATATCTAGACTAAATCTACCCTCTTTCAGTTTAAAACCATTTCCCCTCATCCTGTGATTATATTCCCTTATAAAAAGTCCCTCCCCAGCATTCCTATAGGCCCCCTTCAGGGGTACTTCATCACCAAGTAGTGATGTAAATGGTGTAAATCTTGTAAGTTAAAGTTGGGCAAATTAAGATACAGTTAAGTAAAAGTTTTCCGTAGGAACATTACAGGAGATCTAGAAATATAATTTCCCGAGGTCACTATTATGCATCTTTGTGTCACCTCTCATATTCATCTTTTAAATACCTTAAAATAGCGTCTCTTATAGTACCTTTAATTTGCTGTATTTAAGTTTCTCTTCAATATTCTTTTTGGCTCTTCTGCAGTAGAGACATAAAGTGTTTGTTTTCATATTTTGGAAATAGGGTTGTGCATATCACCTTCCTTTTGGGAAAGACTGTAACTCTATCCAGAAAAAGCTGGTGCAGATCAGTAAATAATTCTGAAGCTCAAACTCATGAATTTGGTTCTCAAGTGAAACAGCTCTCTTCATGTTCATGGTTCTGGAAAAAAAGCTCTTGCTGTACAAACAAAGCAAGGGAAACAAGGGAAATGTACACTTAGACCTGGAATGAGAAGTGCAAAAGTTGCTGTTTAAGCAAAAACTTGATGCTGTCTGGATAACCAGTGGCAAGCTGGCAATATACATTTGAAGCAAATGGTAATACTGTTGATCTACCTTTCATTCTGCTGATTTGTAGGCTAATTAAGAAGATGTTATAACCTCAGTATTACAATGCAGTGTTATAAAGTGACAGTGATTAGACTATTCTTTCCTGACAGAAATAATACTATTAGATTAAAAAAAAAAAAAAGCAAACAAAAACAAGCAACAACAACAGTGACAAACAGTGTGTTAGCAGCTGTTTTAATTTTTATTTGTATTCTCTGTCTATGAGCTTTATTCTTTTAAGTTTACAGTTAAAATTGGTCACCTATTAGGATGCCAAATGCTTTAGGTACCTAGACGATTCTCTGTAAATAAAGAATAAAGAACAAAGAACACCTACGAAATCTTATGGTAATCATCAATCTGTCAGAGGCAAAAGTAAAAATATTTAGGAGAAAGTGAAGGAGAAGACAGCTGACGGGAAGGGAAGGAAAATGTAAAGCAGGTTGTAGAAGCAGTTACTGCTAAACAGGTGATGTTTATGCCAATAGAATAAGTCAGATATGCTTTAAGTGAAATACTGTGTTTTGTACTGCCGAATGTCACTAGGGCCTGCAGGGGCAGTTTGCTAACTCTCCATGAACACATAGCCAGCTCTTCAAAGTAATTTCCATTATGCAGCAGCAGAGCTTTAAAGACATCCTTCCTTACTGATCTTGTTTTTGCATGATTCAACTTGCAAAGAACAAGATAAAGTTCCTGTGATAAACATTGATATTCCATTTGTTAAGGAGAATTTCTTCAGTCTAACTTATCTATTGCTGTTGCTTGTAACGATGTGAACAGCTTAACCTGCTGTGAGATTGAGAAATCATTAAAGTGTTTTATTGTTGTGGGGTTTTTTTTGTGATTGTTTTTCGTTTTTGTTTTTCCCTTTAAACTCAAGCCAACTGCTTATATTCCTGACCTTCTGGAAGTACTGAGGCTGTACTCAAGACCAGTCACAGCACTTTGTGCTGCTATACAGTCAGGGCTGGGGAGGATTTTTTCCAGACTCTGCTTTCTTCCTGTTAAAGTCAGTGAGGTGAATGCCAGCACCTAAATTCTCAGAAGCACTGATTGCAAAAAGCAACATTCCTTCCTCCTTTCTATTCCTTTCATTCCCTTTCCTTTTCTGTCTTCCTTTTTGTACTTTATTCCCTGAGCTATATGGACTAGTATAAAAACTAAGGTAAAGGAGGAAATAGAACAATTTCATACTAATCTGTACTGTGCAAAAAGAAGAAAAAAAAGTTTGCAGATTTGTTTTTTCTTCCTTTCTTTCTTTCTGAGGCAACTTGCTGTAAAATATGCATACTAATATGTATTAAGTATTTCAAAATACAATATTAATGATTTCTTTTTTTATTTACTTCTTTTGCCAGCAGCTTGAAGAGTCAGTGAAGTATGTACTTAACACTACGTCATCTGACTAGTCCAGCTATACTAGAAAACATGGGGTTTAGGTACAGGCTGATCCTGTGTTTTCAGTATATTCTTGGTTACCTAAGACATACACACGCCTGTTGTGGTGGTCTGCTGGCTAGCTGCTTGTATGTCATGAATCACAGATACAATATATTGTATGTGTATGTATCATTTCTATGAGTTTCATAGAATCCAATACAGTGGGAATTAATTCCAGAAAGTCAAAGATCTGTTTGTATCTAAGTGGGAAGAGGGGTTTTTAGGGATCCTAGAGAGTGAGTGATGACTGCTGGAAAAGGGTAGGTAGGTGGCAGACTCCTGACAAACTTTGCTGTGTGTCTTGATGTCTGTTGTCACAAATGTTACGCTCTGAGTAAACTAGTCCTCTTACAGGACGTGCCTAGTTTACGTCTTGAAGAATGACAGATGTTTCTGACATTCCCTGGAGGAAGCCTTGCCTCTGTAGCTGGGTGTCTGAGCAGTACCAGATTGAATGTCCCACTGGAGGTCTTTTCGAGAAGCATCTCTCCATGATTTAGAGATTTACTGCATAGATCCAGGGATTTAAATTAAGGGTGCTATTTTCCATCTTTGGATAATAAATTGACACAAATAACGGAAATGAAAACTTGAATGTTTATGTCACATACAACAAATACTAGGCCAACAAACCTGAATTAAAAATAACAGCAACAGAGCTACATAAGACACATGCACAAAAACAAACGAACAAAGAAAAAACCAAAACATTCCTACCAGTCAGATGTTGAGGGTGTTGAAGGTATCATTTCAAAACACACTGGAGCAACAAAATTTATCTTAAAGGACCACCGAATATTCACTTACCATAAGATCTAAGTCACCAGCAAGTTCTCTTTAGATTCTCTCTTTTTAGAGAGTATCTAATCTGCACATGGTGCATGTATGAAGCTCTGATTGATTCCTGTGAGAGAGAAATGTTATTAAAATGGATAGGTAATAAACAGACTGAATATTTTTACCATTTAATGATTGAGACAGCAGTTTTCTAAGTTTAAGCAAAACTGTTTTCTAAGGCAGAATTTTTATATGTATGACTGAGTAATGAGCATTTCCTATCTAAATACATATATACATATAATCATGTGAAATTCCAGAACCAATATTTTATTATATCCATTTTATACTGTCAAGTGCTGAGATCATATATATTAAGGAAACAAGCAATAGATGTTCCTCATTCTGGTGTATATGTATTCTAGTGCATGTATTAGAATACAGTGAGGAGAAGAAATAATCACACTAGAGCATGTTCAAATTAATAAGGTAAAAGACTAATATTCAGAACATATAGTCCTATTTCTGATACTGTCCACATACTTTGTAATCTTTACATTTCATATTTTGCACATTCTGATATTTAATACACTATTTGTGTAAATAGTTCTACGTGTTTGGCTAGTATAAATATGAACCATATTTTATAATGTGCTCTTCCATGTAAATAGAGTTTCTCTCCTGGTGATTTGTCTTAGAATAACTAAATTTTAGTCTATTGATGTTGTTGGTGAATGCATTTGCAATATAGTTAAAATTAGGTAGCAGTAATTTGTACTGTATAGTTGGGGCCTATTTCATAGCAAAACAATAATTTAAAAATGGGCCACGCATTGTGTAGGGAAATAGTAATTTTCTTTAAAACACAATATTGTGCTGTAGTTTCATTTCTCCTATGTTTTACTTCCTTTCTGCTGTATCCTTTAAAACCTTGAAAGACTCATAACATATGCAAGCACAATTTTCTGTACTTTTCTTAAACAGAACAGCACATACTAAATGCTATTTGAAAGATGGACTTTTCTGCTGTCTTCTAGTTTCTTCCCTGTGAGTGAGGGAAAAGCAAATCAGTTCTGAAATGTATTATTTAGGATTAATAGAACCATACTTAACTATTCAAGTATGTACTTCTACGTATTTGACAAATATACCAAATAGTTCTGCACTAAGATAGAGTCAAATTCTTTATATTTCTTTGTTGTTTTTTGGGTTTTTTTTGTTGTTGGTTTGTTTTTTTGTTGTTGGTTTTGTTTTTTTTTTTTAGATTAACCTTTCTATCGAAAAGTGTGCATAGCCTTCCTTGTAACTGCAAATCTCTATTTTCATCTTCATCCTGGATATTGATTAAAGTTCCAGTGATTCATGGCAATCACTATTCTCTCAAACCATTAAAAACTGAAAAAGAATCAAACCCAGAGTTGGTAGGGATTACTCCCACCTTCCCTAATGTTGATTCATGCATTAATTTCAGAGCAGTTCTACAAGAACTGCTCTGAAATTAATGACTCCTGTTTCATTATGTTGAACCACAAGGTCATAGGCAGACGTTGGTGGTACAGCAGTAGAGGTTTGACAAGCATAGCAATGCAGGCTTTTATTCATCACTGATGAAAATGTATAGCTAATGATGGTGACTATGTTGAAAAAGAGTGTTTTGTAGCCAGGAATTTACTCTATCAAATACTATTTGTGCTTTTCTTATCTGTTTTAGTCTCCATGGAAATAAATAGGAGACATCACTTTCTGAGCAACTTACATACTTAGGAATCTTTTCAGTATTAAACTCATTCCCTACAATTGTGAATTTGCAGTTATGAAATGTAGGTATTGTGTCTTGCTAGCAGCTTACTGAAAAACCTTTAAGCCTGTAGAGAGTTAGACTTATGTTATTGTATGTAGAAATCTGGGTACTACTAGATTTGCAAGAGAGTTATGTCAGAGTAGACCCTGGACTAATTACATTAAGAAGATTTAAGATTTAAGTTGGTGACTAAATTCACCATGTAGTCAACTGAAAAAAGTGTCTTAAGTCTTAAAATGGTTATGTTAAATTTATGGGTCTCAGTTTAAGGTAGGATCTTTTTCTGGGTCTCTCCTCTGATGCTTACTTCTCTGTCACAGGGAGCAAGCTTTTTAGGGAATTTAAGCATTTTGTTTTGGAGAGCTGTAGTTGCCTGAAGGCTAGGTGCACTGAGGTACTTAATTTAGACCGTCTGGATCCCACCCAGAACATTTTCTGAAAAACAAAGTAAAACAACAGCAACAACAACAACAAAAACGCCCTATCTTTGTGAAATTGGCAAATAAATATCGTTTTGTTAAAAAGAATAAAATAAAACAAATATGTAGCAATGCTGGATTATCAGTTTTGATAATGACGTTCTTAATTACTTCACCCTTAGGGCCTGAATCTGATCTTATTTCCATTGGTATAAAGCAAGGATGACTTAGATAAAACTGATGTAGCGAAAATGAAATATAATTGATGAGAGATCAGAATCAGTGATATGCAAAAAGTAGAACTAATCAAAAAACAGAATGGTTTTATAACTTATGCAGTTGACATTTTCTTAATCTAGCTCTCCAAGAAGTTAACCTTTGGATAAAGACCTTGGGTCCCCCTTAGAGCCTTATAGCATTCAAGGAAGTGAAGCCACTAGAAATTCTGTAAAAAGATGATTATGATTCTGTAGAGCTTTTAAAACCATGTAGTAAACTCTTTCATTAAATGATTGATGTCTTTCCAATTTAATATGTTTCTGCCTCTGACAAGTCTTTGTGCTGGCTTTTCTTTCCAGTGAGCAAAAGCTGGAGAAGCATTGAACCATAGCATGTTTTCAAATAACAAAAAATTCCTCTCAAATCAATTTTTTTTCTTTTTTTTTCTCTTTTCACAAGAAGTTTGTTGCAACAAAGAAAGAAAATTTGGAGGAACTGAAGATATTTATGCATAAGTTTTGTGTATTTTAGTTTTATTATACACATTTAAACCTGTGGATTGTATTTAAATAATTGCTACTGTTTAGTAGGAGGTTGTTAGATTATTTTGTATATTCAAGTCAGTTAACTAGCTTCACTTTACAGATTGTTTTTGCCCTATGATAATGGGTTTCTCTTCACATTTACATGACACTATTTTTTGTACAGCTCAGGCCTGGTCACAAAATGATTTCATTTGGTACAGTCAACGTTGTTTCAAATGGATATTTTCTCAGTTGTTTGAATACATTTATTTATACTTTGAGGGAAATGTTAAATATTTTATTTATCTCAGTGGCAGTTTTCCATGGTAGTCACCTAGGCTCTCATCAGTGAGACTGCATCTTTGGCAAGCCCTCAGCAAGTGAGTCATAGGCTGGCTGCTCTGCCAGATCTTCCTCTCATGGACATGAGTTTCACTCCCATGCACACTCACTAAATTCAAGCTTGTTAATTCTGCTTTTTATCATTGTAGTAGAGAATCCCACATGGATATTTATCTGTCTCCATACTAGAGTTGTAGCACTTTTCAGTAGAAAAAATACAGGCTCAGAACTCAACAAAATTGCAAGCTATTTTTGCAGAGAATACCACCCAAGCTGCTCTCTGGAATGTGCCCATCCTTAGCAGTGCCTTTATAATGCATTTCATGTGAATTTGGAGGACTGAAACACAAGCTGTACACATTTTAGAGATGTTAGCAATGCTTTTTCCCCACTGAACAATTACGTCTTTGGAAGTACCAGTTTGATCAAACTTGTGCCACAGTGATAACTGTTGTTTTGTGATGACATCTTTATAGAATATTTATATGCCTTCCCATTAATATTTGATCAACTGTTTTTAGTTTTTGGCATGGCACTTCCCAGATTTTTTTTGGCTATGTCTGAAACAAAATGCTTTGTTATGGGGCTGGAATTTATTCAACTGCCTCTTGGACATCTTATACTAAATTAACATGATTGTACTTGTTTGTAGGCCTCCAAAGCTACACTTCTAATCACTTATTGTATTTTACTGCTGCAAATACAACATTTCCTTTTGGGCAAGTGAACTGTGGTAGAGATATTAGCTATAGAGAAGCAGGGAGAATGTATTAAGGTAATTCTTTTCTTTTTTTTTCATGAGCAACATCCTTGAAGCTGACATTTTTGTGACTGAATAGATGACAGCATGAAATTCAATTACAGCAAACAGTCTCAGTCATTACACCTGTCTGCTTCTAGGGGAAAGGATTTGTAAATTGTGCTTTATCCTTCCATTCCCTAAAACTTGTGTCTGTAATTGACAGTTGCCAACAGAGATGACTGGAGACAGAAGGAGAACATAATGTGTCTGAGTAGCCCACCAGGGAAAAGAGTATCCACATATTTGGGAGTTTTGTGATGTTTTGTTTTCCTTAATGAAGAGTAATACCTGTGTGCCAAGGATTTACTGCAAGGCTGGTGGCAGATGTTCCAGTTAAAACAAAAACAAAACAACTTATGAAAGATGAATTGCTAAAAAAAAAAAAAGGACAAAAGAAAAATCTAATTAACATAGAACTATTTCTTCTGCAAAGGAAAACAAATGCTGCAACAGAACAAAAGCCCTTCTTTGTTATTTGTAAGGCTGTTTTGCTACTCTAACACATTTGTAAGAATCAGGTTTGTGCCTGACATGTCAAAACTTATTCACAAAACAAGAGTTGTGGATACCTTGGGAGTCTATGTTGTCACTTGTTACACAACTCAGCATCCGTTCAGCACTGATTGATGCCCAAGTCACCAGTTTGAGAAGAAATGGGATACAGACATGACAATAATATTTGTACCAAATGTCAAGCAAAAGAAACAGGGGAGTTCATAGAACAGGTCTAGACATAGACTCTTAGTAGAAAAAAATAACAACATGATAGACAAACTGTCAGCTCTGATCTTTCTAAACTGTTTCATCTTCTTCTTTCTAGTGAGTTCTTTTTATTGGTTTCCCTTCTCCAGATTTTGCCACAGTAGATACTGTATAAAACTGATAGAGGTGGCAGATTTTGAGGTTGATGAAGGATTTACCAAAAATCATATATTTTAAACAAATCAGTAAGTGTACTTGGTAAATCGCTACATTCTAGATAATTACAGTTTTATTAGAACTTTACTAATGTCATTGAGGAGGAACAGAATCTATTTATTCCTTTTCCTCATTAATTTATTTGTGAAAGTATTCAGATAGCTAGTGTTTGTGTTTCTGTCCTGAGATCTGCAGGTAATCTAGGAGTTTCTCAACTACAAAAGCAGTAGCAAATAATAACAAAAAGGCAATAGAGTAATGCAATCAAGTATTACTTGAATACATTGCTTGCTACCATTTACTCCTGAGATCTCCAGGTGCTCAGAGAGTTGTGTGTGCATCATGGTTTATAGTACGTTGTGTGCACACTGTGTTATATTTATGAGCCGGAAAGTAAAGTGTGTCAGAGAGGAAGTTAAAATGGCTTCTCTGTAGGTTATTATTAGTGTAAAATATCTGATTTATTTGGGTCTATTTTTGAATGCTGCAGCTTATAAACACAGTGGGGAATTTCTCTGTCATTGATTCAAAGCAATGGGTACTAATGGCATAATACAGTGGTACTCAATAACCTTTTATCACGGGCTGCTTTGTCATGTGGAGATTTAACTGAGGGCAGAGAAATACACTTTATGGAAAAAGAAAGTCTTATAAATTTCCATTTATCTGTTTAATATTATTCTGCTCATGAACTATCATACTAGCTTCTATTTACTATTTTTTGCACGAATTATAGTACAAAATAACATATTTTACATATTACTGTAAACATGAAGATTAATGTAGGAAAATTAAGCATTCATAGAACCAGCTGTGGCTACTCATGGCTTGAGTACCACTAACATGTTGCCATGTTTTGAGATGTATAGATATTTTTTCTTTCACACAAATCTTTTTCCAATTTATGGGAAGCAGAATAAACAGATAAGAGAAAAGCCTTAAAATTAGCCCAGTACCTATAAACCATTGTCAGGGTTTTATTTCAGATGACATCTGTGTTGCTTCTCAGAAGAGAGTAAGGGCATGTGTCCTGAGGCACTGTTCATCAGACCAGCATGAAACCCAGCGTGGTGCCCCATGCTGGCCCCAGGCCCCTGACAGCAACTGCTGTCATTCCTCAAGGTGTATAATGTCTTTGCCACAGATCTTATTGAACAATTTTGGCAATTTTGATGCCTAGGTTTCCCCCAGAAAAAAAAAACAACAGAACACAGTGGAATGCCAAGTTCTGCCTTCATTTAACACTCCTCTTGGGAGCAAAATAGTGTGGCAGGGTGTTCTTTGTGTAGCTGTGGTGCAGGGAAGGAAACAGAGTACAGGGACCTTTGTATTCTCTTCCTGGACAGCCATTTAAGAGCCAACAGTTCTGCCACTATTTTCATATTACTGTTCTCATATATATTAAAGAATTCATTTTGTGTTCATTGTCTGTAAGAGTCCAGATGCCAGACACAGTTAAAAGATACTGACTGACAGTCAATGAAACCATATTGCTTAAAGATTTCTGCCCAGAAAGGAGAGAATAGCAACATTTTAAAAAGGAGTAGTAGATTATGTTATAACCTTTAGGATGCTAGTATCTCTGATTTTCCATGATCGACATCTGTCAGCAGTCACCTTCAGTCACTACTCAGAGCGCTCAATTGCTGCAGAAGGCCATTTCAGGAGACCACTGTTAATGCTTCATGGAATGTAAAGTGTATGTTGATAAAGTTTTACAGGGACAGAAAATGTGATATCTTTGTTGCTGTGTGAAAAGCTAGTGCCTTTATGTAATTGCCACACCTCCCAAGCCTGAAAATGAGAAAGGCCAAGAGTTTTAAAACTTTGGGAGTGCTGCTGCAAGGGTGTTGTGCTATGAGAGTGTATGAGTGCTACTGCTGATTTCAGCGAGTACCAGATGAAGATTAGATTGAGGAACATAGGAAATTCTGCACAAATGTGCATGGGAACTTCTTCACAGTGCAGTGACCCTGGCACAGCTGCACAGAGAGGTGATGGAGTCTCCTTCTCTGGAGATGTTCAAGACCCGCCTGGACACCTACCTGTGCAACCTGGGCTAGGGAGCTGCTCTGGCAGGGGGTTGGACTCTGTGATCTCTAGAGGTCCCTTCCAACCCCTACAATTCTGTGATGATGTGATTTCCTCACCTTCATTTGGGAGCCTTTCTGCATAACATGAGACCCTAGACTTTAAACCTATATTCCTGGAGGGTTGTAAATAGTTTGTTTTATAGACATGAGCTACTAACCACTCAGATGTGCTATTTCTATAGTGAGCTTAAAAAAGGTATGAGATGAAAAGTTTCCATGGCTGATGCTGCCAGATGAAATTGAGACACATTCATGAAGCAGAACTGCAGAAATCTCAGAGAAATAGCTGAGTAGGTTTCTTTTGCTGACTACTCATTTTTTTTCTTGAAAACAGTGTTAGGGCTGATTTTGTGCTAGAAATTGGCACATAATACCTAACTTTGCTTATGTAGAAAGTCCAGCTTCACATGTTTTCATTTTTCAGTTTATATTGTTTTGTTTTAGCATTTTATGCTACATATATATGTATATGTATATTTATCCAATGTGCAAAAGTCTTAATTTTGTATCTGTCTGTGTATTTTGGAAAGTATACTGTGGATAAAGGGAAACATCAAGCGTGAGAAAGAGAGAATAGCTAGGGATAGAGCTAAAGCATGAGCAATATTATGATATAATATTTTTTCATAACTCTGGACTAAAAGCAATGCCTTCCAAAACAATCACTGCAGTTTTCTGTACATGAATATTTGCAGATATTAATAATATACCATATGCTTGGCTTAGCCATATGAATATAAAACAACAGTCTACCAGATGCAAAATTCTCTCTGGAACATAATATTTTCTTGGAATATCCTGCTCTTTTTGACACCTCTGTTTTAACTTTTTCAATAACTTGATCTGGAAAAGATGACGAGCTTGAAATCTATATAACTTGAAGGCTTTATCAGTAAAGCCCAGCAGAGTTATATTTCTCTGTGGCTGTGATGTTGAAACCTAGTGAAAAATCAATTTTTCCTTTTGCTGAATGGTATATTTGAAGCATTTAGAAAAGGTGAATGAGTGTGCTGAGGGCCTGTCATTCTCGAAGTACTTCCTTATGCAGCATGTGTAGGTACATCTCCTATTAGTCCTGAGAGGCTGTGTGTGTTTGATGCATTGGATGTTGTGTCAGCAAGAAGGAGAAAAAGAGGAGATGAGGTATATCAGAAACAAAGTTGATAGCAGATGATGTTTTGAACAGCCTGTATCCCCAGGTGTAATATATTATGGAAATAATGACGGAGACAAGTGATGCTTCTTTGTAACCTGTAAAGATACATTAGGGATTATGCATGCTCAAGTTACTCTGAACTGGGTCCTTAGATATGTCTTCATCGTGAACAAATTTGTTAGAGAAGTAGTAGAAATGATTATACTAGAATAAAGGATAAAATGCTTCTGACCTATACACTCTCATTAAGCAGCATTAAGAAATGCAACGAAAAAGGCAGGATAAAGACAGCATCTGTGTCTAGCCTGTACCATTGATTAATTTTCTTATGTGGTTGCTCCGGTTCACTAAGGTTTCCTTCCAGTAGCAATAGGCTGGTGTACCCCCAACAAATGTCAAGGCTCAAAGTAGGACATGAAGTAAGTTCAGGTAACTTAGTGCATTTTAGGAATATCATGCAATATAGGACTTATATACATTATTATTTTCAGAGCCTCACAAACACACACGCTCAAGGTCAGAACTGCCAACATATTCAGCCTGCAGGGTTGAGCTCTCTTCTGCTTTATTATAGATTCTTCTACCACTGAAATATAGCAGAATATTTAGGCTAAGAAAAAGAAACAAACAAATAACTTTTAATCTGATCATGCTCAAATGCAAAGAATATTAATAATCAGGAAATACAGCTCATTTATTTAAGACTTTGCATGCTGGCTTGCAATGCTAATAATTCACTGAGATTTTCTTTTGCATGTAAATCCCTTAAGAGTGGAATTTGATGGTGATATGCTTTGTGCAGATATAAAGTGGGAGTCTTGTACAGTATATCTCCCTTCCCCTATCAACATCTTCCTTCTTTCTGTTCCTCTTTCTTCACATTGCTGTTCATTCCCCACATGTCCAAAATTAACTAATGCTAGAGGAAGCGAGTTCATTTTACTTGAATGCTTAAAAAAACAAAAGGAATACTCTGACCAACTGAAAAATTTGGATAATCTAAAACAAAAAGCAGTTAATGATGAGAACAATTTCTAGTGATATAGGTAATATAAATTTGTTTCATTAGAAGTATGAACATTAACAATTTGGGACATCTAAAAATGTAAAATTAACAGTCTGAAAACATTTATCTGTATGAGATGTAACATTAAACATGAAACATAATGACTTCTCTTGAAATTCAGCTAAGTTGTTGTGCTACTTATTGAGATAAAGAAGACAACTAGTTAACTACTGTACAGAAAATCAGACAGAGTGAATAACTTTGCTGCATTCCACATTCCTCTCTCTTTGCAACAAAAAAAAAAAGAATATATATACTCTAATTAGAGGATGAAAATTCTCTAAGCTTTTAGAAAGAGTATGCAGGAAGTGATAGATCCTGACTCTGGAAGGCTTTATCAGCCCATGGTGTTTGCATGACACAATTTTATGATTTTATTAGTTTGGCAGCCTACATTAAAGGGTCTTCAACTTTGATTATATTGAATATGTGACTTAATAGTTTATAATGAAAATTATCACGCATGGCTTCTATTCTTAATTTTCATGGACTCTTGGAGCCTCTAGTGAAATGTAAATAAATTTAATTTTAAAACCTCTGTGACTATTCATGTTATAATAAAAAGGGTTAGAAACAGAATTAAAATATGAAACTAGAAATCAAATGTTAAGTTTCCTAGGGAATTATCATCTTAATTGTGCCATAGAGATTCTTACTTTAAGTTTTTGTTCTTAATACTAAAGGGCTGTGCGTTCTTAATTTTTTCTTCCTGTGTTCTTTAAATTAAACAAAATAAGGATGCTAAAGAATATTATAATGGGAATTACTGGAATAAGATTTTGAGATGAATGATAAAAGTGAACTTCACCTACTTGATACAGCAAAGTATCCCTGTTCTGTAACAGTATTTGTATCTGTATGAAACCAGTGGGAGTAATTTTATATAGTGAAAGCATTGTAGTTCTGAAATGAAGTTGTTCCTGTTTTTTTCCCCTAGGAAAAAGAAAAGATTTAAAATTTTCATTATGTTTGTTAAAAATTGTAGATTATATACTTGAAGGATACTTAAATAAATGTATCTCTTATTTTTGCTTACTTTCCTGTCTTCTGAATCTACTCTCCAAACTTGATCAGTTTCATATAAATGTAAATGTCTGTTTCTTTTTAGACAGAGGAGGGGAGGGTCAGCTTCTCTCTTTATCTCTCTTTTATGTAAGCAATGTTACACCCTTTAAATTTATTTAATTATTTCCAATAAATTGAACAGGAACAAGGACAAGTTCTGAATGGTTCTAGTGCTATAGCTGTTTTTTAAAGAGCTATAATTTTACAGAACTTCTGTGCACACATTCCTGTATGCAGCATGTATGTTTGTGGAAAAGTAAGATGCTAGGATTTCTTTGGAAGGACCCATCAGCAGTAACTCCACTTTCTTTTTCATTAAGCAGGAGATAAGCTGATCAAGAAAGTTACTTTTTCAGTCACTTATATTATGCTAATTGATAACTGCTGTTAAATGACATTCAATGACTATATAATGGTTGTAGATTGCTTTTCAGAAATTTGAAATGTCACCTTATTGCGAGTGCTGTTTATTAGGAAACTGTGTGCATGTGTGTGTGTGTGACTGTGTGCAGTTGAGGAAGAGGAATATAGTGACCCTTTATTTTGTAAGTTCTACTTCTTAAATTACCTCAGACTTTCATTAGCTACCAGAACCAAAGATAGAAACTTCAACTCTCAAGAAAGAATGTTCTGGGAAGATTTGAACTAATGGAAAAAAGGGGTTTTAGTCTCTTGACAAAGTTGTTTTCAACACTAAACAGTGCTGTAATCAGATAGTCTGGCAGGTTGTTTGTTAAGCAGCATTGGTTTCAACTACATGAAATCAGCATAAAGCATGTAGGTTTTTTCCTAACAGTTTATTTTTATTCTTACAAGTATTGTTGAAACAAATGCAATAACTATTTAGATTCTTATCACAAATCAATCTACAAAGCTATCTCATTGTCTTAATCAGAATTCTTTTACCTAATTATTATTCCTATCTCAATTTCAGCATTGCACTAACTTCAACAATGCCACTTTTTTTGCTGTTTGCACTTCAATTTGATTTCCATTCCAAGTTTATGAACAGTAATAGGATACTGCTTGAATATTCATTAGCTTTGAATTGTGAGCTATGAAAAGGTGCTTTCTTTTACCTTAATAAAAGTGGCTCAGCATGGGGTGGGTCAGTAATGACATGTGATTTTAAGCATCCAACAGATTTCCTTATTATTTATTGACGCATCTTGTCCAAACAGCTCCCTCACAAGTTAGTGGAGTAATGAAAGAGAGAGTGCTGCAGAGGAGCGTGGAGCTTTCCTGGCAGGAACCAGAACATCCCAATGGAGTCATTACTGAATATGAAATCAAGTATTATGAGAAAGTAAGTGCATAGATTATCTGTAATGTACAACAATGTACTGTTTGCGACATGTTGGCTCACTAAGTTCTGGAATTATGTTAAAACCATAACCATGCTATCAACTACCCTGTCTCTTCAAAGTCACAGTGATTCTGCTTGCTATTAATAACTAGTGCTTCCCTGCAATTATTATTGCTAGTTTATGTTACATATCTTGTATTCTGTTATAATAAAAGTGAACCATCCACTCAAAATCAGCCTTTTTTTTTCTACAATTTTCCCATTGCTGAATTGGACTGTGGATATTTTACCGTGAGATTTGTCATTTTCCAGTCTTCCTTACATTGTCTTTAAACCTTTTTTTATTTCCTTCTGTGTAACTGTGATTCCAGTCTTGAGATGAGGCATCAAATACAATCCTTGAGTGCATTTGCTTTTACATTTTAAGTTGAGCAGCTTAGGCTTAAGGCCTGAAAACTTTCACACTTCCTACAGTTTCAGCTGATAAATATTCCTTATTTGTCCTTTTAAAAAGATCCATGAACATGAGATTTGTTTTTCACTCCTTCTCTTGATGCAGACAGCTGCTTCTCTATTGTAGATGAAGTGATCTCTGTTTCTGTTAGAGTGAAATTGCAGTCTTATTGATGTCAGTCAGAGTTTTGCCATTCATTTCAGAATGTCTAGGCCTTCATTCTTGATAGCCTTGATGTACTCCAGAATAAAAAAAAAATCTGACAAACACGTAAGCAGGGCCACATGCAACTATAAGCAAGATGAAAATGGGGTAAAGGCAGGATTTGCAGCTACGTGATTGTTATAGGACGTGCACTAAGTGTTGCTCATCCACATATTCCTATATTACCATATTCCTAGTTTTTATATAGCATTCTGGGAGAAAAAAGAAAAACAAATTAAAAAAAAATTCTTCTCTGTGATTACTTGTGAAGATATTTCATCTCTACCAAGAAAGTAGTAGTATCTCTGTATCAACAAGAGCATGTCAGCTTGCTAGCTAACATGCAATCAGATAAATTCAGACCAATTTTATGCGCTAAATTACAAAAAAATTCTTAGCAATAGATCTTTATATGAATTGAGAAGGGAATAAATTGCTTATTTGTTGATTTTAAATCCTAGTTTTAGTTGTTCACTTTGATGACTTTTGTGACAAAACTTATTAGATATTTAAAGTTAGCTAAACATTTCTGTGAAAGGACTTTTTCCCTCACACTCACACAAAGCATGTCTATACATAACAAAATAGAATGAAAAAAGACATGCATATTTGCCAAAACCAAAACTGTTCTCTGCACAAACACAGGGAAAAAAATACAATTTTGCTTGATTTTATATCCACAACAGCTTCTGGTCTGTTAAAATAAATTAAACAAAAAATTGCCCAAGATACTATATTTCTCGAATATGATAACTGATAGCATGTAAATTCTGCTTTAAACAAACAGGAGACATTCATTGCCAATTTCCTTTATTTGCCAAGACAAGAATTGCTATTTTCTTGTAAGTGAAGGAGACCTGCCAGTGTTCTATTTATTGCAGTGAAATTAAGAAAAGAGAATATGAACCTGATCCTAAAACTAGTCACAGATATGCTGAATTTAAACCTTTAATTCAGTGAGTCTATTAAAAAAAAAAAAAAAAAAAAAAAAAACTTGCTTTCATTTCAAAGCAGTGCAGATCAGTTTGAATCATAAGCTTCTTGATAAGAACTAGAAAGGCAGGTTTTTTGTTTAATTACTGTGTGAGCCCCCCACCAGCCCCCCCCCCCTAAAAAAAAAAAAAAAAAATCAAGATCTGGAAATTTTCAGCTCCTTTTATGGACAAATTAAAGATTTTTTGTGATTCTGAAATATTCTGATAGGTGCTTTTTCACCTCTCATCCTTCTGGCTACAGCTGGAGTGGAAAATTCCTGAAGTCCTCCTGAATTACTCTCAATGTCTGTGATGTTTCTAGCTCAGGTTATTTTTACTTCTTTGTTGTTTTTTTATTTATTTTTTTTTAATTCAAGAACTGGCAAATAAGCCTCATTTATGATTCAAACCCCAAACTCTGAAATTCCAATGTGGCTTAAAGTTGTGAACCTGTATGAGTGCTATTATGCTTGATTCTCGTCTCTCAAGCATTCTTGTTCTTTCTCACATATCAACATACATTCCACCATAGTCCTCACTTACAGATGATTTAAATTTCTTGGAGAAGATATGAAAAATTGTTGCTAGCTGAATTGATGCACAGATGACTGAGCGAGCAAGGCCCAGGAGAAGCCATTAGTGAATCTCTGAAAAGAAGTCATGTATGTTTTGTTGAACCCTGTATTTCAGCAAAAGCCATTGCTGCTTTGTTGACTGTAAAGGGGAAGGTTCTCCATCATTTTTTAGCTGACAAATTGAAATGAGTTACAGATTTATTCCTTCCCTCTCTATCTGTCTCATTAGCACTGCCTTATGTGGCTCATGCTTCTCTGGTCATGTCAGGGTTGCATTTGCCACTGAAAGTCAACAGAGCTGCTCATGTCTATTCTGAAAGACAATCTTGATCATTTAAATGTGATGAATCCCGTGAATGCGATGAAGATTCTCATCTACAAAAAGGATTTTGAGGAGGATCTGGGGAACTGCAGGCTGGTCAGCCTCACCTTGGTGCCAGGGAAGGTTTTGGAATAGATCGTCTTGAGTGAGATCACACAGCATATGCAGGACAGCCACAGGATCAGATCCAACCAGCATGGGTTTATGAAAGGCAGGTCCTGCTTGACCAACCTCATCTTTTTTTATGATTAAGTGACCCACTTGATGGATGAGGGAAAAACTGTTGATGTACTCTACTTAGACTTCAGGAAGTCCTTTGACACTGTCTCTTACAGTATTCTCCTAGAAAAGCTGACAGAAATGGCCTGGAAAGGTATGCTCTTTGCAAGTTAAAGAATTGGCTGGATGGCTGGGCCCAAAGAGTGGTAGTGAATGGAGTTAAATACAGCTGGTAATCAGTCACGAGTGGTGTTCCACAGGGGTCAGTACTGGGGCCCATCCTGTTTAGAATCTTTATTGATTATCTGAATGAGGGGATTGAATGCACCCTCATGAAGTTTTCAGACGACACCAAGTTGGGAGAAAATGTTGATCTGTCTGGGGTTAGGAAGCCTCTACAGAGGGATCTGGAGAAGCTGGAATGATGGGCTGAGGCCAGTGGGAATTTCAGCAAGACCAAATGTTGGGTCCTGCACTTCAGCCAAAACAACTTCTGGGATCATTTAGTCTGGAGGAGGCTTGGGGGAAACCTTGTAGCCCTCTACAACTCAGTGAACCATAGAATCTCCAAGGTTGGAAAAGACCTCTAAGATCATCCAGTCCAACCATCCACCTATCACTAATATTTCTCACTAAACCATGTCCTTCAGTACCACATCTAAATGTTTCTTGAACACACCCAGGAATGGTGACTCCACCACCTCCATGGGCAGCCCATTCCAGCACCTGACCACTCAAAGTGGTCTTTCTGAAAGGAGGAAAAGCTACCTGAAAAACTATCTGAAAGGGAATTGTGGAGAGGTGAGTTTCAGCCTTTCCTTCCAGACAACTAGTGATAGGACTAGAGGGAATGGCCTCAAGTTGCGCCAGGGGAAGTTCAAGTTGGATATTAGAAAAAACTTCCCTGTAAGTGTGGTCTGGCAATGAAATGGGCTGCCCAGGGCAGTGGTTGAGTCACTGGCCTAGTGGTGTTCAAGAAACATGTAAATGTGCTACTAAGGGAACATGGTTTAGTGGGCAACATTGGTGACAGGTGAATGGTTGGACTAAATGATCTTAAAAGTCTGTTCCAGCCTTAGTGTTCTGTGATTCTGTGACTGTTTGAATATAGTAAATATCTTTGATACAGCTTTTGTAGCACTTGGAACTGGGCAGTTACTCACAGGACTTGTAATCTTCAGATTTTGAGAGCATTGTACTGAGCTTCTCTCCCTGGATTCTTTTTGATGCCATAGTGTCAGAACCTGAGAAAAGATAGAGAAAAGATTAAAAACTTCTGGTCAGAGACCTCAGATCTTGGTGCAAAATCCATTCCATTAAACATTAGCACTATTATTATTTTTAAAGGTGTTGCAAGTTAAGAACAGAATGTGTTCTGACCATACAGTAACAGATAGCCCTGTCCCTGAACTGTTAACTCTATTGCTCCCACTGGAAAGCTGTGTTAAAGCTATTTTTCCATCGTAATTTCAAAATGTAATCTGAGCCAAAGAAGCGATCATTTTATGTCTAGATTTTTATGAGTAACAACATAAGCATCCCATTTGAATTTTATGTTACACTTAGACCTCCTCATTGCAGTGGCAGTATTTTGTAATACACCACAGAGTATGCTTTATTTTTTATGATGAGAAAAAAAAAGCATTCAACAAATTGAAATAAACTACCCAGGATGGCTGTCAGTTGCTGATGTGATAAAATCTGACCTGTGAATGTCATTTAAATCTTTTATCTAATTGTTTCCAGGATCAAAGGGAGAGAACCTATTCAACAGTAAAAACCAAGTCCACTTCAGCTTCTATTAATAATCTAAAACCAGGAACAGTATATGTTTTCCAGATTCGTGCTTTTACTGCTGCTGGTTATGGAAATTATAGCCCCAGACTGGATGTTGCCACACTAGAAGAAGCCACAGGTAAACATTTGGATCTATGTGAAATTTCAGAAAAAAATTAAGTAGTGCAAAAAATTATAAAGTCATGGGCAGTGTTATTAAAATCAGAAGAGAAAAAAAAAGAAATTATATGTGAGTGGATTTTGTCATTGTATTTTGAAGGATGAACTTCAATTAGTTATTTTACCATTGAACTAGAAATTGCACTCTCATAACTAGCCATTAATTTTGTCACATCTGTTTCTTTTTTTCTGATGCCTATCTAAAACAGAGAAAATTATATTGTTTTTATTTGAGCACACATCTATTCCCTTCTTACAAGAGGTTATATGAGCTGAGTAACACTGCTAGATTCTTCATTATTGAGGAGAGAAAGGAAGAGCAGGTTCAGCCAATGGAGGCTTCTCCAGGACATTTTTTTCCTCTGTAATTTTCTAGGAAAGAAAACCAAAAACCTTTATACAGTTTTGTTTACATATGTGTTGCTTCAGATATATATCTGTTCTTACTGTCTTCTGAGCTGAGCGTCACTTTGGTTTATAAATAGAGGTTTCAAAGACACTAGATTTCTCTAAGGCTCTTGTAGTAAGCAGTAAGCTGTGTAAAAAAAACAAAAACTGCAGTCTCCTTAAATCCTCACAAAGGAAAATATGAAACCGAAGCATGAACTTGCTTGTACAGTGCACCAAAGTATATGGCAGGGAGATATTTTGGGAGAGCTTGCTCTTTCTTGGTGCCAAAACCAAACATGTACCACTGTTAGTCTAGAAATTTCATTGATGCATTTTTCACCACCCATTATAGATTTATGTTCATGCATACTTTCACATTTTGAGTCTTCAGAAGGAAACTCTTGCACCAGTGGGAACTGGTAGCCATGATGTAGCTGATGAGAACTGCCCATGTCCCTGGTAGAAAATTTGGTCATTTAGGTTTGAGTAATTTGGTTCAAGCTGACGTGTCTAACAGGTCAGCCAGATTTGGAGCTGAGAATACATAGCCTACATGTTCAAAAGCTTCCGATACCAGCTCTGCTCTGTGCTTTATGCAGCATATCTAAGGTGCAGATACACACAGTTACATCTTAGTTAACTGCAGCTGGGTGTCGCCTGAATTTGTGGGTATATTTAAAAAACAGTAGTTAGGTCTTGTTTCCAGACAGGATATGAAAATTATCAATAAGAAGTAATAGCACACACCTGATAGACTTAATTGAAATAGTGATTATCATAAGTAAAAAAAAAAGTAGCAGTAAAATATTATGACCAATGTTATTAGTTTTGTCTGATAGCATGCTTTCCTTCTGTAGTGTTCTTTACATAGGCAGTATTCTGAGTTACAGATAGAAGTAATTAAAAAAAAATTGAAGGCTTTCACAATCTGTCATAGATTTCTACTAATTAACCATACATATTTAAAATTATTTGACTAAAATGTTTCCCCAAAATGTCATTAATTACATGAGTATTTTCTTACTGCGTGTAAGCATACTAGGAGCCACTAAGATGAGCAAAGGTCATTTCTGAGGTAAGCTTTAAAGAAATCTAGTATCTTCACTGGAGTTTGATTAACTTATGAAATATTAAAAAATCCTAGAAAAAATGTATCACTGAACCGTTTGCATCATGTACCCTTTTTCTCAGTCCGGGTGATGAGAAAATACATATAAATCAGTATATACATGGCCAGTATGTGCACAAGATTTTTTCTCTTGTCAAAGGCTAGCCTTGTGTTTTGACATTCTATGTCATCTGCTTTCACAAAAGAAAATTTCAAAAGTGGCATATATTCAGTATTCTTGAGAGGAGATTAAAGGATGCATTTCCCATCAATGATAAGCAACTCCTACGTTCCATATATAATTTTCAGAAATAAGTAAAATGTTAGTAAAAAGATAGCAAGCTTAATAAATTATTTTAGAATTCTCATGCAAATAAGAATCTTTGTTTCCCATATTTTATTTGTAGTTTTATCAGATCTGGCAGGTTAATAAAATTAGGCTTGTATTAACATTTAATAAGAAGAAATTTAGTGAAATATACTGCATTGCACAAGTAAGCAATAAGCACGTGTTACACTACAGCTAAGAGGCATTGTTTTCTCCTTATTCCAGTGACTTTCTGAATGTGGCTTTAAAACTATCAGGGTATTTCAAATATATATACTGACAGTGCTCAACCATCACAGTTTGCTAGCCCTGTTGCATACCCAGTCTCACCTGGTATTTCAGCTGTTTAGCACCTCTTAGTTGGTGCTGTTGGTTTTTGTGTTGTGATCAAAACTGCGTGGCCACTTCTCAGTATTTGAGAAACTATGTTTGTCATATAACCTTATATGTAAAATATTCATATTTAATACCTGTATCCATACACATATTCATACGTTGGACAGTATATACATATTTATCTAAAATAAAAGAAACATTATAAAGCAAAAATGCTTTATGAAGGCAGGGCATTTATGTTCTACGCTATGTTTGTCTCAGAATGAAGTATCTGAATAATTGCATTTTGTTCTTGAAACCACTGCTGTTTATTAGAGAATTAAGTCCCCAAGGAAGAAAATACACATCCAAAGAATGCCAATTAAGTGGTAATTTTACCTTTTGATCCACTGAGTTAGTTGAAAGATACCTTAAGTCACTTTATTGTTGAAATTTTCCTGTTCACTTCATCAAGTATTTTCTGCAGCTCATACATTTCAGGTTGCCTGCATGAAAAAATGTTGATGAAGAAGTAGCACAGCTTTTACAGCTAATCTCTTTTTTTTTAATCTTTCAGATACTTGGGTATACATTCCTCATCCCTTTAATCATGTACTTAGAACGTAGTCTTGACTCTTAAAGTACGCACTGCTTCATTCCTTTGGATAAACAGATATCACACTGTCAGATTAGATGTCACCTGTAGTTGCTCCCTCTCTTGCCTACTGAGTCCGAGCACAGCTTAAATGGTGGCAAGGACAGAATTCTCTGTCTTGCTGATGTTTCCCTGCCACTGCCACTGTGGCAACACCACTGGATGGCAACCATGCCATCTGCACCCCAAAATCTTTCTTCTCACAATACTCTTGCATCTTTATTTCTACCAGACCCCATTCCAGAAGTCAGAATCTGAATTGCACATAAGCCAAGTGACAGCATGAGTTCATAACATAAACCGGAGAAGCAGCACACATACATGAATAGAGGCAGATGTCTCAGACTGCTGTCACTAGATTCTTACCAAACCGTGCCCACAACCAGACCTTTTTTTTTCCAAATATGTAAAAGTACGTCATGAACTACATCCCACCTGTCTTGCCAGTTGGACAGTTTACTCTGCCCCCGACATTTTGTAGAGCCCAAATAACATCCTCGGCTTGCCTCCAGAATGTGCTGGTATCCAAAATCTTGAGGCAGTTATGCAGAGCAACCCACTCACATATGTCAACCTCTGTGCACTCAACTTGGCTGCTAGATTAGGTGACAAGCTCAAGTGGGTGTTATTCCAGACTCTGTTAGATGGATACAACTTCACATACTATCCACTGGGATAAGGTGCTACTTCTTGACTTCCAAGTAAGGCTTCCACAAGAGTTATAAGAAGAAACAAAAAAGTTTTAGGAAATTTTGCATAAACTCAGCATTCCTATGCTTGAGGCTGTGTTGTTTGATGGGCAGTCAATGTTACACAAGAACTGAATTGTATCACTTGTGCCCATATACTCCTGTACAAAAGTACAATAACTTCCTGAATGTTGCAGAAATGGGATATGTGCAGGCCTTTGGTAGCACCTTGATGATCTCAGTATCTCAGGAGGTTATACTTAACTCAAAAATAAACATTTGTTCTTTTCACTTAAGGTCCAGTATGAATAACGAGATATTCCTCGCCTGCATTGTGTAGAACATTGAGAAATTATGAAGTTTCTTTAGGAAATAATACTAGGGGAGAAGGAAATTTCCTCTCAACACAGAGGTGCTCTCTTATGCTGTTTAACAGAGCCAGAGGATTGTTATTTTAGGGGGGAAGCAGATTGATGTTGATCAGTTTACTTCTCCTAATACAGCAAGGAAAGGACTAGTGTATTTGTTTCAATAGAAATGTATGAAAACTGCAAGAGGAAGATTCTGTGGAATTCATAAAATCTTCATCTAACTAACAGGACTTAATCAATTAACTACATTAACATACCATCTACAGGTTAGTTAATAAGCTGTCAGTATTTTTTTTAAACCTCTGCTGCTTTCAAATGCCTCACACTTCCATAGTCCCTGCCTCATTATCATTGCCTGATGTCTCTTCCTATTCTCAGCCTCTTGGGCCAGGCCTGATCCTCACTGTTATAGATAAGCGTAGCTCCATAAAGTTCAGTAGAACTGTGCTCATTTAAAGCAGCTGAGTATAGGGCTACCCTCATTAATTGGGTGGCAAGTACAACGTTTAACAAATTTTGAGGTTTCTCAGGCTATGTATTTACACCCTCAGTTTAAATTAATGTGACATGCATACATTTGCATATATTAATAACAATAGCATAACTGAATAAAAAGAGCAATAGTGTGTGGCTATTTTAGCATGTAAAGTCTCTGAAGCATGGAGAATTCCATTTTGTGTGTATGGAAACACTTTTTCATTGCTAACAGAAACAAATTTTAAATGATAATAACAGTTTATAATGATTAATAGTAATGAGAAATATACTAAGTCTGTGTGTTAATAGATAATGTTTCATCTTAAAAATTCAGATACCACTTATTAGTATCATCAAAGTAATTTCAACCAGTTTTAGGGGTGAGGCTAGAAGTGGAGCGCTTCAGTATTCATTCACCTTACAGTCTCCCTTTTTGGGGATGTCTTCCTTTTTAGGAAGGTGTAAATCACTGAGCAGAGCAGAATAAGATGCAGCAGCAGGGGGGTTGGTGCTGGCTTTCAGCAAGTTGAAATGGTTGATGCTGGCTTTCAGGAAATGGTTGTACCACTTTGAGCAATTACAGCATAGCTCTTTTTTGTTCCCCGTTGATGATCAGCATCAGGATGAATTTCTGATAGAGGCCTTTCATTATATTAACTGCATCAGTTTAATAGTCTTAGGCAACTGAAAAAGTAAACTCATCATCTGCAATTCATTAAGGTCGATTCAATTTTTTGCAGCTCTTTTGCATGAAATAATTTTAAGCTAATCTCTGCTCTTTGCCCTGTTTGCAGCCACTGCTGTTTCCAGCGAACAGAATCCTGTTATTATCATAGCTGTAGTTGCTGTGGCAGGAACCATCATTTTGGTCTTCATGGTGTTTGGATTCATCATTGGGCGAAGGTACTGTGCCTTACATAGGCATGAGCACATTTAGGATGTTAATTTGCAAATATGAAATGGAACTCGTGGTTACTAAGAATATTTTTTTGTTTAAATCTCATTATCAATTATACAGTTTATTCACGTTAGCAAGACACTCTTAAATCAAGGTGCTCTTTCAGTGCTATGTGAATGTGCTGTAAAAGGAACCCTTAGCACGTTACTTGTACTCCTCAAAATTCCTCTTTCTGTTTAGTTTCTCTCACACAGAGAAGCCAGACACTTTATCTGATCAGCCTTTAAATGACTTTGCATTCAAGAAAAAGAGGCACAGTAAGGTTAAGAATACCCTCATGTAAAGTTGTGTTCTACTTTCAAGTTCTTTAATCCTCCGTTTTATCCATAGAAGCTTTTCACAAGAACAAGGTTCTTTAGGACCTGTCCCAACTAGTATTTGATACAAAAGCCTTTTGATTACAACTGTTCATGATTTATTTAAACCTCTGCTGTCAAGAGAATTATAGCTCAAACTTTCAAAGGGCCTACAGGAGTTAGATGCTCATGGCCTAAAAATCCCAGCCCAAAGAACTGATGTTGTCAGGACATCAGATGTGAGGAAGTAAATCATTATTTACCAGTAAAACTGACATCTTTCTTTTCAGGCATTGTGGCTATAGCAAAGCTGATCAGGAAGGGGATGAAGAGCTTTACTTTCATTGTAAGTGTTCTGCTTTTTTTCTCCCTTTCAAAAATTCCCAACTGCATTACTGTAGGCAATACTAAAATAGCATTCTGTGAAATGCAAAGTTTAAAGAAATTCAAAAATGCTATGTAAATAGCAAGTGAAAAGTTAACCACTGTAAAAATGTGACCTACAGAAAAAGAATGCTGATTTAAGTCAGCATTGCTCATACAGTTTTATTTTTACATACACATTTTACATAACCATTTTTTTAAGTGTTTTTGATTGGTTGCTTTGAATATGTTTTATACTGTCCTAATGATTACTTTGAGATGCAGTATTTGTGAGGTCTTTGACTAAATAATTATATGATCTTTACCATATGCAAACTTCAGATTAAGAAAGTGACAGTCACTGTATCACTCGATCAATTCTCAGAAGCTGTTTGCCGTTACTTTAAATGCAATAGCATCAATATTTACAACAGCATTCTTTAAAATATATATAATGAAAAGAAAGATTAGCTGTTTCACTACTGTACTGTGTTCTGGAATCACAAACATTGTAGCTTTTGTCAATCAGTTCCTAATCTGTACAATAAAGGTAGAAAATAATAATGGGATAAGACTTATTTATCATGCACTTTGCAGAACAGCTGATTTAAAGAGTTCATCAAAGACCTGATGTGACTTAAATGTTGCTAATGTAGGAGTGATAGTTTTGAAATTTGTGTCTCACAGATACATTATGAGGTTTTCACATCTTCAGAAGAGCTACTGCTTTCACTTTTTAAATCCCCATTAAGCCCCTGAAGGAAAGGATCAACTGTGTAGTCTTATATTTGAGCATATAAACAAAGGGAGTATGCTAGGTAAATAATCCCTTACCTCATCTCCGTTATCTATTATGGTTTTTGTTTAAGTGATAGTGATAGTGTAAACAAATTAACATGAAAGCTGACATTTAACTTTTAATAGCTGATACAGAAATTGTGAGAAATCTTTATTTCTCTTATTTTATTTTTGAGAATTCTGGTTATCCAGAAAATCAGTCAGGACAGTTAGCATACACAATTTTTTAAAAATCATAGCAACAAATGTAAGTCATTTTTACCAAGACATGTTTTAATCATCTGTTGATTGACAGCCTATTATTTAATTTTGTTTGATACCTATAATCAGAAGAAGATGGAACATGGTGCTTCGTTAACTGGTTTACAGAGCTGTGAACAGTATTATGGTGTCTTTCTGCTCCAGGACTGCTAGGCTACCTTCTTACATGTTGAGACACCACACTGGATTTTCAAAAACTTAAACACTTAACACAAAATTTGCAAGTAGCTATTTTTATAATGAGTTTTAAAGTACTGCTTTTAATAGAATATCATATCTTTTACTTCTATCCACCTGAATTTTTGGTGATCCAAGTGCTACATTTAAAGATTAAAAACAGTGGAGGAATTTACTAAAGCAATTCAAATTTACATTTTGCTTCCTCCTAGCTTCTCCTTCAGTGTCTTCAAATCCATTCCAGCACTGTTTTGTGTTGGTATTCTGTGATAGCCTTGGCCTGTCAAAATGTTTTATGACAACCTGAATAAAGAACCATCTGAGGACCATTTGAGATTCACAAGGTTACCTCCAATCCAGGCCTCTTATTAGAAATACAATGAGGATGTCTCATTCTCCAACTACTTGCCTGAAAGCATTATTATAGAAGTTTAATCTATTGTTTTATTCTCTTTTCTTTGTTGTTTTTTTTTAATAAATATTTATATTTTTAAAACTCTGAAGCATTGTTGATACAATCGAAAGAATATTTATTTAAGTACATAGTATCCCAAGCAATAACATCTGGGCAAAATCTTGAATAATTTTTCTATATGCAAATTCATTAGGTTCCTCAATCACTTTAGCTTTTTCTTGCTTACGAGTTTTTGATTGTTTAGTTTTGTCAGTAATGTAATGTGACATGTAAAAACATGTGACTACTGAGCTATTTTTCAATATTTTTATATTTAAAATATTTTACGATCAATTAAGAGATTACAGAGCAACCATAAATAATTTATGTTTTGTATTGACTTTTGATCCAATTCATGTATATCAGTGCATCAACCAGCACTGGAACATTATTGCTTTTCCATATTGAGTTTTAATTTGCTGATTTAATTAAAATCGAGAACTGTAATCCTTGAAAGCCAAATTAATTTCATAAAAATTGCTTGGTTAATAGATTTTCAGGTTGCTCTACTTTCACCAGAAGTTTCTGCTTTTAAAAGAAGAGCAAATAATTTTCTTGTATCAGCAGGAAAAGGAAATACTGCATGCTGGCCAGAGCACTATGCTGTCTTGAGTTACACTAAGAGCTGTATTGGAAAATGAGGGAGCAGAATTTTAGGTGCTGCATTTTATTCACTTAGGTAGTTGGGAGAAGTAATAATTGTTCCACAGGTTCTGCTTTCCCTTCCATAACCTTTATACATTGATTACAAGTGTTTCTTATGTTCATATTGTAGTGCAAGACACTCACCTAAGGATATAAACTCTAAGTGTTGTTTAACTTGGCTACTGCCAGAATCTGGAAATACATTCAGTAGTTTAAGCAAATTGAAGTAGGTAGAGGAGCCTTTCAAATCCCCCTAGAAGAGAGAGATAATGTAAAGAAATGCTGTTTACTCAAGCTGGGAAAAGAGAGTGAGCTGTCCTTACACAGATAAGAAATTTTCACCTCCTTTATAGCTTCCCCCCATCTTACTTTACTTTTACTCTCACTCAGGCCTTGTGTTTTGTTCCATTGAATATTATTTAATGTTTACTCTTTCACTCGGGGGAGTAGGTGAAAATGCTAATGTTAGTCATTTTTAAAGCTGGGATTGTGCACTTGTGTCAGCATGCTTGCAGATGATTCCTAAACCTAAGTTGCCTCTTGGAGCAGCTGACTCAGACACTGTGAAAGCAGGCTCATTCTTCCAAGAAGCACTCTGCATAATGAAATTCCTGGGCTGACTGCATAATAAGTGCCTTTGCTTCATCACAGTCATGCTTTCTTACATCATTACAGTTAAATTTCCAGGCACCAAAACCTACATTGACCCTGAAACCTACGAAGACCCAAATAGAGCTGTCCATCAATTCGCCAAGGAGCTAGATGCCTCTTGTATTAAAATTGAGCGTGTGATTGGTGCAGGTAAGGCTGTTGTGGCTTCCTTATTCAACTGTTCCATTTAGCCAGGATAGAAACTCATACATCATAATGACAGCCAAATAATTATACCTCAACTACAGAAGAACTTTTTGTGCATTCACCGGAGTGTTTAAGAGCAGTGAAGCTGCACTCGCTTCTAAAATGTGAAAACAAACAGGCAAAAAAAGAAGAAAACAGACGCAGAAAAACACCAATAAGTACATGAAGGGTTTTGCTTGACAGTGAAGGGCTGTGAGTTTCTAATTTCTCTATCTGCTCTTTAGAATGCATTTTTTTTGGGGGGGGGGGAAGTAATTTTGCGTTTATTATTTACTGCCAGAGTAAATGAGTTAGGCATGATTACAAATTCTCCTTGCTTTCCTGTTGCAAAAAGGTTTTTTGGCCTCTCATTTTTTCTTCATGTGTGTAAGGAAAACTGGCTTCAGCACAAAATCTTACGTGCAGACTAAGAAGGTCTTATTTCTGTATAACAAAATCTTCCCTAAGGCTGTTTTCTGTTCTGCCATTTTTCTTTTTGATATTTTATGAATACAAAAAGTTATTGTTTAACTTCTCGTGACTGATTGTAATTTCACCAGCATTACATTGCTTTTCTTTCTCTTGAACTGTCTACCACCTACTTAAGCCATGGTGTTCATGCTCTAAAAAAGCAGTTTCATTTGTTTGCATTAATAAGATACGTGACATTTTTATTGCACTACTCTATGTAGTGAAATTAAATTTCTGTGGGTAAGAAAAATATCAGATACTTTGGATTCCTGGAGGAAATGTTCTTTTGCTTTCCCGTTGTTTTATAAAAGTATTAGTAGAATACTTTTTAAATCATCCTGTAGTTTGGCATGACTGTAAATTACACAGTGCAGTATTATTTTAAAAAAAGAAGATTAAAGATCCCTAACTTAAGCTGTTTTAGCAGAAAAATCTTTACACTTAGACTTCACATTTTTAAAGTAACCTCACTCTTGTTGAATCATGTCTTTATCAAGGATGTGTACCGTTGTAATTAACAACACTGCTTGAGAAAATTACTATTTCAGATGAGTAAGAACATAAGAATCCCTAGTAATTTTCTGTTATGCTAGAATGGCAACATCTCTTCTAATAAACATGCAGTATACAAGATTTAAAATCTAGATTAGTGCAGAAAAATTACAGTTTTATCTTTTGCTTTGAGCTAGAAAAACTATCAGCATTGCAAGAGTTCAGAACATCATGATTTGTTCAGTTGGACTTTCTGAAGCCCTCTGAGCAGAATGCTGAAAATGCTTTGCCTGCAAAAAGGATCCCATTTAAGACACAAATATTTTCAGTGTTATAGCAGAAGAAATCCACTATGTTAGTTTTATTGACAGATTATTTTTTTTTTATTTTAATTAGTAAAACTGATAGAAAAAAACTGGTGTCAGTGATCATTCTGAAGAAAATTATTTAGAAGTACTGTGGTATAAATATATTGTGTAGGGTTTTTTTTTTTTTCCAATGGTTTTAACCTCTGAATGTGGAGTGAAATGAAATCTAATCTTGGTACAACAGAACATTAAAGAGTAAAAGAAGCAGCTGAAACTTGTACATCAAAGAAGAGTGTTACTGCTAGTGACAGCACCAGAAAAGCCACTTGGCAGTCTCAATGAGTACCAGCAAGGCTGGTCACCTCAGCTGTTAAGTAGTGCCATGTCTCTATCAGACAAGTAGAGTGCAAGTATGTTTGTGCTCAGTTTGCATGAGAGTTATGTTTTTTACTTGCCAACATTTTCATTATCATCCTGCTGTGACCACCTGTCTGATACAGATTATGGCACCCAGTGTGTTGAGTCTTTGTTCATATTGCAGATCCTTTGTTGTAGCCTGCTCCTTGTTGACATGCTGAGCTAGTGGCTGTCAGCTGTGCAGCGTTCACACCCTTGTCACATTTTCTGGGTCCATTTTGGGCAACATTTCAGCTAAATATACTACTTTGTTGGGAATAAAATAAGTTATTTGGCTAGGATACTGTCCTGATTTGCCTGAGTGATCTGCTTCTGGAAATCAATCAAAATCAAATCTCAGAAGCTGGAAAGGATTTAAGCCTCAGTGCCTTCCATACCAAATATCCCAATTACCTGGCACTGAAGTATCACATATAAATACATACATATACTCATGTCTTATTTTCAGTGGATTCATTAATAGTCATCCACATCACTAATGACGTGCTGGAGGAAGGTTAAGGCACTAATCTAAGGACATGAGTGATCCATCAGCTGATTAATTCATATGTTCCTGCTTCATGATATTCATAGCTGAGACTTAGATGTTAATACCATAACTTCATTGCTTGAGTATAGTTGAGCCTAATGCCTCATCTGTTCAGGTAAGAACAACACCCTCCATCGGCCCGATTAGCTTAGATACATTACTGTGTTAACAATGGCATTTGGAGTTGATTGAAGCTAACCTTAATTCAGCTAGCATAAAACAGAGAGAGAGGAATTTGGTTATACATGCAGTCATCTCCAGTGAGATTTGCAAAACTGGCAATTCTAAGTGAAGATTTGCCCAGACAAGTCGGTAGGAAATATGGTCTGGCCAAAGTTGTACTCTTCTGGACTTGAGGTGAGGCCCAGGTGCTGTTGTTAAGTGAGACCTGCTGTTGAGAGTGTCAGGAAAGCAGTAGCACTGGAACAGTGATAGCGTCTCAAACAAGATTTCTTAGCATTTATAAATTTGGACAATTAAGAATCTGTCTACATCCATAGGCACTTTCCAAGCAAACTCTCTCTGCACTGCCTGTTCCTACCCCAGCAGGTTTCTCAGGACTTCAGCTTATATCTCAAAAGGATTTTCTAATCAGTCTATGTCAGTCTTTCCTAATTCTATCATTATTTTTTTAGCTCTCATCCTAAAACATGTCTTAAATGTAGGGGTGTCTGCATACTTCTGTATTCAGTAGCTTAATGTTAAGACATTCCAAAGGTATGCTAGAGGTAAATGTTAGATTTTACTAGATTTGAAGGAGGACCTTGACTCCTCCTCTCCCATAATCCAGATAAAGTTGCAAACTGCCTGACTACTAGATACTCTGCAGAGAATCTTTCCTTTTTGTAAGGAAGTATTTTGATTTCTTTGATGTAAATTTATGTTAGCACCGTATTCTTCCGAATGTCCCAAGAAACTTTTCTTTCTGGCTACAGAATAGGGATTCCCTTTTTTCTCCTTACTGACACTGCTGTGAGGCAAGGGACAGTCCTTAAATCTTTTGCAGTCTAAATAATAATGAGACATGTTTATTGACGTTGAGCCCCACATCTCATGTATGTCAAAGAACTTTCCTGTCCAGTGGAGTCCATTTACTTATCTCCTAAATTATGGTTGCTGAGACTTTTTTTTTTTTAATTCTTGCAAGCTGTTTGACCATTTTTTTCACATGCTTCTTCAAGTTGCAATTATCATTTAATTTAGGAACCTTTTACAGAATTTCAGCATTTGCTTGTGTTTGCTTAATGTAACAAAAATATTATAATTCACACCTTTCATTTCATAATCTGCAAAGTAAATTATCCTTCTTGAAAGTAATAATGTAGTGCTTCATTTAACACCATAACAATGTTAAATTAAAAGCAGCTTTGAAAGAAGTGCCTTTTAAAAGGAAAAAAAAATCTAACAATAGCTATGAAAAAATCTAGAACAGAAAGATACTTTTGCTTAGAAATTGGTTTAGTATTTTTGTAATATTATTTTCTTATGAAAGAAACTTTGTTTTTATTTCCTGTTTTTTGAAAAAAAAAGCAACGAATTACTAAGAAGTGTTCTACAAAGGTTGAGATAGCAGTGCAGTAGATTAGTTTAACTTCATGTGTTTGCTCTGCTATGTATTCACTCCGCAATTAATGTAGAGCATGTGCCTGACTTTGTCTTCCTAAGAAGTCCATTTAAAATATGAATATTCATACGTTAAATTTAAACACACACTTAAGCAGCTAGTTGAATAAAGGCCTGTGAAGAATATTGATGTTATAGTCAGAGTAATCTCGTCCTGATCTACTTCATTTTAGGAGAGTTTGGTGAAGTGTGCAGTGGGCGTCTAAAGCTTCCTGGCAAGAGAGATGTTGCAGTAGCCATAAAAACCCTGAAGGTTGGCTACACTGAAAAGCAAAGGAGAGATTTCCTGTGTGAAGCGAGCATCATGGGACAATTTGACCACCCTAATGTTGTTCACTTAGAAGGGGTCGTTACCAGAGGTAAGCAGCAGCTAGATCTGTCAGTCAGATAACAACCTAATGGCAGAAATTACTTCAGTTTATTCATGGTCAAAGATTTAAATTATAAACAGGCTGCACCATCCTAATGGATTTTCTCCTGATGCGTAACTAACTAAAACAATGCCTACTTTATGCTACAAGCTGAGGAAAAAAATTAAGATGCGTGCATGATTAAAAGATGAAGTACTTTGAAATACATTATTTTTCTAGTTTCATTTAGCCTCAAAGACCATGCAGAGAGATAAGGTTTCTTATGTCCTTTTATATTATCTGAAGTGTCATTATTCCCGAGTCCTGTTCACACAGCAGGAGTCAGGAGAACACACTGACATTTTGATTTGTACAGTTTAATTTTGTGAATCATGACCACATTCCATGCAGACATTTAAGAACTTATTAGAGCTCAAAAACAGTGCTGGAGGCTTCTGAAATACTCGTGTCTCGACAATTCAGTCCTTCAAAGAAATAACATGTTTTATCAAAAAAAAGGCAGTCCATTTTTATTACAGTTTCTCAAAGAAAATGTACTTTGATTTCTTTCAGGAAAACCAGTCATGATTGTAATAGAATACATGGAAAATGGGGCATTGGATGCATTTCTTAGGGTAAGTACCAAAATGAAAATATAGAAAAACACACCTTAAGTTGTTTTTTATGTTTGCATTTGTATATATTTATGTGCATACACTCATGATTTTAATACAATAAAAGGCCTCTCCAGGCTGAAATTGAATTTGTCAAATACTAGCAGTTCTTGATCTTCTTTCAGCAAAAGTATATCAGAAATCAGACGATCAAACAGGATCATATGGAAACATTCTATTTAAGTGATTTAATGTGATATAGAAATGGTGAAACTTATTAATGCCACCAGCTGATACTTGAAGCTCAATTTTCTATGTTTTTTTTTAATTTTTTCAACATGGCAGAAATGAACAAACAAGAATCCTTGAATGAACTATGGTCATGTTTAAGAGAAGAACAAAGAAAAAAGAAAAACAAGTTCAAAAGCATTTAGAGTTTGTGGATGTATGTTCTGAACCAGCCAGTTCTTATTCCTTATTGGCTGTACAATGTAAAACAATGTACAACACCCTATAGAGAATGGAAAAAAATATTATATATATATTAAATATCTATATAAATTTTAAGCTATGAAGAAAATATTGTTTGCTTGGGTTCTAAAATTATACAATTCTGATTTTCTTGACAAATAAAATTATTCTAAGAGATGAAAGGCAAACTATGAAGAGTTGGTTCTTGGGGTATGCTTTCTTAGGACAGACTTGCCATGAGTTAGTCAGAATTTTATTAGGGTTGGTGAGTTTTGTTGTTTCTAGTACACGAGCTACTCATACATTTCTCAACTGGATGTACTGCTTTATGTCTGAAACAAAATATAACTTGGCATTTGAAGTGCTTTACCCTAAGATGAATTGCCTCATAGGTTGTTAATTACTAGAAAGCTTAAGTTATAAAACTAATTCTTATTTCTTTTCTCAGCTATACAAGAATTTCTGTTCTTTTTTTTTACCTCCAGAAACACGACGGGCAATTTACAGTCATTCAGCTGGTGGGAATGCTGAGAGGAATTGCTGCTGGAATGAGATATTTGGCCGATATGGGATATGTACACAGGGATCTTGCAGCACGCAATATTCTTGTCAATAGCAACCTTGTTTGTAAAGTATCAGACTTTGGCCTTTCCAGAGTTATAGAAGATGATCCAGAAGCTGTTTACACTACTACTGTAAGAGAAATTTATATTTTTTTTAGTCATTTAGAGATGTGGTTACTGAGAAGCATTATTCTGTCAAGCAGAGGGAAAAGAAATACATTAATTCCTTGAGAAATGGAAAAACAGTGAAATGGAAGATGGTCTCTGCAGAAATCTGACTCTGAGTTTGATATTTTTACAAGAGTGTGTATATTAATTTTGTAGAGATCTAAATATTTTGTACAGTATTTTCATTATTCCCTTCCTTGTAATTCTCTGTTTGAACAGGTATAGTTTTAATCATGGAAAGGTTAGTCTTCTCACCTAATATGAGTCAATTAAAATATTTTTAGGGTATTATTGTTTTTCAGAGTAGATGTTATCTCACCAAAATGTTGACTAGCTTGAGGCAAGATTGTGACAAAGCTAAACTCTTGTGTTTTCCCTTGCTTTTGGGTGGGATGCTTTTCTTAAATAACCATTCATCAGGCACACTATGCTCTTTATTCTTTTGTTAAGCCAGCTTCCCTTTTCCACCAGTGAGGCCTCGCACTACCTATTTTCTCATGCTGATGGAAGGAGGGGCCCCTGGAATCTGCTCTGACAGGCACAGGGATCTGGGAAACTACAGAGGTATTCGTGGGTGTCACTCCTGCCACTGGGCTCTGACTGGGATCCTGGTTTTAAAGTGCCAGACTGAGATTTCAGAAGAGCCGTATGACAATTCTGTGGGATTTATTTGCACAGAATGAGATTCCCTTCACTTAGCTTCAGTCACCCAGGAGTTAAATGTTGAGCCCCTTAAAATCAGCGGAGAAGCACTTGCAGAGAAATGCACCCAACTTAGCTTAGACAGGTGCCTACGTTTTTACAGTCCAAGTGATTAAGGGCTTAAGACTCTTGAAAATTCTGCAATCAGTAAAATGTGATAGACTGTGTAAGTACAGACTTTGATGTTTTGATGTTGGTAGGAATAATTATAAATATAGACTAAGAAAGATGATGTGGAAATTTTGTGGGAGAAAAACACTTTCTTCTTTTTTTTAAATAGGGTGGAAAAATTCCAGTGAGATGGACAGCTCCAGAGGCCATCCAGTATCGCAAATTTACATCAGCCAGCGATGTATGGAGTTATGGAATTGTTATGTGGGAAGTAATGTCTTACGGAGAACGGCCTTACTGGGACATGTCCAATCAAGATGTAGGTCATACTTTGTAAGAACACGTGAGCACACAAGTATTACATATTTTAAATGCACACACATATTTCACCACATATGAATGTAATTTTATTTTAGGAATAATATTTATCAAGAGACAGTAGAGTTTTTAAAAAGAGAAAAAGTTAAAGAGCTTTGTTTTTCACCTAAATCTTTAAATCTTTCTACATGGAAGCTATGGTTTTTGTCCCAATTTTAAAGTAAAATTGGAACATCAAAAATAGTAATATATGTGTTTCACCTTATTATACTTAAGCATAGAAGGAACTAATTTTTTCCAATGAAAAATTAATTCTGAGGTTTCTGACCTCAGAACAATGATTAATCAGTTGGAAAAATTTAAAAATCTGAGTGGCAGTTAATGACCTACTTTGGCATTTTAAAGTTAATTATGCTGATTTCACAATATCTTTGTTTGCTTAAAATATGACCTAGAGTAACAGGTCAGCAGTAATAGAACAGATGAGTGTTAATCTTGGTTTCTGACAAGACTAACTAACTCTTAATATAGAAAGTATACACAGAAAAGCTGTGCAGGTAAGAAAAATGTCAGAATGATTCACATTTAAATTTCTTTGGGTCAGGGGCTTGAGATTCTTTTTTATTATAATTATTATTTTATTTTTTGATTGAATGATGGACACTGAAGTTTAAAAAAATGATAAAAGTGTAAATGATGAGTCAGTTTGGCACAGTGCAAAGTTGTTAATATTTGACAGGACTCAGTGTCAAAGATTTCATGGACTGTCAAAATATAGGCAAACAAGTCCTTGGGGCAGAGAAAGAGAAATATTTACATTCCCTAGACACCCAGTAGATTTTCATTTCTTTTGACACCTTCCTTCTGTACTAGATTCAAACATAAAAGAAGTCTGACAGGAATATAAGATGCCTCAAAGGCAAACCTTACCAATCTTTCAAGGAACAATAAGGAAAACTTTTAAATAAGGGGGAAATTCCATTATCTTCTGTCCTCCTTGATAGATTCAAGAAAGTATTTCTTCTATAGAAAACTGCAATTAAAGCAAATAAATTATAATTCTCATAAAATAGCTAATTACAGTTTCTCACCATTTCATCCATTTTTAACATTTTATATAACAATTTTCAGTGGCATGTAAATGAAGCATGCCTTGATGGTTTGGTAAAATAATTTCAAATATTTCTGTATGTTTTGATCTCTATAAACGCATCCTGAAACATACCTTGCAAAACATGCACACATCCAATCAACTGTATATGAAAATCCATGGTGCAAAAATGTGCAATCATCATTTTATTATTTTTTTATTCTTCTTCACAGTTATCAATGGGAGTACTTAACTGGAAGCAAAAATACTAAAAAATACTAAATATGTATTTTCTGACTTTACATATACGCCCAGGCAGTTTACATGTCTTTAGTACATTGTTTTGTTTAAATGTGGATGAGGGTGTACACATGGATGAGATCAGATCTCTGTCTAAATTTGCATCTTTTGAAGACAGTTGTTTAATCCCACCCCTCTTCCTTTAAGTCACTGTTTTAGAATGACAGAGTACAGATTATTGTTGCAATATCTTTTTAGGCTTATACTGTGCTAATAACGGGTGCCTTCAAATACTTTACCTTCTACACGTTTTTTCCTGTGCTTCACTCTGTTCTCCTATTAGAGATGCCAGTGTTTGCTACTTCTAGCTTTTACTAGTGCTAGTGTAGATTAATTCTTCAGAAAAGGGTAAGAGTTTAGATTTACTTTTTTATTATTATTTGCTGCACTCCTGGATTTGTTATCAACAGTAAAATTTTTATTATTATTATTACTGTATAACCAGAAACAGTTTGATAACCACAAACCAAGCATTTCATTGTCCCACTACCCTTAATTTTTCTGTGTTCTTTGTTAGCAGCCAACACAGATATTGAACAGATCTGACTCTCTTTGAATCGACTTTACATTCTCAGGTAGCCAGATTATGAGGGAAGCATAATTGATTCTCAGCAGTACTCAATCTTTCTCTCTCCCTACTCTGCTCCTATTTATTTATTTACTTACTTACTTACTGGCAAAAGCAGAATTCCAAAAACAAATTGTGTCAAGCGTAGAGAATATAAATCAGTTCCCTTAGTAAGTACTCCAGCTGGGCTCTTTGTAGCTTTGCTTGTTTAAAAACATATATGTTCCTGAATGAATTTCTTTATTTCTGAATACTGATTTCTTGAACACTACCCCCAACTTTCTAAGCAGAATAGACACTGGTATCCTTCAAATAGTTTCAGTTTTGTAAAAACTTCAAAACAAAAACAAGCAAAAACACACATACACAGCTTTCCTTATCAGTATTTTGGAATCCTTTAACAATGTTTTAGATGTTTCCAGCTATTGCATCCATCTGCAGATAACTCATTCATTTATGTCTCCAAGTTTCATCCTTCATGTTTATTTTGCTCAGAATACACATTGAAGAAGCTGACTCTGTAGTGTCCCCAGAGCCTTTTAAAAATATAATCACCTTGATTCCTATCTCTCTCTAGTTTCTTTTCAGTCTGTGGTGAACATGGGAAAACTGTGTTCATGTATTCATCATCCTTTACTAGGATAAAATCTGCTATTTCTAAATTTCTTGAGTAATTTGGTGTTTGTTTTGCTCTGGGGATTATTAACGTTTTCACTGATCGTTTCTGCATGCTGAACCCTTAAATAACTGCTTCGTTTTAATAAATCAGAGATACTACCTTCTATCTTTTAGAAGAGCTTTTCTTAAAAATTACTGATTTACATTTCATATCATGACAGCTTTCCTATACATACTGTAGCTTATTTTTAACTTTCACTTCACTGTTACTCAAGATCGTGAAGGGAAGTTCTTTTATTTTTCCTCTTAATTCTGTTGCAAAAGATCTTACATTTTACTTTTAATCGTTCGGGATTTTTTTTTTTCATTTCTAGTATTGTTCTTTCAATTTCCATATTCTTCTACAGAAATCCTCTCTTCCCACGCTGTCTGACAGATCACTGTCGCTAAAAGATCACCACACACATTTTGCAAGGTGTGGATGTTGCTGCAAGAATTGGATATTTTCTCAGTCATTTTTGAGATGTAGGACAGTATTGTCATTCTAAGTGTACAGATAGAATGCTGAGGCCCAAGGGGAGGGGGCAAACTCTCTCAGGTCAGAAAGACATCCTGTGACACAAATGAGCCGGTGAGTAAGTGTCCTGTCTCTAGGTTATGCCTCCTCTTTTCACAAAACTTCTGCAAAACGGTTTTGATGTAATCATGGATTTTAGCCAGCTTTTTTGAAAGTCATTTTGTATTCTTTGCATTTCTGTCTACTTTGCAGTCCACTACTTTTGTATTTTCTCACACAACCTATGCAATGTTTTATATCTGAGGTTATTATTTTCACTAAACCCTGGTTATTCACCAACTTCATTTATCATACCAGATCTGTTTCCTTAGGGCTAACTCCAGTACAGCTTCTGATCTTGCTTTCTGTAAAAGCCGAGGGAGAACACAGTCCTATGTGTTACCCTTCAGGAACAAGCACCCTTCCTTAGCAATTCTAATACTGCTGTGTCAGTCAATGTCAGTATACTTGAAATCCCCCGTGAACAATCTTGTAGCCCTTTTTCACAAGCTTTTCTTATCTTCATTGCTTCCCAATGTGCTTTCTTATCCTACCCTCAAGGTTTACAGCAGTTTTTCTCTATTTCATTCTAACCATTTTCCTTTCTCACTTAAATGCAAGTGAACTTTGCAAAGGAAGTTGATGAGTGGGTATAATTCTTGATTCAGATATTTGTGATCTTCTTCAATTGTATCATTGTTTGGCAGTATCTCTTATTAAATCTAACTTACTGTTATGGTGATGTATTAAAATACCATTCAGCTAGTTCTTCTTCACCCACATGGCACAATTTTGCTAATTTATCATTAAGGTAACACGACTAGACATATAATGCAACTTTTTTCTTCCTAGCAGTTCCTATCTCCTAAGCATTTTTCTTGGATCCTTTTGTAGTATCTTCGCATAACACATTCATAAAGGCCTTGGGGCAAGTAATAATGCTTTCTGAAATAACTCCATTTATCAATCTATGTGTTTCTCCCTTGGTGAATTTAATTGTTGCTCCCTGCTGCTCACTTGACTAGGTAATACGGCTATGTTCTCCACATACAGAACAATATTTTTATTAAGCCCAAAGATAAAATCAGGAAACTATTTGAAAACATGAAGGTGAGTGTCAAAACGAAAGTTTCATATTTTTGCAATGCTGGTGGCAAATTTTAGTTTATTGATTTATTATTATTATTATCATCATCATTACTATCATGCATTCCTTGCACAAGGTAGCAAAAGTATATTTCTTCAGTATCCCTTAACGAAAAATGACTATCTTGGCTACTAGGTTATAAAAGCAATTGAAGAAGGCTATCGTTTGCCAGCGCCCATGGATTGCCCAGCAGGACTGCACCAGCTGATGCTAGACTGCTGGCAGAAAGAACGTGGTGAAAGGCCAAAGTTTGAGCAAATAGTTGGTATTCTGGACAAAATGATTAGGAATCCAAACAGCTTGAAAACCCCTCTGGGAACTTGTAGCAGGTAAGAAAAGCTTTAGTGAGTGCTCATATGATGGTGTGCATGTCTGGGTTCTGGATGTTCTGGTTGGTGGCTGGTTCCAGTTCATACTTATTCCATGTGTCTCTCAGTTCTTCCTTTCTCCTGTTCCCTGTTCTTCCCTTCCCTTATTCACCTTACTTTTGTGCTGTACTGAACTAAAGCTAAGGGGGCTTTCATTAAAAATAACCAAAATAAGGAAAGTAAATATTGTGGAACTAACACACTTCTCAGTAAACTACTGCCTGCTCATCACTCTTTCCACTACCAGCAATCTCTGTTTTCTTTGTTTCTTAAAATTTTGAAGTCTTGATGGCAAGGATCATCATCTGTTGCATTTTTATATGATGCATCCCTTGCCCCATAGGAACTGCTACAGTAGAAATAAATACTTTTTTTTTTTTTTGGGGGGGGGCCAAAGTACTTTGACATTGCTACACTTTAAAATTTTATCTTTTGTATTCTGGCTTGATTCCTTTCCAGTGATTGCATCTCATTGTACTTCATGGTGTAGCTTTTAATGACGTCCTTATAAAACTCAGGTGATTTATTTAATCGTGGTAATCTTTTGATTCACAAGCTGGATCAATGCACTAGGGAATCAGTTTGCCTGTGTTCCGTTCTCAGTTCTTCTTCTGACTGATTTGCTCTGTGACCTTAAGCAACTTACTTTGTGTCTCTGCTCTTCCCCTGTCTTTGTTTTGTCTCATCCAATTGAAAAATGGGAATAGTTACTGCTACATTCTCTAAGATGCTTTAAAAGAATAGTATCTTTATTTTAGTCAGCAACCTCAGTTACAGCTGCTGTCATGCTAGGTTGATAGAGTGTTTATAAAAATAGTCCATTAGGCTGATGTTGCTCACTCTGACCTTTCATCTTTTACACGAATAAGGTTAGGGAATATACATTGTGAGCTACAGAGTTGACGGAGCTATTCACAGAATAATCTAACCTGTTTATAAAGCCCTGTTACTTTCTACTCTTGAAGTTTTGAATACCCCAGACTTATTTGACTCTCACCTTGCTAAATACTCCCTGATGTTTTACTCTCTTTGGAAACAACTTACTTTCCTTTTTCCTTCTCCATAGACCAATTAGCCCTCTTCTGGACCAGAACACTCCCGATTTTACCACTTTCTGCTCCGTAGGCGAATGGTTACAAGCTATTAAGATGGAAAGATATAAGGATAATTTCACAGCAGCAGGCTACAACTCTCTTGAATCAGTTGCCAGGATGACTATTGAGTAAGTTAGTACTGGGCATGTTTAACTCACATCTAGGGAACTTCTAGGTAAAATAATATATACTGAAGGGCAAATACCCTTCTACCTATGTGTGCCATCACTTTTTTCCCTGTTTTTGAGACTAACGAAAATAAGCAGAGGCTAGAATTTGAGGGAGAATTTGGCCCTTTTTAAAGTATGAATGTATAGGAAAATAACCACTTCTTTTTCACTGTCTAATTGGAATATATTTCCAGATGTGTACTAGGAAGATGTGGATCTTTCTTCTAATTGGCTGGGGGCTGTCTGTGTCCTTCAGGAATTGACTTTGCAGTAGGATAAAAGTCTGTAGAAGCAAAACAGTTTTCTGAAGGCAAGCATGGCCAGTATTGGCACTGCTGTCTTAAACAGTTCTTCTTGACACCCTGAAAACAAAGTTCTTATTCTGGTAGTAGCCAATCACTTGCAATGCCTTTTATAGAACAGTATTTTTCTAAACAAGTTTAAAACAATATTCTTAAGCTTCCAGCCCTACTCTTATCTACCTGGTAACACTGGGGGCATCAGCCTTTAGCCTGAGAACTGCCACCAGAGCCCAAAAGATAGTGGATCAGTAGTGCTACTTGTGATGGATTTGAAACACCTGGTCCTCTTTCATTTGCATGATGGGTATGGGAAAATATGCAAAGGCTTTCACTAGACAACTTTTTAGGAAGCAGAATGTAACCTCCCAAATCTTGTATTCATGCATAACTTTATCATGAAAGCCTCCCAAAGTATTTCACAAGATAAGTGTTTCGGGTGTCCTTAAAAGCCACAATAAATGATTATTATAGTGCAAAACCTCATTCTCAGATGTGGAGACACAAAGCAGTGTAATTACATGAAACATGCCATGTAATTACACTCCTCCCTGATGGTCTGTATGGACTTTACATTACTGAGCTGAGGTTCCAGTATAGCTTCAATGTTAGAAACCTGTAGCCCAAACCACGATGTAGCTTTAACTCACAATTGATTACCATACAGTAGCAGTCTAAGTTGAAAAATTAACAATGTACGCATTTGTCTTCTCCAGGGATGTGATGAGTTTAGGGATCACGTTGGTTGGTCATCAAAAGAAAATCATGAGCAGCATTCAGACTATGAGAGCACAAATGCTACATTTACACGGCACTGGCATCCAAGTGTGATAGACATTTCTCCCTTATGAGGGAGGTGACAGACTGAGAGAACAGCACTGGCCTTCAGTATATATGAAGTGCTACTAGAAGACACTTGATTTCCTGGGTCCTTCCTGCAGTGAATAGAAGAGCTACAAGAAGCACCTACAGACTTGAACTCCTAAGTGCCACCAGAATTTATGAAAAGGGAATTAGGATCCACCAGTGGTGGCAAGGAAAACAGCAGTGACAATAAACAAAGTACTACCTGAATAAACATACAAACACCTTGAGCTCTCTAACCTCCTTTTTATCTAATAGACTTTTTAAATGTACATAAAAATTTAAAAAAGAATATATTTGTCAGATAAAATCATGATATTATTGTTGAATTCAACAAAATATTTTCCTTAAATCTGTGATTTCTGAATCTTTTTTTAATCATTTGTGTTTATTCTTCATAAAGACTTTCTTTTAGTATGATGTTTATATCTTTGGACCTTTTTAGTGCTAATTCTATGACACATTACTACACTGGGTACCTCTGAAGGATTATTTGAGTTCCTAGAGATTTAAGAAACACGACCGAGCAATGTATATCTGTCCCAACTTTGGTATCCTTTCGTGCCATTTACTTTTGTTAAATCAGCACCGTATTGACATGACTAGCTAATTGGCAGGGAGTCAGGAAATGCAAGTTGCCAAGAGCTCTGATATTTTTTAAAGACTTTTTTAAGGTTACACATATACTATCTTTTAAAAGAAAATAAAAGACAAAAAAAAATAAAAATAAATAAAAAAAGAAAGAAAAGCAATAATGACCCCTAAGTAGTTCTAGGCACTTTTAGCAAGTTGTTTGCAAGATGATTTTAATGGACTAAAGTGAGATATATTCTAAGATGTAGATCTACAGCTCTAAACCTGCTGAGGCACTATGTTGAATGGACAAGTGATTGTAAGAGTGTCTCAGAACATTGGTGCAGTTCTCCAGTGTCACCTAAACCATTTAATCTGAGCACATCACATTTTTTTTCAATATTTTGCATTAGCAAATCTGAGATAAATAGCTGGCGTATATTTTATATGAATTTAAGTTGAATGCAGTCCAGCTGTGAGAGTATGAGGCAAGGGGCAGTTCAGAATTTTCAGGATTTTACAAGCTCTTACTGCTCTGATCAGATGTGTGTTTATATTCACACAGACACAGCAGTTGTTCATCAGGAGCACAGATATAAGAGTATTTGCTCAATGGAATATCTTTTTACAGTATTTACTTACATATGTATTTTGTTTGATTAACCATAAGCAATAACGAAGTGTGTCTTCACAGTTATGGTGGGAATGTATATGAAGCAGAGAGAAATGCTTTGCAAAATTCTGAAAATTGTGAACTACCCCAACAGTAAAATGCTGTACTTCCAAAGAGAATTGGGCTGCTTCTATTGATTTTGATAGAGAAAGATCCCAGGGATCAGTCATAAATTGGTCTTGTTTGATAATGTGGGCATCCACACAAAAAAAATAAAAACAAATGAAAAACCCTGTAAATTTTCCTTTGTAAAACTTGTAAATTTTATTTATACTGTCTTGTTTTGTATACACATTTATGTGTGGTGAGCTCTGGATACATTGAAAATGCACTATATTTTTCTATTTTACTTGCAGAGCATCACAAACAACCATGTATATTCAGTGCTACATAATGTGTTTTCCCACATTTAGGACCAAAGATAGTTATCAAAACTTAAATGCATCATTTTTTCCTCCTTTTTTGAACCCCTTTTTAGACCATTGTACAGTTATATTTGTCATTTTATTTATTTGAATTCATTAGAAAAATCAGCTTGGTTACGCCAATTTTGTCCCCTTGCTTTTGCTGAAAAAAATCTGTAAAAAGCTTTTAATTAGATTAATCCCGTTACGTAGACACTTCCATTTGTATCTTTGTAATAGACTGTAAATATATTTTTGGAACTATAATGCAATGTGCATAAGGGTTATTTTTCAGTGTCCATATATGATTGTTTATACAATTCACAGCACTTTACAGTCATGCTGAGAAGCCTAATTTATTGCCTGGATTTGGGCAGAGTAAGAAAAAAAGGTGAATATTCTTATTTCATATTAGATTGTCATTCAGTAGAAATGGAGTTATTTTCATGTATGCAGTTCAAGATTTTTTTTAACTATTGAAGTTAATTTTCTAAAAATGCTTTAGAATTAAGATGCAGAGTAGACTGCATGCCCAACATTGAAAGTAGTGCACGCAATCGCTTGGCCAAGACACTTCCAGTTGCCATTGGAACACTCAATAAGAATCTGTTTTGTGTTATAACTAATGCTAAGTGCCTCACTACTGGGGTGAGCATCTGTGAGCAACTGCACAGGGTGCTTGTCAGTTTTTGCTGCTGCTTTAGGCACCTAACTATAAATTTAGGAGTCTAAGTTCAGACACCTGCTTCCTTACAAACCTTGGCTAATGTTCCTAAGGGCTTGCTGTTACCAGGTGTGATGCAGCAATGCTGGTATTGCTGAGAACCCACAGACACTAAATGAAGGAGAGTTGAGGCCAGGCTTCACCTTGAGAACCTGTTCAATGTTCTGAAGCATGGAGGCCTCAAAGCATGTGTGGTGACCTAGGCTCACACACGTAAAAGTGAGGGCCCTAATGTTATTTCTTCCTGACTTTTTCTTGTTTGATTTAAGCCATCTACTTTGAATAATAAATGTATTTTATCATTCATCTATATACCTTGACTGCCTTAAAGTTGCCACAGTTTTTTACGCATTTGAAAGTGGTAGAGTAGACCCAGAAAGCACAATCAATACCAATATTCCTATCCTATCTATCTGTTCAGAACATTATTGCAGTTTAGAGCACATGCATGTTCAAGGATTTAAAGTGGTAGAGCAGCAATATATTGATGCTGATCGCAGTTCCCAAGGTTTCACAAAAACATAGTCCAGAGTAAGAGAAACAAAGTGCCAGAGACAGTTGGTATTCATGAGAAGAACTGGAAAAAAAAGTTGGGAGGGAGAATTAAAGTTTAAATGATGAAACAAAGAACTGAGCTCTGGCTAAATTCCCTTCAACTAGGCTACTATGCGTTGCTAAAGAAGACGATATCAGGCTGCCAGTGAGGGTGATATTCCTTGACTTTATCCATCGATAAGCATCTAAAAGAAAGGTGCCTAAGACAAGCAGGATGAATCTCCTTCTGGGAATGCTTGTCCCCATACCTCCAGAGGGAATCCAGATGATTAGCTTAGTTTAGGCATCTAATGTCTAGATATTTAAAATTAGGTGATTCTTACCCTATGTATCCTTGGCTGCTACAGAGTTTCCCCTAGAGACAGGTTGTTGAGAGGCAGCTCCACTACTGCTTGTACATCCCAGAATGTTTTTAAACTGGGCTTTATCACAGAGAGAGGGTTTGTTGTTTTTAAGGTTGTTATTTTGTTGTTTTCTTTTTTTCTTCAGAGATTTGTAACAGATCATCTAAATGCTTTTTGTATATGGGTGTTAATTCTTGATTTATTTTGTGATTGTTCTGAAGAAGACCTGCCTAGTAAATTACAGTTATTTAAGACTTTAAATAATGAGAAATATTTGCTGGCATACTGCTTCAGTCCAGAGGTTATGTGATCAGATATGATAGTTGCTGTTTGAAAACCATGTTTATCTAAAAAAATGTCATGTGAAAATCTCCAGGAGGCAAAGATGCTTAAATGTGTCTAAAATTGAATGTTGCCCTTAATATCTCAATAATTGAGCTCTGTCTGTATTTTTCTCCATTTAGAATGAGTATTTAATATTTGTTTAAGCTGGAGTCATCTGGCATCCACTGAGGGAGTTTCAAAGAATTATTTTAAATTAAATTTGCTTTTCTCCACTAATAATACTATATGGTAAATAGTTTCCACTGTTTCAAATGTTACAAAAACTATTGCTTTAATGTGGGGGATGAAGGGGGTCTATTTTTATTCTGTTGCTGATTATTTTTTTTTACATTTATTGGTTAGTAGTTGAAATAAAAAAAAAAGATAATAATTTGTCCTTAGCTTTCTAAATAATTTATATATAGCAATTTTGAGAATGATTTAAATTCTGCAACTGTCAAGTTACTATCAATAAGGTGATTGTGTCACTACAGTCATAAGGCCAAATGATGCAAAGACTCCCTCACACAGGGACAGGTTAATCTGGCACTTTGCTGCCAAGTAATAGCACGAGGCAGTCCACTGACTGTGTGAGAGGAGTAAATGCCAACCAAGTCAAAAAGGGGTCATTCCACTCTTAAAAATATAATATATATTATATATTGGTGCTAACATTTGTATACCCTTTTTTCATTCTTTTCCTGCATACGATTAGAAACTCATATGCTCATAACTTGTTCGGTGTTCCTTTTATGATGATGGGGTTTTATTTTTGTTGTTGTTGTTGTTTATTTGTTTGTTTGTTGAGTTTCATGGGTTTTTCTGGACAAGTATCATCTTTGATGTTTGTGGAAGTTCCCAGACAGAATGATATGGCCAGGTAGAATACGAATTATCATGTAACAGTAATACTGGCAGCAGGTACCTGAGGGCTGAGTTAGTAACACAATGGGAATTATGCATGTTCAAGACCTTTTAGAACTGCACTGTATGAATTTCTTAATATGTAGAAATAAGGGAATTTTCAGAGAATCATAGAATGGCTTGAGTTGGAAGAGATATCAAAGATCATCCAGTTCCAACTCCTGCCATAGGCAGGGCTGCCCCCTAATAGGTCGGGCTGCCCAAGGCTCCATCCAACCTGGCCTTGAACACCTCTAGGGATGAGGCATCCACAGTTTCTCTGTGCAACCTGTGCCAGTGCCTCACACCCCACTAATTTGGAATGGACTTCCAGATGATCCAAAAACTACTCAAAAGTGTTGTCATCAAACTAATGTTTAGTAAAAGAAGAAATTCTGGGCAGCAGCCTATATTTTCTATCCCCTTAAGGACTGTACAGCTTATCCAACAATTACTTTAAAACAAAGATCTTTAAAAAGGACAAGGCAGGGGGCATACAAAGGTTTGGGTAAAACAAATAAACACAAAAAGAAATTAAAAAATCAACAAGTGATCTGTGAAACCCAAAGTAAGACAGTGTTCACAGTTTTTGTAACACATTTCATGCAATGATTTAAAAAATATAACAGATTACTCCATACACACAAAATCTGCAATATTATGACAAAAGAGTAGTGACAGAATACAAGCTACATTTGTGAGAAGTTTTATCCTCTGGATTAGCTTTTGCAAGATTCTAAAGTTACAGTAATTAACACATACATTAGACTAGATCCTGTTGAGACTGAGGCACAAAAATAGTATGTCTCTGATGTCCATGAAATTCTGAGTGTACGTTGAGGATGAGCAAGGGTCAGGCAGTTTGAAAGTGAAAAGGATTAAATTGAGTTTATATGCTGTAGACACTATGTAGGTTATGTCTACCGACATGATAAAAGGTTAAAGGCTAAAGAGGAAAGGGATTGAAAACAGAGGAGTGTGAAGACATTCAGCATGTCTAAGTCATAAGGCTCCACAAAACATTCCTGACAGTGGAGTTAAAGAATGTTGAGGTTTTTGTTTAAGTGGAGAGAGGCTGATATTAAAATATTTGTAATAATCTAGTGTGTAATGGTTTCAGTACTCTGATTTTTCCTCGGGCTAGATTGGGATTTGTCAATGAAAATAAATTGATGCAGATAGGAAAGCAACTAGTAATATGCATCTCATTCAAGCAGATTTGAAGGAGACATGAAAGAATTTTGCATTAAAAGCCTGCAAATAAAATAAACTCGTGATACTTACTCTCAGAAGGTTTTAGTATAGTCTTCTTTAAATCCAGTGTAATAACAGGTTTTTCAACTGATACTATACAGATTGGATGCACTGAATTAGTGACCAAAAAAGATCCACAAGTCAAAAAAGAGTTGATGCCTTGATAGCTTATGAAAAAAAGATTATGTACAACCAAGCAAGAACCATGTAGCCATCCAAATGAATCTTGGACAAAACAAGGCATAATTCCTAGTGCCAGAGGAGCTAATTTGGGAACAGAAAAACTATTCATCTATTGATCAAGGCTTCTGTATGTAAGTGAACCAAGTAACCAATTGTAGAGCTATGCTGCTAATAATAATTACCAATAATAAAAAACTGCAGCTCAGAATTCACCTGATGAACCATAATATGGCTAGCACTGGAAAACACACTCAAATCTTAAACTCAAATTTTTAATGTATGATAATGATATTAGAGTTCCTGGACTCTGAGCTATTTCAAATTAGATACAAGCCAGGGAATATACAGTCTCAAGTCTACATCTAAAACCTTCTGCTTTCCTGCCAAAAAAAAAAAATAAATAAAATAAAATAAATAGATAGGAGGACTACAGAGGAATCAATTAAGTTGATCATGTGCAATATCAATTGTTTTCTGACAATTTCCTTAAAATTACCATGAAACACACATATTTGTTTTGCAGATTAAGATAAAACAAACTTCCTACTCCAAAGATGAAGTCTCACTAAGAGGAAAAAGGCACTGAAAATTGGCTTGAAAAGAGGCTAGATTGAAGAATTACAGACAAAATCTATCTTTGTTGATCTCTCATATCTTATGTCTGTAGAGACATTACTCAGGCAATTTCTTGACTATCATTCAACCTGTTTCACTATGCCAGTTTCCACTGGCTTATTTAAGGGCTACATGTCCATTTTTAAGTTTTCTGCTGGAAAACATTTCAATTTCTTTTCCTCAGGGACCAACTAACATGCCAAGAATGTATGCACATACACTGTATATGTACAGCTTGAGAATGTGACTGTGAAGCAATCTTAGATTATTTCTCTCCAGCATGTTCTTTTCAGTCAGAGTTTTAAATTGTGTTCTTCCATTAAGAATGAACATAATAGTGTGAGAAATCTGATTTGCCAGAAATACTTAGAAAAGTAATCCAGATACTTCCTGAAGGCCATTTCAAAATTATGTTCTTTAGATGGTGAAAAGGATCTGGTTCGAGAAGAGATGGGTCTATCATCTTCATAATACTGGACAGTTTGTGTGTATAGTATTTATACCTCATAAAATATGCTAGCTACCAAAGTATGGAGCATTCTGGGTAGGTGATGTTCTCTATTAATCTTGCTATTTAGTTTGATCTTGGCAGCAGTGATGCTTCCATGTGGAGTCAGTGGAATAGTAAGATGAGTTGTGACAAGATTGGGTAAGATGAAGGCGCTTTTTGAGTGGGAAAAGGAGAGGCTAAGAAAATCTGTAGATGATTTGGGCAATATTTTTATTTCTTTTCCAGGATACTTGTGGTGCAGAATCCTTGCCCCTAGCCGGTCTCATTCTAGGACACACTACTGTCTCTTTTAATTGAATACCTCTCTTATATTACCCTAACAAAATAAAAATGTCTTCATCAGTAGTAGCCAGGATTTCTACCAGTCTACTGGAGAAGTAAAGACCGCACTAGGTTCAAATCCACATCATATGCCTACAGGAGGAAGCTGGGTCAGCAAAGCACAGAAAGATTCCTAGTAAGGATTCTCTTATAATGTTGGGTCTCAGTACTATGGCTAACTGATTCCTTGCTATTCTGAGGATAAAGAACGCACCTTATATTATATAACTTGACTACCTAGTCTTGCTCATCCTCTGCTAAGGGTAAGGGTGTGGAGTTAAAGAAGAAAAACAAAAAGCTTTCTAGCATTTCTTTGTTTTCAAGATAAATAATTGTTTCAATGCCTAAATTACCTAAATTTGTGCAAAGCGAATCCTTTTTGGTGCTTCTTACTTGCTGGCAAAAGTATCCCAGATAGTCTGTTGCAAATCTCAGTCTTACATTGCTTCCAATCTCATCAAATTCCTTGCTTATCATGGGGTTGTGCTTTACAGTCCTCAAGATGGCAGCTTTCTTGTGTTAGTTATTGAGCATCATGATGCCTTTACAGATTTCCATTCGTGTTACTTTTGTGCAGAGATGCCTCTGGATTTTGAGGAGTGTTTTCCCAGCCATTAGGAAGAAAAACAGGTTTGAAGTATGCTCCGCTTCCAGCTCTCCACAGAGTTGTTAATAACTAGCAGTACCCACATTTCACTGGGAGATAAGTAGAAGAGCACAGTGAGGGATGAACATTTCATACCTCAGTGATTGCCATTAGGCATTTTACCAGTACTGAGCATACAGGTGCTCTGTACCCTTCTCCTTTTGTTTTCTTCCTCTTTAAAGCAGACACCAACTGTGCATGTGTTTGGTACTGCTGGTAGGCTTCCTAATTCTCCTTCCATGACCAAAAATAGGGAAGGAGATGATTGCCACTTTCTAGGTGCAGAAGTCAGCAGTGTTGATAAAAACAAAACCCAGAAAGTGTGTGTGTATGTGGGAGTTGGGAGGGGGATACAGAAGAGGTGAATCAGCTATGCTTACAAGTAAGCTAATCAGTAATATCCATTATACGAGCTAATGAGGTATGTTCAAAATAATATAAATATCTTCCAATTGACAGAACAGTCCAAGTGTGGAGAGAGCTGAATGGTACAAATCAAAACATGTAGTGAGAGGATTTGTTCATTGCAGTGGGAGAAATGACTCACCTCTTTTTGGATTAATGACAGTCATATGGAAAGTGATATGAGAAGTAATACTTTATCTGTGCTATCTAATTTTGAATTATTTGCTGAAAAAGAAAAAACACCATTTATATTAAAATTACATTTCTAATTTGAAGGTATTCCCTAGAAATATTATCTGTTCTCAGTGTTGCTTAATAATTATGGGGAAAAAAAGAATATTTGTAAAGTCAACCTTCAAAGGAGCTAACACCATTTTTATACTTGTATTCTGAAATAGGATTGTGTAAACCTGAATTTTTTATTTAGTAGCTGATGTTGTTAAGTTACTTAAATTAAAAATCCTAGTAGAATGGATATTACATATTTCATTATGCTTTTACAAGTTGCTGCATGATATTAAAGGTTGAATTATCAAGTCTAAATTAACAGTGAATCACTTTAGATATCAGAAGAACAGAAAGCATACAGTTATTTGTCTGCATGTGTCATTGAGCCTTTGCAGCATACTTTTGCAAAACAGAATGTTATAGTTGGTAGAGCTTAAACCACAAGTTTATCACGTTGATGTTGCTTTCCTATTTAAGAAATTTGGTGCTAGAAGTCTGTGTTAACTTAGTTCTAGTGAGCAGATGAACGTGATATAAACTGCGAGAAGCTGTTTCATGAAAGTATGGATATATCTCTCACATGTCATGTATTGCTTCTACTGAAATCACTTCCCCTCCTTGCCTGTTGGAAAAGCTAGAACACCATGACAGCCACCGCTTAAGCTTATTGACAGCTGAGTTGTAGCAAAACATAGCAGAATACATAGATGATAGAAACGTTAACAGTTCTCTGTCATCCTTTTACCTCTGTTCCTAGGAAGGCTCACTAATTTTAGTGATTTGAGGAATGGTCTACTCTTATTTTGAGGATGTGGTGAAATTTTACATAGTTTTGGGGTGAAAAAGGAACAGTAAGCATAAGACTGATCCTATCACTTTGGGCTATGGGAAGACATGAAAAAGGCAACGTGTTGATAGGATGAGTCTCTGTAGGCATACACATACAGCTAAACACCTGGAGCTGCATCTGCTTCCTGAGAAAAGGGAATGAGGCTGGGCAAGATGCTCCACAGGCAGGACAATACCTCCAAAATTCTTTCCTGCACTGTATAGTCTCTTGCCTTCCTGAAACACTTTTCCCCTTCAGAAAACCTTTTGTCTTACTCTGAAACTGGTGTTTAGTCTGCTTGTCTGGGAACAAGGAGCCTTAGGTTCTAAGGAAATTGGAGGTCTTTTTCATGGAAGACTTTGAGCAACCTGTCATGTCCCAGAAGAACTAATATCTTGGTCCATGGGCACCACAATGGGCTTTCCTACATCATTCTACTATTTCAGAGTTTTTAGACAAAATATATATCATCTCATCGATGCCTTATTTAACATGTTCCTGCTGAAAAGATGAATTTAAGGATCTACTTTCAGAGAAGGCTTGAGGCTATGAATCCCAGAAAATACTTCTTCAGGACACATGAAGATTTGCTGCTGGAATACATGTTAGCATACCCAAGATCCTCCTAAGTACGCTGAGTACAAGTTTGCATAGGATTTCCATTCTATGGAGCTAAGGTTCAAGTAGAAAGTCATGCATGTGCTGGTTTTGTCTCATTACTGAATACAGGTATGGTCTTAGAATGCATCTGAACATGGATAAAGAGTATTAAATCTAACAATAACGCTGCCTTAACAAAAAAACTGAAGCCCCTATTAGCTAGTATTGCCATGGTCTTTGGCCTTTAGTTTCTTGAATTTCCTTTTTTGTTTTCTGTATCTTCTGAGGGAAGTAGGCCTGGAATGACATTTGGCATGAAGGCAGCTAGAAATGAAGCACTGTGAAGATGAATAGATTGGTTGTAAATATGCAAAGAAATAATCAAATTAATTTATCATATGTCACACAGGGATCCCCAAGTCCCATTTGTTGAAGTTTCATCCTTGTTAGCTTGCACTTGATCTCTGCTCTAGAGAAAGTAGTATTTCGCAATGACAGGCAGGTACAGGCCAAAGTAAAGCCAGGAAGTACAGGGTATACATAAAATATCCCATGAATCATTCAGTCCAGAGGCCTTCACCCTGATGCTGATCAAGAAAAGTCAGTAGAGACACTGCCAATTTATATATAACCTGAGGTTTTAAATACTTATGTATCTAAGTGCTATTTGTGACTACTAGTTGCCTTAATCTTTTAATAAATTCACATGTCAATCATTTTTAATAATTCAAAGACTTATTTGCCTTCTAAATAGCACAAAGTTATATAGTCAAAAAAGAAAGAAAAAAAAAAGGTCTTTTTGAAAAGGATTTCTTCTCAGAGTTCTTTTTTTGCTGCATTCTTTTCTCACACATTCCGTGCTTCCAAAGGGCAGGTACAAAAAAAAAAAAACTAAAAACCTAATCAGATTGCTTCCTATAGCTACTTTGTTTTTGTTTATTTGCTTTTGTTTTTGTTTTGCTAAAGTTCAGACATTATGGCTATTAATATTGTCAGATCCTCTTCATTAAACATCTGCTCCCATTTTGTCCAGTCTGGTGACAGAGTTGCATCGCATGTTACGATGTATTAATAATGTTCTTGTCTTGAATAAGCACCTTCCCTTTGATTCGCATGTTAAATAATCTAATCCGTGTTACAGAATAACATGCATTACTTTGGAAGAAGCTGTAAGGATATTGGTTGGTATGGCAGGGGGTCATTCCTCTGCTGGTTTATTTTTCTTTAGTATTAGTGCTACATTGGCTTGTCTTGGGGTCTGTGAAAGATTGCTTTTCTCTCAGGAATTTTCAAATTATTTAATTAAGAGATTGCTAACTGTATGTATAATATTTTTTATTAAATACTGTCCTAAATCCATTAGTCCTAAAGCTATATTGTTTTTGAGATTTCACATGGCCAATATGCCATGAAAAAATACGGTAAAATATACATTATTTTCTTTCTTTTTATTTTTCTTTTTTTAAGCTTTTGTGGTTGTTCTTTGGTAACATAAGTAACATAAACATTGTCTGGAGGTAGTTAGTATCATGTAGTGGCTAAGACAAGTCAGTAAAAGTATTTTATAACATCGTTCAGCAATGCGAGGAGCTAGAGATAGTATCAGTTAGGTTAAAGGAGATTCTACCTTATTAGTTTATATGCTAGAAGCTACCTACCACATGTATATTTTTTTAATTAAGAAGAGATTTAAATGAATTAACACACCTCTCCCACTCTTTTTCTGTTTCTCTGTTTTAAAGAGTTATCAGCGTCTTCTTCCTGTCTGTAATTTAGTACCCAAACACCCATCCAATAAACTGCACCTCACTCATTTACCTCCTCTATTTTAAATGCTGAAATCATCAAGTATAACTCTTGGATCATTAAGAAACAACGTGAAGCACAACTACATTTCCTTCATGTTAGAGATAACCTGCTTGGGAATCTGGGTTTATTGATGTTTACCTAGTGAGTGAACAAGTTTTTTTATGTCAAGTAGTTGTATATACATGGCAATGACAATGATAGTATAATTTACCTCTATTACTTCCTTATATCAGGATACTGCTGCACTGCCAATTTCATATCTGTTGTTATTATTTGTTTGACAGAATCAAAAACATGCCAGGTGCTTTGCAAAACAGAGAACAAGAAAAATCCCTTTCCAGAAGAGATGACTGCCTGAATAGAAATGGCATAATGGCAGGAGACAAAGGAAGCAGAAAGGGGAAGCAAAACAAGAGTTATAACCATAAAATCATGAGATTGGTTTGGAGGCACAGTGAACGCTATGAGGCATTTTTTTAAAGCACATAAGGACTATAGTTGGGCTTAGAGGATGAAAATGTAGAAATGAAGCATGGAAAGGAATGGAGAAGAAGGGAGGAACAGACTGGCAACAGGAGGAAGAGTAAACAGAGGTGTATGGGAGAGGCCAGAACACACACCTGACAAACTGAGGATTATGACTAATGCCAAGAATGAAAGACCACATCTGAAGAGCATGATGATTTCAGGAGGAAGGCGAAGCAGGACATGGCGATGCTGCTAGGGAGAGAAGAGCCAGCAAAGCTGCCCTGGAAGCCTGCCCTGGAAGCTCCTCAGACTATTATAATCCTGCTTCCCCATCTTCTTTTTAGCTCCCCTCTTATACACAAAATATGTATATATAAGAGCAAAGGAGAAGGAGAAGCAGCTAAATCAAATTCTTTTAAAAGTCCTGCTTGGGAAGAAATTTAAGCTGGTACAGATACAGCTGATACAGATTTACTTCTACTGATGATGCAAGTGGCAGAATCCTTTGGCCTTTCTCATGCAGACAAATCAATGGGAGCCTCTGCCACTACTTACAAGTAGGTCATGCTGAGAAAAAGGATTTGAATACTTCAAATAGTCCAGGACATTTTGAAATGTCCTTTCACACTAGATCAGAAAGAAGTGAAAATCATAACATTTACAGTAAAAAAAAAATTAAACTTGGAAGAAAAATATTGGAGTAGTTTCTTTTAAAGATGAAAATAATTGTTTAAGTAACAAAAAAAGAAAATGAAAATAAATAAAATAAAATATAAGGGGAAAGGGCAATCGTTCATTGAAAAGAAATTAAATTTTATAATTTTCCATGAAAATTTATCACAGCACTGGGAATTATTTTAATTATGCTGAATTGGCTTTTTTTAATTAAAAAAAAAAAAGAAAAAAATAAAAAGACACTTTTTAGAAGTAAACTGGAAAATCAGCATTTTGGGACTGTCAGACATCTTAAACTACCCTTCACTAATGAGAAAGCTTTAAAGTGGCCAGTCTAATCCCTTCCTCACCTCCTTCTCCTCTGCTTCTGTGGTCAGACATCTCTACCAAGTAGGTTGCAAAGAGCAAAACCAGTTTCTGTCTCTCCCAGAGGAAAGGCATATTGCCAATTTCTTTAAGAATTATTGACTAGATCTGCTTACAGGAAGTAACTTTTTTTTTTCTGTTTTGGTTTTGTTTTGTTTTGCTTTGCTACAGAGTATGTCTCCATTTAAGCTCTCATCACAGCTCTTCCATTTTGTCTGGGAAAATTTGTCAGAAAGCATATTAGAAAGCCTCATGTTTCTGTAACCAATTAAACTGTTTTTAGCATAGTTACAGTGTGGCAGATATAATGGTATGATAGTTGAGAAATTACTTAAGGTAATGGAGTAATCTATTACTTTGATATATATATATAGAAATTTTTTGCTTGGTATTTCTGACTTCAAAGTGTTCATGTTCAGGGTACTATAAATAATTACCATTTGTGTTTGCTAGGTTTTTATAAGTTTTAGAAGACAGCACTGGATATTTTGGTAGTTGTGACACCTCATTAATATAATTCATGGGTTTAGTCTCTTCTAGTAGTGGAATGGTTTAAGCATTATCTATTGGAGACAACAGCTTCATTTAAGACTATTGTGGTGACTCTAGGTGGAATTCAAAGTATTTCATTTAGGTGATGAGAATACAATTGCTGAAAGTCATAGCTGAAATGCTACTAAATAACTCTTAACTAGTTGGGTTTGCCCAGAATTTGGTTGAAGATTTCTATAAATGGTGGCTTACTCAATTCTCAGATAGCAGGAATTGCCAATTACTTTTTTTTTTTAATTGCATTCAATTTGACTTAAGTTAGCTGAACTCATGTCACCTCAGAGTATCATCTTAGCAATGAGTTTTACAAAACCTATTCTGTTAATGTAGAGATTTCAGCTACTGAAGAACATAACCCAAGCAGAGTTAACAATGCCTCGCAGTGCTTGAAGAATCATTCCAAACTCAGTTATTTATTTCCACCATTACTGTAGTAATACTGGATTTAAATTAGACAGCCATTGAGTCAGCTTACAAAATCTACCCCACATAAATTCTTCTCTCTTAGAAGCAAATGTGACTCAAAGTTTATAAAATTCCATGTACCACTGAAAAAACAATTGCAAAGCAGTGTCATATTATCTCCCCATAATTATTTTTTACATGTAATTTTACTTATTCTCTACAAAAGCATTAAATAGTTGCATACAACTTTTTTGCAATAATAGACTCAGCACAAAGCAATATGAAAATATAGTGAATATTTATATAAATTATATTTTTCCAAGCTCTGGATTTAGTGTAATTCTCCCTACATTCTGGCATGGTAGCAGACATGGAAAGTGTGTGTACCGACCAGCTGGCACTGAAAGAAGCTTCCACTGTGTGACATCTTTCTCTCCTCTGCTACTGAATAAAAAAAGACAAGGAAAAAACAAAAACAAAAACAAACAAAAAAAAAAACCCATGAAAACACAGGGGAAAAAAGAAAAAAAAAAAAAACAACCAAGAAAAGGCATTAAAAAATCCCTAAAACAAAGAAAACCCAAAACGACAGAATAAGAAAAACAAAAAGCAAAAAACAAATTAATTAATTAATTAAAAAAAAAAACAGGAATAACAACTATCCCCTCAATCCAACACCCTATCATTTCAACTGCAAAGTATAACACAATCTCAGAAAAATGCATCTTCTGTGTTCAGACACTGAGCTGGACACAAGATTTAGTAAAGAATTGAGTATCAGCTATTTCAGTAGTCACATAGAAATTTTCTTATAGGAAAAAGGCTGGAAGAAAAAGATTTAAATGTATACTGAGAATGAAGGAGAGCATGGTTATTTTGACTGCACATTTTTTTTAACCTTACCTAGACTTTCCTGCAAATCTTTCCCTATTGTTATTTATCACCTTCTCCAAGAAGATACTTAGTTCTACGTAAAGTAGAAGTACCTGCACTAACTCAACCCCAAGATCCATGTAGGCCTGTGTAGCTGGCAAGTGTAGGGAGTCATCCACTGTCCTCTGCAGATTATAGATGTCTTCATGTGTAAACTTCCAAGCACCTTCAGGGCTCTCCTACCCAGTATGTACAGTTCAAATGCTTCCCAAATCAGGTGGTGCACTAGGTTTAATATTTTGTCCTAGATCTGGTGAATTTATTTTTTCTTCCTGTCTCTCTCCCTCTCTGTTTTGACCTCCTATCTTCTGAAATAGAATGACCAGGGCTGCATGAATTATTCAATTTAAGAGTGTATGATGTATTTATACAGTGATATAGCGAAACAGTGTATTTATATGGTTATATATATATATATATATATGTTTTCTATTTTGTTTACAGTTTCTTTCTTAGTCATCCGAATATTTTGTTTCACATTTTCACTTGATGCTGAGTGCTTGACTTGATGTTTTCAGAGAGCTGTCTAATATCAGTTTATGATTTTTTTCTTCTCAAGCAATAGTGAATTGAGTCCCTGTCTATGTATGTATAATTAGACTTATTTTTTCCCTTGTGCATTTCTTTGTGATTTATCAGATTTCACCACCACTTTATTGCCAGTGGCAGTCCAAATTGTTAAATCATTTTGCAGTTCCTTACAGACAGCTTCTGTTTTAACTTTTTAAAATCATTTTGTATCAAAATTTCTCATCTGACAGTTCTTAGATATCATATTTCCCTTTACTACTAATAAAAGTACTTTTGTTTAAATCCTTTGTTTTAATTGATGCCTTGGAATCCAGGAAGCTTTGTACTATGCTATTTTTTAAGGGGGGAGGCAGGAGGGAGGAGACCTTGTGGCTATTTTCATTTGTGTTTATTAATTGGAAACCTTAGAAGTATGATTTAGACCTTAATGCCTACTGATTGTGACAGCGTGGTTATACAATTCTCAAAGTGAATAAATTGCGAAAGGTAATCTATGAAATGCATTTAGGAATAGCCCTCAGTATTTTAAATGTCCCCAGATTGGGTTTATCTCTCTCTCCAGTGAAAGAGGGCAGCTGGACGTTTAACAAGAGAATCCACCAGCTCTGGCATACTGAGCAGGGAACAATTCAAGCAAACTATAGAAATAGCCAGACAGGGAAAACAAAATAAGGGAAAGATGCACTGATTTAGGTATATTTTCCAACACTCATGGCATTGCATAGGGTTTTGCAAGATGTGACTCATAGCTTCTCTCCCACTGTAGCTGTTCTTGCTCATGGGTTTATGGCACTTTCCCCTGCAATGAGCACTAGAATCTGATGTCTATGCCCAACCTACTGCACCAAGTTATCAGACCCTCTCATTTTTTCCATACCATCAAATAATGAACTTTCAGAATTTGTCAAGAACTGAGTAGACTTCAGTTAGTTAGCCTATCTGTGCAGACACTTGAAGTTGCATTTAGCCATTTCTGTTTCATTTAAAGTCCACACCGAGGTCCATGTTACAAAACACTAGTGGAAGCAGTGATAATTTGAACCCCGGCTTATTAAATGTGTAAAACATAATTGTGTAAAATTAAATCTCTTCTGTTTATTCCACATCTTAACTTTATTGAAATGTCAACATAACAGTTATCCAGAAACAGTTTTGTGTCTACATCAAAACTATGATTTTTACCTTATATGAATACTAAGAGTATGTTACTCTAAACAGGAGAGTAGACTCTATAGAAGTTATTAGTATTCAGATAATACCAGAAATCTTACATAGTGGGGAAAAAATAAGTGGATGGTGATTGACATTTAATGCTTCTCAAGTTGATTTGTATCTTAGATATTTGACAGGAAGTTTGAAGATTTTAGTTATTTGATTTTAGAAACCTCTCCCTTTGCTAATATTAAAAAAAAAATAGAGAAATGTGTATTATAGGGCTATATATTTTCTGCACTTGCAAAAGTAATTACTTCAAAAGCTATAGCTATACTTGAATGGAGAGTGACAAAAGAGAACAAGTTGTCAGAGAAGATATTTTATATTCCTAGAGAAAGTGGTATAAATGTACATCTGTTCCACTATAGATGCCTGTAAATATTCTCTTTGAATCACTAGAACTTCGGGGAGTAATAAGCCAAAAAATAAGAGACTCTACAAACTAGCAAATTAAACTGCCATGCAATATTTAAAAAATGAGCAAAACCTGAATGACTGTTTTATCTATATCTAAAGCCCTATATCAGGCTAGTTCCCACATTTATAATTAAGTTTTTACTTTATCAATTTATTAGTCATGTGTGTTGGCCCAGTCTCTACTGCTCCTGCATTTTTTGTTTCATAGCTGCTATTAACTTTAATGGATTCTACGCTTTAAATGACAGATATTAATTGTGTAACATTTGCAGGCAGCAATAAAATAAAAGAGCAGAAATCTAGGATTAAAGGAAAATCCATAACAAAACCCAGATTAGCTAATCTTTCCCAGCATGTAGTGCTGCTCTTGGTACATATCAATGGCAGAATATCAAGGAAAGTGGATTTTTATGCACTGATGACAAATAACAATAAAATGTTTCTGGAGTATACTTAATGTTCAGGAATACAAACTAAAGAACTGGTAGATAATCTGCTGTTTTAGACTTGATTAAAAAATCAAAGTGATAACTTTGAGGTTACCAGGTTTTGGTTTTTTTTTAGAAAACTTGCTCTACCATTGCATGTTTTCACAACGCTCTTTTGGAAAACACACTCCTTGTTCCCTGCCCATCTCACCAGCACATTCTGGCTCATTTCTTCTATGTACACTAGGATCAAAGGATGGATATATACAGTCCTTTTCATAACAGTCTCAAGTCTCTGTTTTGCTTTCAGTTGGACTTCTTACATTTCTTCATTGGTTGTTGACCTCAGATTTATTTAAGATTTTTATATATTTTAACTTAAAAATTGAACATAAAATAGACATATTACTGGGAGATGGACTCAGTTTAATCCTCTGTTTTGACCCAAACTCCTAGAATATAGGAAGCAAGAGTTGGTTCTTTAAAGAAAAAAATAAGAAAGGTTCATCATTTTGTAAAAGCAAAACTTTTCCTGCAGTATGTTTTTGTATCAAGATTTCCAAAAGTTTGGGAGCTCAACTTGAAATCTATTGCAGGGATCAAACTTTTTCTTTTCTTTTCTTTTCTTTTCTTTTTTTTTTTTTTTAAGTATTGATTCTTCCGAGACTCTGAAATACAAGAATTCTCATTTTATTACAAACTGAGGTAATAAATAAATATTTAGGCTAAAAAGAGCAACCGAAACCAGTGCCTTTTCTTTGATATTTAAGGCCTTTATTTATTTTGGGGAACACTCAAGCTCCCTTTTTCTTATAAATACATATATAGTTATGCTTGTGGTGTACCCCTATACTTTCCTGAGTAAGCAGGGAAGATTCTCCTTTACTTTAATATTAAAAATGGACTTTTAACCAGTGAGCAGAAATTCCCATCAAAGGAGTATCAAGGAAAAGAAATTGAGATGCTCAGTTTTCAGTTTTAGTTACATGCATCTGTAAATATTTAATCTGTGTGAAACTTTAAAAGAAGATGACATGTTAATAGCAAGAGTTAATACTAATATTAACTGGAATTTTTCAACCCCTGCTGTAGTCCACTATTGAAATATCTGTCCCCAGAACAATAACAGCTTTTCAATATTGTATCCTAGTAAATGGATCTAACATATTTTTAGTTACTTTATAATCTGCAATTTCCTTACTGTAAATTATTAATAATGTCAATAATTTTACAGTTCTGTAAAAAAGTGTACAGAACACACTTCTTTTTTAAAAATTAATTGTATAGTGGTTTCTAATGCCTGCTGAAATTTTACAATTTAAGCATGATTTATAGAAACAGTAAGAAAGGCGTGTGGCAAAAGGAAGCAGTAGATTTATGTATGCGATAGGTCTAGACCAAATTCCTGGGGAAAAGCTAAAATGGCTGCAAGTTTAACATATGATGTATCCACCTACACTTATTCATGTATATATGTACGTACACCATTCACCCAAAAAGCATAGTAATTCCAAAAGACTTAGTAAAAAAAAATCAAAATTATATGTTCATACCTGCCATAATGTAATAAAATTATTACTGTGCCTCCTTTTAAAACAGAGGACACTACTTTCCACATTCCCTTCTCCCCTAATTCAGCCCTTGTGCACAGTTTTATACTGAAGAATTCTCAAGAGAGATAACAGAGAATTTCTGAAATTCATATATATATATTTATTTATTTTTATCATGATTGCTAATAGGAATGGATTTGAGAACGAGAGTGTAACAAGGATTAAAAATATCCGGTGCTATTAGTGACATCAAATGCAATGAAATCTCAAGGTCAACTTAATTTCCTACTTCTCCTTATCTCTCTGACACATATTACTGTATCTCAATAGCTGCCACCAACAGCTACCACCAGAAATCTTGGCTAATTAGCAATCAGTCATGTCACTCGGTATGATCTCATCCAGCCTGACCATTGAACCTGAGTACAAAAACAAAAAGGAAATTGGAAACTCTTAGCAACAGTGAGCTGGGTCCACCTATTTTCAGCAGCATAATGTGACTACAGTTCAAGTTTTCATTATGCAACACTAATAGGTACATCTGTATTTATTCATTTAAGAATATTTCGTGGCACTAACAAGTAAGATAGAGCTATCAGCCAATAACCCTATCAAATTCTAAGATAAGATTTCTTATCACTTTGGCAGTATTAAGACAGAAAATATGTTTGATAATAAAATTCCAAGGCATATTTTTTTTTTCTCAACATTAACTGGCTCAGCATAGAAAATACCCATCACAGTTGAATAAAACCAAGATCGTGTCACTGCTGGGGTCTGATGCAGCAAAGCGTTTAAACTCATCTGAATTACAGGAACAATAATATCAAAGTTATTATGGTCATTCAGATGATTGAAAGTGCATGGAAAAGTCGACAGTTTTCAGTACTGGGGATAAGGAATGAAGTGTTTAAGATCAACCTGCAATGATAGTAGAAATATTTACAACTCTTTTTAAGAGATGACATATAAATTAAAGTGACTATCTTGCCTTTCGATTGCTAGATTTGGGACAGCTTCAAATGTGAAAATCCTGCATGTTCTGTGATTACTTCTCCCCCCCAAACTAAACAGCTGTTTGAGAACGGCAATCATAAAGTGCTAATCTCTGCCACCAATAAACAAAAGCAAATCATAGCAGAAAGCTTGTTTATCTGTAGTAATCTCCAGGGGATTAGCATTTCAAGGGATCAGATTTCCTAAACCTCTTCTTTCTTGATAACAGCCTCGCTGTGAGGTGACACACCAATAGGAATAAATTATCAAGGGCTGCAGATAAGAAGAGGCCATTTGTGGGTTCTGAATGCAGTAAAAATAGATGCAAAACAGTACGGGAACTGGCGCTCAACAGAAACCTCACAGGGATTAGCAGTTCAAGCTCTGATTTCCTTGCTGTTGTTAGCTGCGATTTATCACCAGACAGTGACTCAGAGTCTTTCTTATCTGTGATAATTTAATGGCTTAATGGCAATCCCTTTATCTGGGGGTCATAATTAAGCTTGTTTGATCAGGTTCCTAACAAGCATTTTGCCTGTATTTTTAGCTATGCCTATTTTTTTCTCTGGTTGTAGAAGCATTTTTACTAATTAGTATTAACAATATTATTGTTAACAATTATTGGTAATGATAACTATCTCGTTTGGGGTTACTATTTATCTGGAGGAAAAATGCAAGCTAAAAAAAAAAGATACAACACTCCTCGACTTTAATACATTTACAGGCAAATTTAAACTGCAGTATCTCAGCAACTTGTTGGCTTGTCAAATTCAAATCTAACTTAAATACATAGCTGAAAAAAACTACTGCATAAAATCACTTTCAATGGACTCATTTTCTCTGGAACAAAATTAACACCAATTTGAGAGTGAGCATGACTGCTATTTTACAGTGCATTTACTGTCCCTCTTTATCATTCTGCTAATGAGCTGTTTCTTCCACTATCATGAAAATTTCCTTAACAAGAGATGAACTTTAAGATCTTATTATGACTGTTTAAAAACACAGGTGTCATCAAAATTAATCTACTGACGGTTTTTCCATTGACATCACTGCAAGAAGAACAAGGCAATCATATGTATAAAACTGTACTGAATATTAGAAATCTGAGAGGAAATATTTCCAATACTTACCTTATTTTTTAAATCAAACAAAAAAGTGGATTCATTAAGGAGCTTCTTGGGTATGTTTGTTTCTCTGTTTGATTTTAAAACCAGAAATGAAAACGAGTTCAGAAAGACCATATTGCTTTCTTAAACTTTATTGTTATTTTCTTAATTAAATATTTCAGGGGCTACAAAGAGAAGTGCATAGGAAACTTTTGGAGATTTAGAGAGACAGAATGACTTATTGGCTATAGAACAATAATCCGAAGAACATGATCACATGCATATGTAGACATAGGGGTATGGGTGTAATAAGTGTTTGTATATGTATTTAAAATTGTCCGTATACATTTATATATATATATATGTGCATCTATGTTTATGCAGTATATATTTATTTCATGTCTAAATATGCTTTTAGTCATGTACATTGTGCATACACAGATTTACTGCTTTGTTTATGAAACAGATCTTATCTTTGGAAGAAAAAAATGTGGGAAAGAGAATCTGTGTGTCTAGTCTAAATTAATTGTGTAAGCAGTACAATAAATGCAGAAAGACAGGGGTCATTAGAGAGTGAATCATTCTACCTATCTGAGGTGCCAGTTTTAAAATCATGAGTTGCTTTACTCATGGCTATAGAGAAACACTGAGAACTTTGAGACTCATACTATCCTTTTCTTCTGGATGTTATCAAACAATCTTGAGTAATGAGTAGATGATTAAATGGACAAAGACTTGCAGGCAGCAGCAAATAAAATTATCTATTCATTCTCTTATCCTGGTAAAGTAATTTTACTGGCTTTTGCTGTGCTCTGCGGGTAAGTTACAATGGCTTGTGTCCAGTTGTTTGTGTTTGGCTAGAAGTAATTTTATTTTGAGCTTGCTTCATAGCATGCCAGAAGAATTGACTAGGATTATTACAGAAGATGGTCTAGAATGACCTTTGTTCCACACAAAAGCATTGATTCAGATCCTGATGAAATCCATGGAAATACTTTAATTGACTTCGGTGGAGTCAGGGTTAAGGTGTCATCCATATTTTAGCAGCAGCTGGCAGCTGCCTGGGAAGCTTAAATTTTACTCAGATATGAAACAAGCAAAATGTGTGAAAGATAGAAATGACAAGGTGTAAGGGAGATTGCAATATAACACACTGAAATCCTTGCCAGTATCTTCAGCTAAGGCCGTTGATACTTGGGTGCTGAGCTGACTCTGTGAGGCTTTGGTGAGATAAGCCCATACAGTCACTGAGATGTCTGCTTTCCACATATAACTTCTCAGATAACTTTCCAAAACTAACAAGAAAGAAATATTTCTCGATCTATATTATCATTCTTGTCAGTGTGACAAGTTTAGTAGATTTTTTTCTACCACTAAAACAAATTGTTAAGGATACATAAAATAGGAATCCCTGCCCAGCTCACAGTGAGAACAGACAGCATTCTTTGGTCACCACTGTGCTATACTGTTAGCTGTTCACCAGCTGGTGCCAGACATGGTATAACCAAATAAATTTTCAGGAAAAAGAAATCATGAAGCTTGTGAAATGCTGTTCTGTTTTAAGTTCACAAATGGTTTCAATGGATTTTACTGCTGTCAGTATGAAAACAGAATAAATATCTTAAATAAGTCTCATTGTTTTAATTTTGTCCATTAGTTGCAAAACTAATCCTGTTTCTAAAAAGAAATCATAGATTATTACAAAACAACTGCTCACATATCTGAAAGCTGAAGTAAGCTTTTAGATGAAATAACACAGCTTTCTGTCTGTTTTTTGTCTCTGGGTTCATGATCAGGTCTACAGCATTCTAAATTTGCTATTTTCTCAAAATCACAGAACTGTAGGGGTTGGAAGGGACCTCTAGAGATCATGGAGTCCAACCCCCTGCCAGAGCAGCTCCCTAGCCCAGGTTGCACAGCTAGGCGTCCAGGCGGGCCTCGAACGACTCCAGAGAAGGAGACTCCACCACCTCTCTGTGCAGCTGTGCCACTGCTCCGTCACTGCACTGTGAAGTTCCCACACACATTTGTGTAGAATTTCCTATGCATCAGTTTGTGGCCATTTCCCCTCGTCCTATCACCACACACTGCTGAGAAGAGTTTAGCCTCATCTCCTTAGACATTTATAGACATGGATCAGATCCCTCTAAGCCTTCTTTTTTCAAGGCTGAACAGACCCAGGCCTCTCAGCCTTTCCTCATAAGGGAGGTGTTCCAGACCCTTTATCATCTTTGTAGCCCTCTGATAGACTTTCTGAGGAGATGCCTGTCTTTTTTGTACCAGGGTGCTCAGAACTGGACACAGTACTCCAGAGGAGGCCTCACCAGGGCAGAGTAGAGGGGGAGGATCAACTCCCTTGATCTGTTGGCCTCACTCTTCTTAATTCACTGATTTTGTGTGGTTTTGCATGAAAAATGTCTTTGTCTTGTAACACTCAGTCACACTTTCTTTCTACATTTAACAGAAATAATATGTTTATACTTCAATTGATTATATAAGCTCATACATAAAAATATGTTTGTACACATACACAGGCGTGGATGATTCGTGTCAACGGTTTATGGGCTGTTTTGATCCAGTTCTATGACGACTGGGGTGGGGGAACCATGGGCCCACACTCTGTGAAAGGGGAATAGGGAAAGGGAAAAAAGGAAAAGGGAGATGGACCTAAAAACAAAACAGTGGCAACGATCTGAGGAGGAAAGCTTGTTTACTAAATAAGATATCAGAATGCAAAATAACACAATATAATACAATATAATTGGAATTGAAGCTAATAAATAAAATGAGAGAGTGTCTGAGAACTGAAGGCTTTACACTAAACACTGAAGGCGAGATGGCAGCAAGCACCCAATTCTGGGTTGATCTGAAAGGGAAAGAGGCTGTGTCTCATGACATACAAACAATTTTTATCTTTCCCTCTGAGTGGAAAACGGAAAAATGCAAAGCATTGCAAAGTCCTCTGGGGTATGTAGTTCTCTTCTGAGACAAATGAAGAGCTATCGATGATCCACAGAGCTGGAGCATTAACTCTTTAACTCCCAATGCACTACATGATGTTATGATGTGGAATACCAATAACAAAAATTGTAACAATACATAACATCATATATTCTCCCTAGCTTTTTGATGTGCAAACAATTTTCAAAGATATAAATGCATGCACAAATAGGAATGTTATTACTGAAAAACAGTCCCAAATGTGAATACTTTCATCACAAGGATTAATTTTGTTCCCACTAATATATGAATGTTATCACCAATGTGGATCATGTAATGAATCTATAATAAATAATCTATTTGATATTTAAGACATTTTTATTTCATTAGGAAAGCATTGCATAATGTCATCTACTTCTTCATATTCTCGAATTCTGTTTTCAGCTCTTCCACTGATTTTCTATGTTATGATAGATAATCTATAAGCTCTTTGAAACCTCTAATCTCTTTGAAATTCAGTTCATGTATTTGAAATAGATGAGGAGACAAATTTGATTTAATCAATGTTAACAAAGCATTTTGACACCATGGAATGAAAAATAGAAGTAAGAAACATACTTAAATTGTTTTACATTTATCCTTTCTTTTTTCTCCCCCCAAACCCCTGTGACATATTGATTCTATGGCCACAAGTTGTGCCGGGGAAGATTTAGATTAGATTTGAGGAAATTTTTTTTCTCTGAAAGAGTGGTCAGGCACTGGAATGGCCTGCCTAGAGTGGTAGTTGAGGCACCATCCCTAGTGCTCTTCAAGAAGCATTTAGATGAGGTGCTAAGGGATTTGGTTTAGTAGTTCAGTGGGTAGGGATGGTGATAGGAGGATGGTTGGACTAGATGATCTTGTAGGTCCTTTCCAACCTAATGTACCTATGAACCTATAAATTTTGGGTTATTTGTTCAATTCATATTCTTTTTCACAATTAGAATTGTTCAAAATATTATAGCAGGACATATTTTAATACTCAAATTACCAAATCAACAAAAAGCTCAAACAATGTGGGTATGATAGGATTCCTGAAAATTAATTTTTTCATTAGGTATCTCCTGCAATTTCATGATACTTTTATTAAATTTCCCAACTTGCAATCCACTGTGCATTGGCAGACTGCTGTACATATATGGAATTCCACTGGTATACAGGTCAAAAAGTTCAGCAATCAATCGTTAATTAATTTTTGGAGCTGACAGTGCAAGAATTAGTCTGATGATACAAACCAGTATCCTGTGATCTGTGTGCATATTCATACATATTTATATGTATTAATAGAGTATGAAGCAATCTATACGTATGCACATCAGTTTGTGAAGAACCATCATTCAATTCAAGTGAATTAATAGTGAACTCGCAATTCAAGTACAAGCTATCTTTTGTATTTGGTAGTCTCCAGAAAAGCTAGGCAGGCTCATTTGACAGGTTTGATGTCACCATTCCAGGGAGACAGGAAGTGTTGAGTATTTTTGGGGTCTATTTTATATTCTGGAATTGAGTTTCTCCCATGAGGATCTGGTTGCAGGACATAGTTCTGAGCCACTGGTGCTTGGGATGATTATACACTGGAACTTAAGAATGGACACATCAGTGAAGCAGAACAAAACCCGGAACAAAAATTCTTATATATGGCCTAAAAATCCTTCTTCCTTGGTGGGGGGAAAAAATACAGTTTTCTTCAATAACTGTTTATTAGACTCCGTGGCTCAAACATTGTATAGGGATATAAGCTTTGTGAGAGATATCAGTGAGGGCACATTATCTTATTTAATAGTCAGATTTTTCTTTGATTTCAAGCAATAGCTTGTTATTAAGGAACACCACAGAGAAGATCATAGCATCCACAACTGTACTGTTATTTCCTTAAAATTTCTTTTGAAATAAGCAACATCTTTCTCAGGGATTAAGGGAGCTGACAAGCTAGGGAGGATTATTAGTTGCTAGTTACTATTCATTGATTTTCTGTTTAAATGGGCAGGAATTTGAGAATGGGAAGTAAAGTCAAGATCAGATCTCCCACATAGATGTGCAAAGTAGAATCACTGGAAATACATAGTTTAGAGGGATTCTAACTTCAAACTCCTATGTGACATTTCAAATGGTTCACTTAATAAAATGTCATGGGAGGAAAAATAAAAGAGCTAACTACTCCCAAATGAGAACAAAAAACTGTTTCCCTTTTTGTAAAGTTGAGCAGTGGAGCTGCTATGGAAAAAAAAAAAAAAAGGCTAATACAACTTCTTGTAAGTATTCACTTAAAACCAGCTAACTATAGTTTCCTTGGTAGGTGTCATCTAATCTACATAGCACATAAACTCATGCTGACATATAACTCACATTAAGCCAAGATTAGTAGCATTTACACACATGCTTACAAATCTGAACTCACCATTGTCAAAGACAATCTCAATGTAGTTTCTGTGACAAGGGAATTATTCTTCATGTCTTCACCATTCCAATTTCAATAGGTGTGAATCTGTTTTCATGTTGCAAATCTTGACATTTTGCTTAGAAAATGTCTGCCAGAGAGAACCTGTGAAGCATTATACCTTACATTTTGAATAAAAGCCAGATCTTCAGAGAGAAGTGATAAAACTTTGCTATTGTCAGTGCTCTGCTCCAAACACAAGAAAACCCAACATACTGCTTCCAATAACTGTGGTTTTAAATTAAAAACAGTCCCTCACCTAAGATTTGAGAAACAGTAAACAAAATCCAAATGCTTGCTGTTCTTGATAGCAATTAAAGCTTTATCAAACCTTGTTACAAGGTTTATGGCATAAAAATAAAGAGTTCCTTGTGTTGTGAAAAAGAAATCACGATTAACCTCTAAGAAAATATCCACCGTCTATTACTGGGAGAAAAAAAAGTCAAACTTTTCTTTATCTCCTTGACCCTTTCGTTTTTGCTGTTGTCACTGTGTTCACAATTTTCTAATTTGAAAAATGCTTCTAACTTAATACTATTATTTGATTAGTATTCAATTTCAGAATATTCAGCAAGACCTGAATTATTATTATTTTGTACAAGCAGGTAAGTTATTATTAATGACACAGCATGCTCATTTGAGTCTAAACTTAGAGTGTTTCATGCCCAAACCAGCCCATAAGGAAAATCATATATGTATGTACTTTCACTTACATTATTTGAGAAGTTTAATTACCTCTTTCTCCTGCACAAGTGAGATTCTGTTCATTTTTTCATCAAGCATAAGGGTCTTCTGAAGGAAACAAATTCCCACTGCTTGGCCTTGACAGTTGATTGTCTTTTTACATGCATGTAAGTTGGAGGAGTGTTTTCAGAAACATTTTTTCATATTTCTATAGGCTTGAAAAAAGACCTGAAATTACAGAAGGCTGGTGGAAGCAACTACTGATCGTTTTTGCTTTGATGAGAATGGGAGATACTGGGATACTCTTTAAGTATAGATTTTTAATCCAGTGGACTCAAGTAGTTCATCCATACAGAATTTGGACAAAACCTTGTCTAATTGACAGCACTTTCCTTTTCTGTGCAAGAAGGAAAGATTCACAGAAAATGCTACTGTGGTCATGAGTTAACTGTGAAGTTCTCTGTGTTATATTCTCTGAATAGCTGGGCTAAGGTCAATGGGATGAGGTTCAATAAGGCCAAGTGCCGGGTCCTGCACTTTGGCCACAGTAACTCCATGCAATGCTATAGGCTTGGGGCAGAATGACTTGAAGAATGTAGAGAGGAAAAGGACCTGGGGGTGTTGGTTGATGCTCGGCTTAACATGAGCCGGCAGTGTGCCCAGGTGACCAAGAAGGCCAACAGCATCCTGGCCTGTATTAGAAATAGTGTAGCCAGCAGGAGCAGGGAGGTGATCATCCCCCTGTACTCAGCTCTGGTGCGGCCGCACCTCGAGTACTGTGTTCAGTTTTGGGCCCCTCACTACAAGAAGGACATTGAGGCCCTGGAGCGTGTTCAGAGAAGGGCAACAAAACTGGTGAGGGGTCTGGAGCACAAGTCTTATGAGGAGCGGCTGAGGGAGCTGGGATTGTTTAGTCTGGAGAAGAGGAGGCTCAGAGGAGACCTTATTGCATTCGTCCTGAAGGGGGGTTATGGTGAGGAGAGGGTCAGCCCCTTCTCCCAGATAACTAATGACAGAATGAGAGGGAATGGCCACAAGTTGCTCCGGGGAAAATTTAGATTAGACCTGAGGAAATTTTTTTTTCTCTGAAAGAGTGGTCAGGCACTGGAATGGCCTGCCTAGGGAGGTGGTTGAGGCACCGTCCCTAGCGCTGTTCAAGAAGCATTTAGATGAGGTGCTAAGGGATTTGATTTAGTAGTTCAGTGGGTAGGGATAGTGATAGGAGGATGGTTGGGCTAGATGATCTTGTAGGTCCTTTCCAACCTAATGTATCTATGAATCTATGAATCTATGTTATATCTCAGGCAGTTAACTTCAGTGGTAATTTTATCTACACAGTGACCAGATAAATATATTTAAGGAAGTATACCTTCTGATCAGCTTTCTTAAGTTAAAATTGTTGCATACATTCCTATTAGAATGTGTACTTTTACATTACTCCCTTCTTTTCTAGGAGTATTTGATAGCAAAACTGAAAATAGAGCGAACAACATCTAGTAAAAAATGTCATATTGTCTAAAGTGCTTCTGTGGGTCTTAAAGGAAAACCTCAGTGGTCCAAATTTGTTTGGTCCATATTACTTCAGGTTTTGTTGCTATCAATTAGAAATAATCCATTTAATTTGACAGAAATCATACTTGTTTTCAGATGTAGTCACAATAAAGAAAGCTCAAAGTTCAGGAACATCTGTCAATTCTTTTTTTTAATTTAGAAATTTTTGTAGCAACCCCAGTACTACTACTACCCTTGGTTGGTTAAGAAGAGGGAGGGAAGTTAGTTAATGCAGAAATTATAAAAGATGGGGTCATTTTAAAGGTAATCTTTCTACTGAACAACAGAGGTGATTTCAGAAACTCATGAAAAGCTCTGCAATTTTTGGAAGTTATTATTTATGACCGATCTTTCAGGGTTTCCCTATTGAAAAGAGAAAGAAAGGGAAGGGAAAGGAAGGAAAAAAGATAATGATAGAGATACTTGGAGATTCTAAAATATCATAGAACAGTCAAATATCATCAAAATACAGAGACACAGATGACTTCTAGAATGGCTCATTTTTTGTAATTACATGATTAGATTCATTCAGTGCCACTGATCTCTTCAGATACATGTGTAGGTCTATTGTTCACAAATCTGCCTCACTGTTATACTAACAGATGCATAGTTATTAATCTTGGAAAGAATCCACATCCCCTTTTCAGAAAGACCAGAGAAGCCAATTATGGGTGGCATGGCATCTTGTGTGGAAGAACAGCTAGCTCTGCCAGTCCCATAAATGGGCCAAAATGATGCCAGAAACTGTGAAAAAACGACAAGGAAAAAATAATTATGCCATACATCATCTTTTCATTCTTCTCTGCCATTTTTACCCAATATCTTCCTCAGATTGCACATTTAAGTATCTGTGTAGCAAGTACAGCCCTGCAAATGTATGACACCTGCTAACTGCTCTCCTTCCTGCCTCAAACTTCTCATTTAGCAGCCTCTGTTAAGCACTCAATTGAGTTGACACAGCAAAGGAAATGCCAAAAAATGCTCTCTACAAAAGCACTAACAGCTCAATAGTGGGAGCCAGGGTTATTAATCCACATTCTAAGCAGTATCTTGGTCATTTGGAAATATAAATAAATGATGATAAAATTACAGGAAATCTGTGCTCAGAAGAGATTAAAATTCATATTGTTTGAGTTCAGTAAGTCCCAAGAGCTATATGATGTACAGAATATACTACTGTATATTTATTTTTCAGGACAAAGTATTAGATGTATCAACAGAACTGTCTTGGTGAAGAGTACTAACAAAATTTATTAAAAAAAAAAAAAAGAAAATCAAAGATTACATTACTTATCCTGTAAAGATAAAAAATCATTACTTATCCTGTAAAATTCTAGTTTATCCTATTCCTATTGATATTTCTTTTTACCATACTTCTAGTTCAGTTAAAACTGTTCTCATGCATTTCATGTACTTCCTTAGAGATGACTCCTTCAGACACTCATACGACAAACCAAGCCATTACAAATATTAAATAATAAAAAGATAAAAAATAGAATATCTTCACTGAGTGAAAAACAAAAATTCCTATGAAACGAACATAGGAAAAGTTTCAAAATCCATTTTGGTTATTTAGATGTTGGGAACATTCATATTTTTTCTTTCCCTTTTCTTCGGATAACTAGGACAAATCTTAAGAATTTGGAGGTAAGTGATTACTTGGACTTCCAAAGATTCAGCAATGCTTTTCCATGACTATGCTCTTTCTCTGTAGGATATCTGAAGAAGTTTGCTCCTCCTTCCTGAAAGGGTAAGGGTCTCAAATTGTCTAGTATGTGTTGCAAGGTCAAATAATCATTAAAAAAATATTCTTATGACACAAGTGATACAGTAATATTTTTAGAATGACAGCAGTACCCTACATTCCTGGGGGAATCCAGTGACTCTTGTGGGGAAAAGACTTCAAGACACCTGGTTACATGGTTAAGGAATTAAGTATGCATTATCTCTACAAGGCTGGAATCCTGAAAACTTTAGTGGTGAAAAGAACATTATGTTGACAAATATATAGATTTACATTCCTAACTCATCTATTTTGCTTTTCTCACAAGATTATAAATTTTCACCGTGGTTTGTTTGGTTTTGTTGGGAAGAAGAAGAAAAAGGGAGAGAATTAAAACTAGGGGGTGGGGAGAGAATCATGTAAGGCAAGATTAATTTTGTAGACCTTAATGGCAAGTTTATTGATTACGACTCATGAAGTATGAAGTTATAGATTTCTGTGATGCTACAAAGCCAGCTACAACAGCTACATAATGTCACACACTACCTGAGTACTAGTCAATTTGAATCTAGCTTTAAAGCTCTTCAGTGTTTATGATATATTGGCACAATTTAACAGCTGGATCAACAATCCAGCTTTTCTCTTTTAGTAGCAAACAGTGCTCTGTATTCCACAAATGTGGGCATGGGGAAGCTATGCAACTCCCCTAAAGACATGAATAAGATCAAAATTAATAAATTTGCAGTGGTATTTACATATTTTAAAATATTTTTAGCTAAATGCGAGTAATTTACATTGCATCTGTCTCAAGTGAAATCATTACTTTACAATTAATAAGAAAAAAAATAGTATTGTTTCCTGTGCATACTTGTGAATTGTCTGGAAAGACTGATTTTCAGAAACTAGGTATTTGTCAATGTGCCAGCTAATACAAATCATGCCATAACCAGATTATTAAGAAAAAAGTTTAGTCAGAAGTCAAAAATTCTTTACACAGGAAAAAAAATATTATAGACAATTTATTGTCTTCCAGAGCTGTTCCAGTTAAATTCCATGATGACAGATTTTTGGGGAACAAATCTTTCAGCTTGGCTTACCTATGGTCTCTGAAGTCAATGCAGAGAACAGTTGTACTAAAGTTATATTACTAACAATAGCTGTTTGTTGTTGAATTTAGGTCTTAAGTTTTTTATTCTCATTGACAGTAATGCTGGCCAGGTATGTGTATCTTAATAAAGGTGATCAAAAATTCTCATTCTTTCTCTTTGGGTGCAAAGGAATCTATAATGCTTGTAATTAATAATTCTAGGAGGTGATATGAACACATTCACTGAATATTTTTGTAACTGTGATGGTTGTAGAGAAAAATGTTTTCAAAGACAAGATAATAAACAGTCTTCAAAAGATACAATTTCTTTTTGTTTTGTTTGTTTGTTTTTTATTATTTAATATATCATATTTAATATATTTTATTTAATGAAGCAAAGACACTGTTGTTAGATAAGTATATTTTACCACAAACACGTAGTGATGACACTTTACAGAATCTTTGAGAATTTTATATTTATGCTCTAGCATCACTGTCCATGTCTGTGTCATATTTAGTTTGCTAATATAGATTTAGCTTATGCGTCGAGAGTAGTAACAGTTTGTGCAGAAGCACTTCTTATACTTGGGCAACAATTATTTATTTCAAATAATAATACATGTTTCTGTTTTCTCCTATTCCTAAACTGGAAATGAAATAGTTGAGTTAAAGGTTAAGAGAAGTGCCACTCTGGACTTTAAGAAGGCAAACTTTAAGTTTCTCAAGGAACTACTTATCTTGTTAGCAGTGTCCCCTAGCAATCATCTCTGGAGATGTTTTGGGATCCACAACAGTTGATTGCTCTCATGATCCTCACTTTTTAAGAGCCTATGAGCACACAATCTCACTGTGTAACAAGTCAAGTAAGAAGGGCAGAAGAGCAAGCTAGTTGAACAGGGAACTCTTCCCAGAAATAGGGTAAAAATAAAATTATATAGGAACTCTAGAAGCAAGATCTGACTTCACAGGGAGAGTACAGAACTCTAGTTTGCATCTGCAGGGGAAAAACAAAAAAAAAGTCAAAGCTCAACTTGAGTTGACATTGGTCAGTATGGTATTAAAGCTTTTTCAAGTATATCAAGAGTAAGAAGATTTCAAAGGGAAACACTGGACTGCTTGATGCAAGTGGTCGCCTAACAAGTAAGGATAAGAGTAAGGTAAAGGCAATTAATGTTTTCTGCTCACAACTTTGGGCTGCCTAGTTGTCAATGGTTTACGGGCTGGTTCTGCCTGGTTCCGTAACAATTGGTGCAGGGGACCGATGGACTCATGCCCCAGGGAAGGGGAAGGGAGAAAGGGAAAAAAGGAAAAGAGAGATGAGCCTAAAAACAAAGCAGTGGTAACGATCTGATGAGGAAAGCTAATTTACTAAATAAGATATTGAAATGCAAAATAACACAATATAATACAATATAATTGGAACTGAAGCTAATAAATCAAATAAAATGAGCAAGAGAGAGGGTCCAATAAAACCAAAGGCTTTATGCTAAACGCTGAAGGCAATACAGCTAGCACCCACTGCAGGGTCAATCCCCAAAGGAAAGAGAGTGTCTCGTGACGTGCAAACAGTTTTTATTTTTCCCTCTGAGTGGATAACATAAAAATACAATGCATCGCAAAGTCCCCTGGGGTTTGTAGTTCTTCTCTACTGAGACAGATATACCTGGAGCTATCGATGATCCATGGAGCTAGAGCATTAACTCTTTAACTCCCTACGCACTACATGATGTTATGATGTGGAGTACCAATAATAAAAATCATAAAACCATGACACTAGTCTTCAAAATGGAGGACCATGACTGGGGGAAGAGTGACTTTCCCAAAATCTGTAGTCACAAAATTGTAAGTAACAGTTCTATCACCAAAATTCCATAGGTCACTGACAGGATTCACTGTAGTTAGTTAGTAGACACTATAGATGGAATCCTTTCAACAACCTACCTGAGTTTGATGAAATTCCTGCTGACTGACAGCTAGCCAGCATTATATCCATCTACAAAAAGGACATTAAAGAATAATCAGGAAACCACAGATCTGTTAGTCTAAACTCAGTCCCTGGAAAAATTATGGAGGGTTCCTGTAAGCTACTGTAAGACATTTAAGAACACAGCAATTATCATATGAGTCTGAGTGGGTTCATGAAGGGAGAGTCCTTCCTTAATAATTCGATCTCCTTCTATGACCTTCACCACCTGCTTGTTGGATGAAGAGAAGACAGTGGATGTAATCTTTCTGAATTTTAGCAAGGCCTTTGATACTGCATCCTTCTGGACAAATTATTCAACTGTTAGAAAAACAGATTCACAGTATGGTGAGTGATGAACTTGATCAATGGTAAAGCTCAGAGTGTCATAGTGAATTGGGTTCACTCTTGCTGGCAGCAGGTCACTAGAAATGTTTCCAGGAATCAGTTCTATGGTCGTTTCTGTTCAACATTTTTATCAAAAATGTGGATGTAGGAGTGGAGTAAATCCTCAGAGAGAAAGCTACTACTACTATTCCAATTCTAGACAAAATTCAGAGAGATGAAGAGGTTACAATCATTTAATTGGTGTTTCACAACAAATTCGAACAATTAGAACTAAACATTCTTTGGCTTGTTCTTATGGATTTGGGATTTTTATTCCTCTCCAAATTACAAGAACAATCATGGAAACTTTCTTCAGGATTAAGGTTGGCGATCTCCATGAAGATCTGTTTAAAATATACCAAGGTCTTATATACTTAGGTTTCTTTCTTGCAACAGCATTTCAGAGAAATTAAATATCTAAAGCAAATCAGTCAAAATAATTGCATTCAAACTATTAAGTGACATAGAATTCATAGGAAATTTCTCTTCATTTACAAACACATACCAGATGTATTTAATTTAAATGTCTGAACTCCATAGTTCTCCAGGTAAAAAAAAAAAAAAAAAAGAAAAAAGAAAAAGAAAACTGTTTCCTACTCCAACAAATTTTTATGAAGATTTGTACACCTAGAATTAATTTTCTTGCCCAATGCATCCCTCCTTTTTGGGATAAAACTAATAGGAAATACTTTTCTGCAAAGATTTCTCCAAATCACTCAAAAAATAAATTCTAAGCTTTTGGAGGAAACTTGTAGACATTTTAAATAATTTGGAACAAAAAAGATTTCAGTTGTCTTAATCCAAATAAAGCAGAAGTGGAACATGCAAGGATCTTCAAAAATATATTTTCCAAATGAGATCTGTACAGATATCTTTCTAATCTTCTTTAATTTATCTCAGGAAAATATGGATTAGAACTAGGAACTCCTCTCTCTGCATCTCATGTTTGTTTCACTACATTTCACTGTTCCTGAGATAGCAATATCTGCATCTGCAGGTATTCTTTTCAAATTTTTCCAAAAACCAATGAGGAGCTTCAGAATAGGTTTCATACATTCATTTCTTCAGCTAAATATATCTGGAGCCCCTCCTGCTTTTCACTATCTGTTAAACAAGCATACACTGAAAATAATAAAGGAGTAATTTCCACACAACTTATATGCAGAAACAAAACAAATACAACTCTTGCATAATGTTCCTCAAAATAAATTTTGCTCCCATCAGGTCTAGCTGTTAGCTATAGCAACATAGACTAATGGAAATGTCCCTAGGAGAAAACAAGAACAACAAACAAGCAAACAAACAAAGAACAACAACAACAACAAAGCAGCAGAGGTCAGGTAAGGTGAAAACACATATGAACAATGAAGAATTTATTTACTTAGTAGAAAACAAAATGTGATTTTTATTGCTATCTCTGTCATCCACCCATATAGATTTCCCTGTCTCTTCCAATAAGTCATAATAACTAAAGTCATTGTAATTATGAAAATAAACTTGAAAATGGAATCACAACTCTAGACACACCTAGAGGACTTGACACAAATTTACTCCTTCCCTTCAAAATCTTTTTAATAATCATCCTTCCATTTCAGTAAAACCTGGAAACAGCAAGAAAATCCAGAGAAGCTGAAGAATGGTCAGTATCAAAACCTCTTTTACAGCAGATTTTTATACATCTTTCCTGGGACATTTCTCAAGTAGTGATATATGACAAGAATATGATAAAGCTGAGGAAACTACCATACCTTAATTATTCATTTACTGTTGCTGCTGCTGCTCTAAAATGTATAGATTGCACTCTTATCTGTTTCTTGTTGGACCTGACAGGCTCCGGATAATGCCGGGCTCCTTTATGTGAAATAGAAGTATGATCACAGCAGTGGTTCATTTCCCCTCTCCCTAGACTAAATAACTGAGCCAAATCACAACAGGAGCATAGATATTCAGTGCAGAACCTCATCAGTAATGAATTACTAACTCCTAGGATGTAAAATCAAACCAAGGAGGAAATGGTAATGTGAGTTAACATGCTGTGGCTGTGTGGTGGTAGTGGCCAAACTCCTCACAGACAATTGTGACTGAAGTAAAATCCTGGACCATTATAATTTTGCAGGAATGTCATCAGTTTACTTATCAAGAACCATAGCTCTAGTCTTACTCTGAAAGTTCTCTCTTTCTTTCTGTCTTTCTTTTTATTTTTCTAATTAATATTTTTTATTTTCCTACATTTGAATAAGTTAATGTATAGATTGGACCTGCAGCTTTTGTATATCAACTTCACTCCATTGGTTTCAGTTTAGCTGAGAATCTGGCCCAGCAATTTTTAACTTAAACAACCTGAATTGACTTCAATGAAATGTTACATGTAAGAATGAACTGGGAACCATAAGGTGGAATCCTTCTTTTCATAGTTTTAATTATGTTTCCATAATAGTGAAAGGCAGAGATTATTACATTCAGAAAACAATGTTTGATCCCCTTTGGTTAATTTAAATCTCATTTAAAAGTTTCTGTGGGAGGGCTTTGGATCATAATATTTGACACCACAACTGTGTTTACACTAACTGCAGTAAAAACATTGAAGACATATAAGACAGGATAAATAAATACTGTTTAATAAATCAAAATACTTTTCAACATCAAATTACATGTATATATTTACTAATCTTCCTCATGTAACTCTTACGAGGCAAATAAATACTTATCTCCAAATTACAGATGGGAAAACACAGAAAGGTTAAGTGAATTGCTCGCTGCTACAGCAAAGACACTTTCAGTTACACATTTGGAACTTGGGAGTTTTTGTCTATTAGATACTGTGCCTCTTTTTTAATTAGCTAGAGTTTATTGTTGTTGTTTGATTGTTTTTTTCTTTTTGTTTAGCTAAAGAGAAGAAAATGTATTTTCCTCCACTGTTACGAGTGCATTGTACTGGGCTTACTCATTCTGGCAGTAAAATCTCAAATAATTATAGATATATAGCTTTATAATTAGTCAAAGATATTTTCATAATGCTCTGGTATGTCTTGAGAAAAACATTTAGAAGCTAGTATTATATAAAACAATTCCTGACAAGGTAAATCAGCTCCATGAGGAAAGTCAAAGCTCAGAAGAACTGACAAAATTATTGTGGACGACAGCAGAAAATTAAACATCAGGAAATATTTTTAATATCTATAAGACTATTATACGAATATAAGAGCATTTTTAAGAGCAACTTCTCTCTTACTGAAGGTTACTACTGCTGATATTTTTGCACCCTCAGAAAGAAAACATTGAGCGGATAAGCCAGCATGGCTGGTGCCCAAGAACTCATAGTGTGATCCTTTGACTTCATGCATATCCTGGTGTTCAACCAGGAGGAGATTCACATAGGGCAGCCAAGAGCTATATTACCCAACAGATTTGGAGATTAGACAGAAACTTCAGGTGGTCAGCTAAACAGAAAATGCTGTGCAGGACAGCTCTCCCAGCAGTCAGCAGGAAAAACTGTATGGGACAGTTCTATTAATAACACTTACTCTTTTACCGTGATTCAACAACAAAGAGAGAGCAAAAAATCTGTGTGTGCATTTGTGTACTCAATATCCATTGCCATAAGTGGAGATAATTCCTTGGGTGGGACTCAGTTTCAGACTAACACACAGAATTTTAGGTGTCTCTACATTAATGCTTCTGCATCACCTATAGATCAGGTGATCCTGTCAATGTCAATGTCCATGTCAATCCTGTCAGTGGAAATCTCATCAATAAATTTAGTAAAACTGAAATATTAAGCTAGCTTTATATTAGACTGATAGGTATTACAAAAACAGAGGGACCTGAAAGCACTTTAGTAGTACTGGAAAACCTAATATCCAGCTGGTCCAAGATAAAGATAATCCCAAGTTCTTGTCTGATATCAGCCACCCTGTGCAAATGCCTTTGATTCATAGTACAGTATTAATTTTTTATAGCTAAGAGATTTACAGGCACTGGCATATCTTATACAGTCAGACATGCTCTCTCTTGCAGCAGCTGAATTCCAGGTAGGAACAGGAGTATGGCTTCTGTGGTTATGGATGTTATCATGAAGGCAAGAGCCCTGTGCTCTTTCAGTACACATCGTACTTGCTCATTTTGCAGCTGTTGTGCACACAGTGGCACCCTCATCACAGATGGTATAAGTGCAGGGAAGGGGTAGCAACAGATATGTGCAACTTTATTCTGAGAAACAGAACCATGATTATATTCTTCCTTGTTTTCACCATAATGTCTTCCCAATCTATGTCTTTCCTTTTTGAGATAATCGGTCCTTTCCAGTCCATTAAAATTGTACCAGAAAATTATTTTTCTACAAGTCTAACCTCCAGTCGCTCTTCAAGGATAGATAGCTTGCTCATTAATATGTCTTTTACAGTTTTTTTTCTAAAAGTCAGAGATCTGTCAGGAACCTTGCAAATAGGAATAATTAATTACATTTAACACAACTATAGAGCTTCACAGATTCAACTATTATTCATCATTCTTTAACCCTGTTAAGATATAATTAAAAAGTCTACAACTTGTGTACAAGAGTAATTCTTATTCCAAACACCTTGTGGTTACTGCAAGCAAATATTTATTTTTTTCAGTTAATTTTATGTTTTATATCAATATTCTTATTTTAAAGGTAAAGACAGACAAGTTTTGAAAAACGAATGGATTCTAAACCAGTTACTGTGTTAGTGGGAACACACCATACAAATCAAGATTTATTTTGGAAGCAGCAGAGAAAGTTTGTAGGGTTTGGTGGTAGTGGAGGCTTTCTTCTTCTTTCTTTTTTTTTTCTTTTGTTTTGTTTTGTTTTTGTTTGTCTGTGTTCACAAATGAATGTGCCTGATTCACTGAAAGCTTAGCATATCAGAAAAATGACTTAAATCTCAAGAGAGGCACTGAAAATTTGAAAAATTCAAGAAGAGTGTGGTCAGTGTATTCCTGTTAGCATTTTTCCCCACTGTGAAAACATAGCCAACTGAAATGAAAAGAAGAAAAGAAAAATGAAGAAGCCTAGTTCCAAAAAAGTGCAGTGTCAAAAAATTTGAGGTCTAAAGAATATATCTTCCTTTAGGAACACACAAGATAACTCCACTATTTGCACTGGATTTTATTTTACTTCTTTCCTTATTCGAATATGAAAAAAAAAGATAATTAAAGTGAAAATCAGGTAATTAATACTGAGTGAAGAATTAAAAAAAATACAATAAAATTACCTATTTAGGCTTGAAGAGTACACATTTTTACCTTTTCACTCAGCAAAGAGTATCAAAAGCACATAAGTGAAGGAAAAGCATATTAAGAATGAAAACAATTTTTCTACCTAAATTAGCAGCTAGAGAGTTACAACTTGGCTTAGTATTAGCAAATTGTTTATTGGTTTTACCACTAGTGGTACCCCTTAAGCATCAACTGTAATCAGAGATCTATTTGCAAAGGTAATTCATTCATTCATTCTTTCACATTAAAAAAAATAAAAATAAAAAAGAGATAGAAGAGAGAAAAAAAGAAATAAAAAGCTTTCTTTATCACAGCTTCTAAGCTTCACTCATATAAAAATGACTGAAAGAGAAAATAAATAAAAACAGGTTTTTATACAGTTTTATACGGGAGTTTTATACAGATTATATTTAATAAAAAACAAACAAATAAGAGTTCAAGCTCTGGAGGAGCTTATGATAATTATTCCATTATAATTTCACCATATAATTATTTGGCAAATGTATGTAAAATGCAATTTCGTAACACAAAAGTTAATGGGTAGCACTGTGGGAATGAGCATTCCCCTTGTTCTCCCTTCTTATCACAATTTAATATTTTTGTAGCCCTTGAAATTCCTAAACTTGAAATTAAACTGAATTATAAGGGCAAGTATGCCATCGCAAGACTTTGTCTAAAAACATCTTCCCAACCTGCAGGAAAGGAAAATAAAGTTTAAAGCAGGGAATGGGATTAAGGCCAATGGTACAAATAATGGAAGAAGTGTAACACATGCACAAGCACCAAGCAGCTTTTAACTTCCCAAATGAGCTGTGAAGGCATGAGCACAAGTCTTATGAGGAGCGGCTGAGGGAGCTGGGATTGTTTAGCCTGGAGAAGAGGAGGCTCAGAGGAGACCTTATTGCACTCTACCACTTCCTGAAGGGGGGTTGTGGTGAGGAGGGAGTAGGCCTCTTCTCCCTGATAAGTAATGACAGGACGAGAGGGAATGGCCACAAGTTGCGCCAGGGAAGATTTAGATTGGACCTGAGGAAGCATTTCTTTTCTGAAAGAGTGGTCAGGCACTGGAATGGCCTGCCTAGGGAGGTGGTTGAGGCACCATCCCTGGCGCTGTTCAAGAAGCGTTTAGATGAGGTGCTAAAGGATTTAATTTAGTAGTTGGGTTGAGATAGTGATAGGAGGATGGTTGGACTAGATGATCTTATAGGTCCTTTCCAACCTTATGAACTTATGAACTTATGAACTTAGGCTGATTATTCCAAAGGCCCAAAGTGTGTAACTGTATCATTGCCGGCAATGAAATATGAAATCACAATCTTTATCTCCAGTCTTCCTTGTGTTTGACTGCATTCAGGATGGAAAACAGAAGCTGAATATAGAACTTGATTTATTCACAAGTTATTGTGAAAAACCTAGCAGAACAAAGTGGGGAATGATTGTGCATGGGCTGATGAGGTAGCCAGCATGTGTAAGACACTGCAGGAAAGGATAGAAAAACAGCAGCCTCCTCATCATTGTTATTTTGGAGCTATGTTATAAATAGACAAAATGAACAGGAAGGATTCAGTTATTTAAACATGGTTTTGTAGAGCTATTAGAGATGTAGGGTAGAGTAGAACTCAGGTGAGGGCTGGCAGATATGACATCTAGTTATGAATGACCAGTGTCCTACTAGAGCTGCACTTAGAAGTGGGTATATCTTCTGCGGTACCAAATATCTATGGTTATGTATTGGAATTAAGCTACAAACCAGGCACTGAAAGGAATATTTGCCTACCTAATTTTTAAGGTCTTACTATGCTTATTAACTGCAGGCTTAGGCTTGCTTGCTCCTCAATTGCTCAATGGAAATTCGGAGTAATTCAGAAGAACTGAGATTCAGAATACTTCAATTGGACATAAATTTATTTGCAGAATGGTCTGACTGTGCTCCCTTACCGGTTACATAGATAGCCTGAATGATCTGACTTGCTATGAAGACATACTTGCTATGAAGATATGTATTATAGGCCCTCTGATGAGGATGAAGCTGATAAGGCCTTCTACAATCAGCTGGAAGTATCCTTGCAATATCAGGTGCTGGTTCTTATGGGATACTTCAGTTATCCTTATATATATTGGGAAAGCAATATGGCCAGACATGCACGCTCCAGACAGTTCCTACAATGTGTTGAATATAACTTTCTGATGCAAGTGGTGGAGGAGCTGATGAGGAGTGAGGTGTAACTTCTGTAGGACCTTGTTCTTGATAATAAGGATGGGCTTGTTAGGGAAGTGAAGGCTGGGGGCAGAATGAGATTCAGCAATCATGAGATGGTGGAGATCAAGATCTTGAGTGGAAGAAGCAAACCAACAGGTAGGATTGCTACCCTGGACTCCTGCTACCTCAGGAGAGCTGACTTAATCTCTTCTGGGACCTTCTTGGAGTTACCCCATGGGCTAGAGTGTTAGAAGTTAAGGAGGCCTGTGAGAGATGGTCAGCATTTAAACAGTGTTTCTTCCAAGCTCAGGATCCATGCACCCCTGTGAGTAAGAAATAGGCAAGGGTGTCAGGAGACATGTGGATGGGCAAGGAGCCCATGCATAAACTCAAAGGGAAGAGAAAGGTCCATGAAATGTGGAAAAAGAGTCTGACCACTTTGAAAGAATATGGGAGTGTTGTCAGGACCTGTAGGGATGTGACAAGGAAGGCCCAAGTCAACCTGGAATTGGATATGGCAAAGGAGATAAAGGATAATAAGAAAAAAGTTTTTTTAAGTATGTCAACAGTAAAAGGGAAAATGTGTGTTCCTTACTGAATGAGGGGAGTGTTCTGGTAAAGGGAGATGCAGAGAAGGCAGAGATACTCAGTGCCTTCTTTGCTTCTGTCTTTACTGTGAGAACTCCCCCTTAGAACTCCTGGACTGTGGGGGGCAACTGAGACGGCCTAGGGAATGGAAGGCCGTCTTTGAGGGAGGAGACAGTCTGAGAGCATCTAGGCAACATCAGTGGACATAAATCCATGGACCCCAATGGGATGCATCCACGTGTGCTGAAGGAGTTGGCAGAGGTGATTGCTGAACTGCTCTCTATCATCTTTGAGAGGTCTTGGAGAAGGGAGAGGTGCCTGAAAACTGGAGGATAGCCAATGTCAATTTGGTCTTCCAAAAGGGCAGGAAGCAGGATCTGTGTAACTACTGGCCAGTCAGCCTCAGCTTTGTCCCTGGAAAGGTGATGAAACAGTTTGTTCTGGATGCCATCTCCAGTCAGTTGGAAGAGAAGAGTTATCAGGAGTAGTCAGCGTGGGTTCATCAGGGGGAGATCATGCTTGACCAATCTGGTAGCCTTCTATGATGTCATTACTGGCTGAGGGGATAGAGGGAGAGCAGTGGTTGTAGTCTACCTTGATTTCAGCAAGACATTTGACACTGTCTCCCACAGCATCCTTATAACAAAGAAGAGGAGGAGTAGAATAGATGAGTGAACAGGCTGGTAAGGAGCCAGCAGTGTGCCCTGGTGGCCAAGAAGGCCAATGGGATCCTGAAGTGCATTAAAAAAGTGCAGCCAGCAGCCTGAGGGAGGTGATCCTCCCCCTCTACTCTGCCCTAGCGAGGCCTCATCAGGAGTGTAGTGTCCAGTTCTCTGCTCTGTGGTACAAAAAAGACAGGCATTTCCTCAGAAGGTCTATCGGAGGGCTATGAAGATGATAAAGGGCTAGAAACACCTTCCTTATGAGGAAAGGATGAGTGACCTGGGTCTATTCAGCCTTGAAAAAAGAAGACTCAGAGGGGATCTGATCCATGGCTATAAATATCTAAGTTGTAGGAGGCAAAGGGACAAGGCTGGACTCTTCCCAGCAGTGCTTGGTGATAGGACAAGGGGAAATGGCCACAAACTGATGCATAGCAAGTTCCAAACAAATGTACGTGGGAAATTCTTCACAGTGCAGTGATGGAGCACTGGCACAGGCTCTCATTCTCTGGATACATTCAAGATCCACCTGGACGCCTACCTGTGCAACCTGAGCTAGGGAGCTGCTTTGGCAGAGGGTTGGACTTGATGATTTCTAGAGGTTCCTTCCAACCCCTACAATCCTGTGATTCTGTCATACAGGTAAGACACTCTCAAATGCATTCATCTCTGAATAACAGGTGATGCATTTTTACTTTAGGAAGCTAGCAAAAATAAATGGACATTTTTATCTTCATTGTTTCAGTCTCCCAGTTAGCATAAACAATAAGATGAGATTTTCTCTTTCCATCATTTCCACATTTACACGACCATCTAAGGCTTTTTGAGGGAAAAGGAGTATGACTAGTAAGCTGTAGACAGTGCCTACCCACTGGTGACTATTTTCTTGAAACATGGGCTTTGTCACTATCTCACTAGGTTCATAGGTTCATAGGTTCATAAGGTTGGAAAGGACCTATAAGATTATCTAGTCCAACCATCCTCCTATCACTATCCCTACCCAACTACTAAATCAAATCCCTTAGCACTTCATCTAAACGCTTCTTGAACAGCGCTAGGGATGGTGCCTCAACCACCTCCCTAGGCAGGCCATTCCAGTGCCTGACCACTCTTTCAGAAAAAAAATGTTTCCTCAGGTCTAATCTAAATCTTCCCTGGCGCAACTTGTGGCCATTCCCTCTCGTCCTGTCATTATTTATCAGGGAGAAGAGGCCCACCCCCTCCTCACCACAACCCCCCTTCAGGAAGTGGTAGAGTGCAATAAGGTTTCCTCTGAGCCTCCTCTTCTCCAGACTAAACAATCCCAGTTCCCTCAGCCGCTCCTCATAAGACTTGTGCTCCAGACCCCTCACCAGTTTTGTTGCCCTTCTCTGAACACGCTCCAGGGCCTCAATGTCCTTCTTGTAGTGAGGGGCCCAAAACTGAACACAGTACTCGAGGTGAGGCCGTACCAGAGCTGAGTACAGGGGGATGATCACCTCCCTGCTCCTGCTGGCTACACTATTTCTAATACAGGCCAGGATGCCGTTGGCCTTCTTGGCCACCTGGGCACACTGCCGGCTCATGTTAAGCCGAGCATCAACCAACACCCCCAGGTCCTTTTCCTCTCTACATTCTTCAAGCCATTCTGCCCCAAGCCTATAGCATTGCATGGGGTTATTGTGGCCAAAGTGCAGGACCCGGCACTTGGTCTTATTGAACCTCATCCCATTGAGCTCAGCCCAGCTGTTCAGCCTATCCAAATCCCTCTGAAGGGCCTCCGTACCCTGGTTGACAATAAAACCCAACATTTATTTATGTTGAAAATACCAGCACAGTTTCTTAGTGTGTTTTCAATTCATCTATTTGATAAACCTTCCTTTACATTTGCACAAACAATACCTTCAAGTAAACACATTGTAATGTTAGAGTTATAAGGTGAGGTAGGTAGTGAAGCAGTTCAGAGTACTTACTGTCCTGATTTCCATACATATACATGCATGCATATATATTTGAAATGCCTCTAAGGGTAAAAGTACAGCGTCCTGTAATTTTTCAGATTCGTTGCTACATTTTACACCCAAGATAACTTTGTCAGAAGAAAGGAGGAATAATTCATAGTCTTTTTGCTGATCTTAGAAGGGATTCCTTTCTTCCATTTGAATGTGTTCTGATTGGTGAGGAAGCTTCTGCAGCTCAGCAGAGAATCCTCAAGTGGATTCTGATGCTATTTTGATGGTATTAAGACAATGATGTATAATAGCATGATACGCTGGGATTTGTGGGCTTTTTCTCAGAGTTCTTCCTTTCCTTATGAGGGAAAGGTGTTATTATTTTTTTTATATAAAGGAATAAATCTTTTAAGTATACAACTTGCCTGTAGGAATCTGTCTCCTATTTTTTAGCTTTGAAACTAAAGGCATTAAGAAGAGTTGTAGCAATTTTCGGTGATTGCAGTTTTGGATTATGCTTTTTTCCTTCAAAGAAAAGAAAACTTTTTCAAGAAAAGAGATTAAATTACAGTTTATTAAACACTGAATTGGATTGTTTGTTTCAAGTAATTCAGATATTGTCAAATATGTCTTTACGATCATGTTCAATGACTACTTCCAAAAAAAAAATTAGATGTGGTCAACACTTTTTCTATTTTTTTCTAATGAAAAAATATATAAGCTCACATGTTATTTATCTAAGGCAGGAATATTATGTGATTTGAATCAAAACGAGTAAATACATGTAATTAATTAGAAGAGTTTCAAGTTGAAACTAGATAATTACTTTAACCAGTATACCCAATAACATAGAGACATTGATGCTAAATAAACTTTTTTTTCCCCTTAAAGTTGTGGGCAGTAATTTCATTAGGTAAGAAGTGAAAAAAACTGTCAAGTGTTTCTAGGTCCAAATTTATTATCTTGAAAACCCACACCTGATACCTGACTGCCAGAGTGCCAAAGTATACAGGCAGATTAGCACATAAACATTCCTCAAGTGACTTGGCATTCCCAGCATAGGATCACTTTCTTATGTGCCTGAATAGCCTTACTTCTCAAACCCAATCAAAATCCAGAAAGCATTTTTCTTTTTCTCCATTTGAAACCATTGCACAGTTATGTTAGGAAATCACTGACAGTTCATTCAAGACTGATCAACAGAACTGTGCACTCCAGAGAATGCCAAATGTCTGTTGTTTAGGAAAAAAAAATGCTAGCTGTGGAAGGCAAAAACTAAGGGGGTAATCCTATCAGAGTAGCCTTTTTCTGCAGATTATCCAGGACAAATTTGAGCAGGATGGGGAAATGTTAGATAGTTCACTTTGCTGAGGTTAGGACAGAAAGTAGGGACTTGAATTTTAGCTTCTTTTTAAGGAATAATTATTTTTTTATATTACATAATTATTATTTAAAATATATAATTGTTCTTCATAACTAGATTGAAGCCCAAGTGTCCTTTAACCTGAAGCAAGTGACTTAAGAATTTGACTGCAGACCTCATTCTTTTTCTTGCTCTCTAAACCACTAATTCATACAGCCAATCCACCAGAACAGCTCAGTTCCATCAGAGGAATGCAGACAAAGCTGTTCCTGCCTCACCTGTTCTTTGATGAGTTAAATCACTCTCCTGGCTGTTGGAGCTGTAGATCCGCTATCCCTCACGGTGTGGAAATGCTAGAATGAACATCCATGTATTTCTGGGTAAGCATTTGAATTATCTGAATTAATTGCAGTAAGTTTCTTCATCTAGATGTATCTTTTAATTAAAACTCTAGACTGTCAGAATCTATGGTCTTCCTAAGTTCATATTTTACAAATTGGGAATTTTAAATGAGTATCTGCTTCCCAGCCCATCTGTGAAGCACAAAGAGGGTTTATTAGGAACCAGGTGACACTTACGAACATATGTTAAAGCATAGGTTTAAGCATGTAATGAACTTGATTGTCTCCAATTGTTATTATACTCACTATATTTTTTAGTGTGCTTTTGGAATTGATAATATCCAGATAAGGGAGACTATGCTGTATCTCCAGCTAGCATTGGAAAGTTTATGAGTACAGGAAGCTCCAGTTTTGCCTGGCTACTGTCAGCAGCTGTACTTGCCAGTGAAATGAGAATGAATAATGAGTTGCTATTACTTGTCAGAGGTTTGGAGACATATCCAAAGAAAAAAGTTTTAGGAAAATCATAGCTTTTGCATTTTAGGACTGAGAAAGGTTGATTCAGACTGTTTACTGAATTTTGGCTTCTAAAAAAGAGTAGTATGTGAGAGCATCATCGATTGGGAGATATTTCTGGTCTGGTCTTGACTCTTGGCAACTTTACACCTGCATATGGCATGATTAGCAAATAAGGACTGTCTGCCAGTATTCCTGGAGACTTCAAAGTGAGCTTGAGGCTTTTGTGTTTGGACACATATCATATATATGCCTTTAGGATGGGTTAAGCTGTCTCCAAGCAACCTGCTGAAATAGATAGAGACAATTCATTACATGACTGCACTAATAAGAATAATAGGAAATACCTTTCCAATCAAATTCCTTCCACCTCTTTCCCCAAATCTTCACTCTATCTCTGCTCTTGAAGTCCAGCATTAAAATGTCTGCTCTGGCTTTTTTATTCAGGTTTTGCTATTCTGGTCTTCATTCTGCTCTTAAAAGGCCAATTATGTTATCCCAAACAAAAGCATTAAAAATTTCACTATTAAATGCAAATATTATTCTTCTATCATCATACCAACAATCATATTCTTGTAAGTTTCTTTAGCAAATGCACAGTACTCCTTGCTCTACTAAGTGGGAAAGGTTATAATATATTTTCATAAACCTGAAAGCATTAATGTCATATTTCAAATAATTTAGCAGAAATTGCATATATATAACTATTTGATCATTGCTGAAAAGCTGATATGTAGGAGGTAGAAGTAAGTATATTTACAGGGTTGGCAATGTTGGTGAATGAAGAATGAAGTAAAGTTTAACTAAATTTCCTGATAAATAAATTTGCATTTACTTATGAACATGATTTATTTATTTATTTGGTTTTGAATATTTCTAATAAGTAATACTCTTTCTATTGAGAATCAAAAATAGAAAGCATGTTTATGACCTTGGAACATTAAGGACCAGCTAAAACCTACTTGAGTGTTTTGGCAAAGGACTTGCAGTACAATAGAAAAACACTGAAGAAAAATCTCGTTCTGAGGAAATTGTGTCTTGACAAAGTAAGATAGTTTTCATGCCTCGTACAAAATTGTTACCAGAAGGAGAGTAAAAGACATTGTTTATAAACAATGTCAAGTATAGTCCATATATCAAACACCACTGAAATGCAGGAATTATAACAACACTATTACAAATGAAAACCTAGGAATGTCATACTTGCGCACAAAGATGTTAATTTTAAAATTTTGCAAGACACCAGCTGATAGCTCCAAATAAATTCAGATAGATTTCAAGTATGCATATGAGTCTGGGAATAAAATAGTAAATAAGAATATTTTACAATTGTTTTAATGCCCTTTATTTGATCAACCACAATATACTTAGCACATAGATACATTGTTACTTCAGTATGCTGTGTTTTGTTTCTAGAGTTAGCAAATGAAGAGGCCAAAACCTAGAATTTTCAGTGGTCACATCATCATCAAAGTTATTCTTTCTTATTAACCATGTTTGTCCAGAGGAATAGATAATATAATAAATCATAGACTGAAGCAAACATTGTTAGCTTATTTAGTAATATTTTAACCACAAAAAAAAAACAATTTGTGTGACTATGTTTTCTGAACATAGACTCAGTAAGTCCTAACCTGACAGGCAGTTTGAAGGAAAAGGAAATATTAAGAGGCCTACCTTTTAGCCACTTCAAAAAACTTATGTTTTTACAAAAAGCAGCACAGCTAACTGATACAATACTTGGATTTTTTTTATCTGTGTGAACAATACTTACATTATCTTTCATTATGTAGTTATGAACATACATTTATTTTTTTGCAAAAGAAAGCTGTGAACTTCTTTTAATATATACATACATTTGTGTTGCCATCAGTACATTGTATTTTTTCCTTATTTTCTATATCAGTGTATTACCAATGTATGTATAAAACCAAGAAGATTATCACAAATATTTATCAGTTCATAAGACATAACATTTTCAAATAGTCTTTGTTTCCTTGACAATTATAAATAGATCTTTACAGAAAGAATTCTTCTCATCAGGAAATTACTCTGTTTATAAATACAATACTAAATGAAGCCAGTGCATTAAAAATGATGAAGATGAAAATGAAACTATCCTGTACAAGAAGTTGAATGAGTAATATTAACTTATTTCAATGTTCTCCATGGAGACCATCTCAAGAGAAGTATACTTCTACAAAGGGAACAGAAAAAGAAAAAAAAAAACAAAACAAAACAAGAAAGAGAGAAAATAAGGAAATTATATTTCTGCAAGCATAAGAAAAAATTAGAACTAGTTTCCACTGTATTTGCAAGTAAAACCAGAGATCTTCAGAGGTAACATTGATTTTAATATGATATCTGATGAAGTCTTCTCAACATGAATTGAAATCATTAAATATTATTAGACTGTGTGGTTTTGTTTCTGCAAATGCATTTAAATAAACAGATAATGATGAATGTTACTTAGCTAATCAGATTCCTTTACCAATTTTTTGGTGGTTTATTGTGCCATAGATTTAATACATTATATTTAACTTTCAAGAGTAAAGAAAGCCTTCTGCAGATGCAACTCAGGATGGCTGTACACACATGAAGGAATGTACTTGCATAAGGACTGGACCAACTTATGTTTCACTAACATTTCAAATCAGGATATGTGGGAATATTGCTTTTTCATTTTCTATAAAGGTATTAAGGCAAACTTGCCTTATTTAGCAACATTAAAATTGAATGTCATGTTATAATCATGACATCAAGTATTCTGGTAAACAGCTGGCATAATCCTGGATTGCACATCTGGTAGGTGTGGATGGAATTCATTAGAATAAGTCTTCCATAAATAATGTGCCAAAGCTTTGATATAACAAGTGCTTATGCCTGATGGCAGCCATTTACTGTTTGCCAGTTCAAATGTGCTTCCAGGGTTGGAATTCATCCACACTGGCACTTGAAATATTGAGACTGAGCTCGCTATAGTTTTGAGATGAAAGCTGAAGTACAGAGCCATATCCTCAGCAGCTATGAATTGCAGTAACTTTAGGGAAATGAGCAAAGGCACTCTATTTTATAGATGAAATTTTGGTCTATATATTTTGTCTTTCAGATGCTTTAGTGCAATTTAATTACAAGGTATGTTATTCTAGAGGAGTGACCTTAAATAGAGACATCCCCTTAGAGAAAAGCCTAAAACAGCATGAGTGGAAGGACTCATGTATTATCATAGAGCAATAGAAGATAGATTTGAAAAGAACCTCGAGGAGTCACCTACACTATCTTTCTGTTCCAAATATATTTACTGCATTCCCAATGGATGCTTGACAAATCTGTTCATTAATCGTTTATCATTAATCCCAGACCAACATCATCAGCAGAAAGTAGTATATATTGCTCCCCAGTGTCCCCTACCCCAGACGTAAGGAAATGTCTGACATTTTTTCTTTTAATAGGATGTGTAAGCAAATGATTATCATCCCTGCTATTTGGAGATGCCATGGAAGCATTCAGCTGAACTGCTGACAAGTGTTTAGAATATTTAAATCTGTCCACAGGGCTAGTGAAAGAGGACAACATATAACAGTACTTAAAATATATTTATTGGTGATTCAGAGGATACCTTGATCTGAAAACTGATCAAACGGAAGCATCGTTCCCTCCAGGTACTTCATTCTTATTTCTATTTTATTTTAAACATGCTGCCTTTGTTAAAAAGATCTGTCCTTTTATGCTGTCACATATATGTAAACTGTTTTCATAGCACTGTTAAATGTGTCTTACATTTGCTCTGGCAATAACAAAAAGATTATAAAATCTGGTAAATGTAGTACTTGGCTCCCAGAATGGGCATATTAAAAAACAAACAAACAAAAAGACTAAATTGAAGTACATAATTGTCACACTCCAATATAAAGGAGTGAGACATGATTCTTTGATTATGTGTATACCTGGCATGAGTTTAAGACACAATGGGTCAACACATAAACAATAAAAGCCACTGACTTAACATCCCTGAGTAACATTTTCAGATGTATGTAGGTTTTTAAGCAACAGAAGCCAAGCAATTTAGTTTGCAGGTGACTCAGGCACTTCCAAAAAATTAATTTCACAGAAAAATCTTGAGAGAATAATTTTGTCTCTCAAATGAAATACTTAAACTAGATTTTAGATGAATTATAATCAATGATCAAGGCCATACACTTCCTAGATAGATTGAACATTATCTATTTCTCTGCAGATTAATTGCTTCTGAGACCTTTATGCCCTATTGAGCCACAGTTGATCAGAACATCTTTACGTGTGTAAGTGAACTGTAAAGTATAAAAATGTCACCCTTCATTACACCTTAATAATAGAAGTGGATCCATCTTTTTTTCATTTTTGTCCTTTTTTGTGTTTTATTTTTTTTACAAAGATTCTACATATTTTACCTTTAAAATTCAAATTTTTATAACATATTCTATATTATGATGACCTGGAAGCAGAACTAACTTAGAAGGCATGAGCTCATTTAGTAAGACAAAAAACAAGTTTACAAGCACATAACAAATTTTATATATAAGCAATAACTGAATATAAATTGGCAACAGTGATGAATCAAATGCTCTACAAATCTTACTGGGACAACAGGGTGAGCATTTAAACAGTGTTTCTTCCAAGCTCAGGATCCATGCACCCCTGTGAGTAAGAAATGGGCAAGGGAGGCAGGAGACATGTGGATGGGCAAGGAGCTCATGCATAAACTCAAAGGGAAGAGAAAGGTCCATGAAATGTGGAAAAAGTCTGACCACTTGGAAAGAATACGGGAATGTTGTCAGGACCTGCAGGGACGTGACGAGGAAGGCCCAAGTCAACCTGGAATTGGATATGGCAAAGGAGATAAAGGATAATAAGAAAATTTGTTTTTTTTTAAGTATGTCAACAGTAAAAGAAAGACTAGGGAAAATGTGTGTTCCTTACTGAATGAGGGGAGTGTTCTGGTAAAGGGAGATGCAGAGAAGGCAGAGATACTCAGTGCCTTCTTTGCTTCTGTCTTTACTGTGAGAACTTCCCCTTAGAACTCCTGGATTGTGGGAGATAATTGTGATGGCCTAGGGGGAATGGAAGTGTAAGAGCCTATTATTTTATAACATTGTCTCAAAGTTTGCTGATGAACATGTCCGAACATGTCCAAGCAAGTCCTGGGCAATGGTTGTGAAATCCTTTGTCTAAGGGACAAGCAGATGGGCATGTCCTGGGGCAACGAAAGAGAGATAAGCTGCAGCTCAGTGGCCGCTGAACACTCTTTTGTGTGGTACTCATCTCCGTGGGGAGATAACCATCTCAGGAGATGCTTGCCTGGCATCCTAGCAAGGGATTTGCCACTTAGGCAAGATAAATGGAGGATAAAAGGGGGATCGAACACCATGAGATTGTGGGTGTTCTTCCATCGGAAACCTCATGAGCTGATCCCTGCTGCAGAACTCCCTCCTGGGCCTGCTGCCTGAGACATGCTGCTTTCTCCTGGACCTCTCCGCTCCTTCGAGGTGTTCTACCATCTGAACCCTCACGAGCTGATCTCTATTTGCTGCTTCTCCGGTGCTGACTGACGCTGTTCCTGGACTTTCCCCACGCCGCTTCTCCTGTGCTGACCCAGTGCCGCTTCTCCAGGACAGCTGCTTGCTGCTCAGGGCTGCCCGTCGCTGCTGCTGTTCTCCCCGCTTCTGCCGCCCCTGCTCTTCTGCCTCGGACCATCGGAGCCGCTTGCAACCGGACCGCCCCTGGGATCGTGGCTGCTGACTTTCCCTGCGTTGTACAAATCCTTGCCTCTTTCCTATCTTACCTATCGCTCGCCTTCCCTGCCCCATCACCCTTATTGGTAACAGTGTCCGCCTTCCCCATCTCCCTGGTCAGTATTGATAATAAACTGGTCAGACCAACATTTGAACCGTTGCTTCTTAATCTCATGCCGGGTATACACATAATCTAAGAACCTTCGTCTCCCTCCTTTATATTGGAGCGTGACAGGAAGGCTCCCTCTTTGTGAGGGAGGAGACAGTCCAAGAGCATCTAGGCAACATCAGTGTACGTAAATCCACAGGCCCCAGTTGGATGCATCCACATGTGCTGAGGGAGTTGGCAGAGGTGATTGCTGAACTGCTCTCTCATCTTTTAGAGGTCTTGGAGAATGGGAAATGTGCCTGAAGACTGGAGGATAGCCAATGTCACTTGCAAAAGGTCAAGAAGTAGGATCTATGTAACTAATGGCCAGTCAGCCTCACCTCCGTCCCTTGGAAGTTTATTCTGGATTCTGTCTAGTAGGAGAGATAATACAAGAGAAAAATAATAGCTACTTTTCAAGATTTTTGATGAGGACTGCTCAAAAAATAATGCCTGATATTTTATTACATCAGCCTTTGATGTCAGAGGTGCATGCTGATGGTATGGCAGTATTGGTTGGACCTTTCTGCCAATATTCTATTACATTTTGTTGCTGTACGACACATGCCAACAAAGAGGCAGTCTAACAGAATGGTCTGATGTGGAAGTGCATATGAAGCAAAGGAGTGGAACTGAATTCTTCCATGTAGAAAAATGGTATCCACTGACATTCATTGATGCTTTCTGAATATGTATTGAGACCAAACAGTGGATATGAACACAGTGAGGTGGTGGGTGGTATGTTTTAGTAGTAACAGCAGCAGTGAGAAAGACAAGCCATGTTCCAGACAGCCATGCAGATTTTTATGGGTGCAGCAAGCAGGCTCTATTTCATTGCTGGCAAAATGAACAGCTAGTGGTGGTGACTACACTGAAAAATAGTGTTTTATATCTGTGAATTTGCTCTATCAAATAATGTTATTGTGGTCTTTGAATTTGTTGTAGTTCCCACAGAAATAAACAGGAGGTATTGCTTTTGGAGTGACCTACTTACATTTGCTCTTGCCCTCCTAAACCAATTACAATTACTTTCAGTTCAATAAATTTGCAGTTAGTCATAGTTTCCTTTTAATACATTACTGACATTTAATACTAAACAGTTCAAAAATAGGGATGCTGCAGAGCTACTGCTTAAGATTATTAGAAGCATTTGTCATCAATCTGAGGATAGAGTTTATGTTATCAATAACACAGCTTCAGTTGATTGCAAAGAACTAGACTTGTGGTCAGTGCAACAATGTACTTTAGAAAGTGCTGGGCATCATACTTTGTCCTCATTATTTTGAACCCTCTGCACAGCGACAATGCTTACAAACACAGCGGAGGTTTAGGAAGTCTAATGATGTGATATGTCAGCTGTAGCTCAAACTGTGATCTGATGCTGAATATACACCTATCCTGGCAGTCTCAATTCAGTAATAAAAAGATTTAGCATCTAGCGTTTCACAAAACACAAAACCTTGTTTGTATTATAACTGTTTCTATTGTTACAGTTAATGATTATAGATTACAGACAAATAGACTTTATATGTGAGCTAAGAGATGCAGGTTTTTCTGAATTTGTTCCTGGCTTAGCAAAATCAAAACTCAGTTTTATTCTGTTACATCTGCTTAAAAAAGAAAACAAAACAAAAACAAAACAAAACACACAATCAAAAACAAACAAACAAACAAACAAAAAAACCGATCTAATTCAAGAAGATACTTAACATAAAAGCAATGTAACTTTTAGAAGCATTACTTGACCATTTTTTTATTAAAGAAATATCTAAGAGGATAACACATCGATAAAAATTAAGGCAGGGGGACACGAGATCATTTAGGTTTACTTATTTATTCTAGGACATTAAATTTCATCTTTTACTCCTATACTGAAGCCAACTTTCTGTATTTGAATAAAACAAGCACAGTAAAAGCATGGCTTTCAAAAAGCATCCTCTCCGGATATGAAGATGTTGACTGACAGAAAATTCATTTATTTGCTGGGTTGTTCCATTCATTAATCATCTTCCCTTGTGTTTTGTTGTTGTTGTTTGTTTGTTTTTGTTTGTTTGTTTTAATTTTAATGTTTTATTCCTAATTAGAGTTTTTCAGACTGTTTTTTGCAGACATACATCTTGTTATGACCTTCTCTCCTAAATTAAAAGTTCTTCAGTACTCTATGTTTTCTATGTAGGACGATATCTGCAATTAAGTAAAAAAGACATTTTATTTTAATTTGAACAGTTGAAACCATTTACTTATCTCACTGTAAGAGACTTTTCTCTAGACTGCAAAACATTTCTATAGGTTTATTTACCTTGTCTTCAGTGTTTAAGAATTTTCCAAAGTTTTCAATACCGGAATTGCATTAGATTTTCTAATATCGGCCATAACAATGTTGCATATGGACACAGAAATCTGTTTTGTTTCTTTTTTTTCCTTTTTTTTTCTTTTCTTATTATGAATGCAAATAAATAAACAAGAACAAAAAGATATTAGTTAATTCACCTGTTTAATTAATATAATTAATATAATTGATTTTACAATGTAAAACACAAATGTCTCAGAATCATTCTGTAGGTGAAAAACATCAAAATATTCAGAAAAAATTTTCTTGGTGGATGCCAGAAATCTTACAGTAAGTATTGGTTAATTCCAGTAGATTTTATGAGACAGAACAAGCCCCTTAAGAAGAAGCTAGACCCATGACCATTCGCCTACTGTATCTACATTTTTCAGAAATTCCTGCTTGAACCTTATATTAGCTACAGAAAGAATCCACAGTCATCTAGATGCAGCAATAGAGAAATTACTGGGTTAAATTTCCAATTTTTCTCCTTGTTACACAGGGGAGGTCAAAGACAAAAGGGTTTCAAAGCTGCAGTTAACATATTTTCCTTGGAAATCAAGAGCTTTCCTCACTGGAGACATTAGATCAAAATATCAGCATTTATTTCTAGGCCAGAGGAAAAGTAAATTCCTCCACAGCTCTAAGATGGATGTTGAAAGCTACCTGATAAAATACTTCCAGGGAATCAGCAGTAGGTTCTATATTTTAAGATGGTGTTCCTGCAAATGAGGAAGATAGCTGCACCTCTGTAATGAATAGAGTGGGTCTCTACAAGTCTTGGCTGAATATTTTTCAAGTGACAGAGACAGCAGTTCTTTGTCTTAAAGTCCTGTAATAAAGGACTTCATTTATTTAAACGGAACAAAAAAGCAGCCCCTCAACCTATTCTCTCCTCTCAAGTTCTGCTACAAGTTACTTCTCTATACTGGGGCACTAATGACATCATTCACAAAAATGAACTGTCTGCAATTAAATAGACACATAATTTCAGTGTGGCAAAGTGTAGCTTCTCTCTTCTTATTAACATCAGTTCTGCTTCTTGTTTCATCACAGGGAAAAAAAATCTCCCTTGTCAAAGAACTGCTGTAAGACTTGCAAATAACTGATTTCAAACTGTGAAGCTTAGCACAGCTATTAGTGGAAGACTCCCTTTTGACTCACTTGGTAAACCTGCTTTTCATATACCCCCAGGGCTCAGGTTCAAGGACTGGGTGAGTGCACACACAGCAAGTTCAGCTACCAGATTTAATCTGTCAGATGCAAACATCTGTCATATCCATCTGTGGGACATGCTGAAAGGGTGGAGAGATCAAATCCCGAAATTCCCTGTGTTTCTAGGATTAACAGTCACTGAAGTACCAGAAATCTAAATGAGCAAATGTAAGTGAGCACAGGGTGAATCCAGGTAATTTGGCAGGTTTGAGACAAGAATATGGCAGGAAACATTTCAGAGCAAGAACAATATTTATTCTTTATTAAAAATGTGATTGTGGAAAATGTTTATTTACTAACTGTGTTTTCTCTTCACCTCTAGCAACTAGTGAGGCAGTTGACTCAGTATCACTGCTGTTAGGCTGCAGCATACATAGGAATGCTCCTTGGAAGCATTCCTTTGACCATCTCTGACATTTTTGTCATAAAGAATACCCAGTTCCTCCCTTCTGTCACTAAGCTAATTCATGCAGTGTGGATAAGACTGAGATTTATCCTCTGCCTCATTTCTCTCAGATCTGACTGCTGAGCTTTCAGCCTTGTCAGTGTCTCAACTTGGCTTCATGATTGGGTTGCTACCTTACATTTTGTAATACGGAGGAGAAGGCATACTTTGACATTCATTCAGAATTTGTATTTGGATGGACAAATGTTCGTTTAATTTTCATGGTTTCAGATATGGCTGATTTATGTGAGTCACAGAGCAGTTTTTTATTTTAATCTATTGAATGCTTCAGTCTGCAATCAAATCATAATACACATATAGAGTGAGCTCCCAGTCCAATAACTAAAGATACAATCCTACTTAAATTTACATTTGAAGAAAAGGATCAACACAGCATGTTTATATAGCTGAGTTGCGATTTCTCTGCATCTATTAAAGACTTTTCAAATGTATTTAATGTGAAGAGAGAAAAAAAATACATGAAGCCTGTCTTGTTTGAGATAATTGCTGTATATATTGATGCAACAGAAAAAGAAATGGTAAGAATTGACTTTGTACTTGAAAACAAAAGATTTTTAAAGAGGTAACAGAGACCAAATCTTGAAAAGCAGACAAAATCAAGACACTAGACATTGCACTGTGTATACAACTTGAATCATATCAGTTTCTGCAAAAGCATGAATCATGCTTGAGTTTAACTGCAGAACAGAAAGGAACAAAAAGAAAAAAAATAAAAGAAGACTGTGCAAGGTCAAATGCTTCAATTGAGAAACTTCTAATAAATCAAAGCCACAACATTTTAATTTTCAAGCATGCTCTGTCAGTTCTTTGCAATCTTAATCAGTCTTTCTTTAAAAAACTTTCAAAAGTTTTGAACAATGATTCAAAATTAGGGCTGTGATGAGCAGTTCCCTGGAGTTTTGATTTTTGTTCATGAAGTCCTTCAAAACTTGCAATCTAATTAGAGTTCCTATGGAAGCAGCATTCTTCTGTGGATAGTAATTGGAATATCGGTCACAAAAGCAAGGGTAATATGTTATAAGCATAATAAAATTAGCTTTAAATAGGGTAGCGCTTCCACCTCTATTAGTTTAACTACAGTAATAAAGAGGATCTTGTGAGATTACAGCCATGATTTGTGGACAGTTTTGAAGTTCACACCCCTCTGTTTGTTGGTGTAACTTCTACTGCTTAAATCAGTATTAAACTAATCAGTAAATATGTGCTTGATGCTGTTGTGATCAGTACTTCAGATTTAGTCTTCAATTGCTCTTTAGTTCTACCACTTGGACTTGAGAAATAACTGCTTTTATTCATGACTCGATTTTGCAATTAGCAGACTAATATCCCTTCTAAAATTGCTTTAATGTAATGATGATTTAATATTTTCAAGACAATCATTGGAAAAATAAGGTTTTCCAGCATGAAAAACAAACATGACTGGGTCTGGCCTATATTCTGCACATACATTTCAAACAGTTAATTGTTTTTATTTTATCTACTCTTGCCTTAATTAGGCCTTGTTGGAAACAATGTGAAATGCTCTGCAAGCATTCAAACCATTTTAACTAGTTCAATTTCCAGCAAGCTCCTGATGTGCTAAACAATCACATCTGAGCCAAAAGATATTAACTGTACTTATAAAAAAACGTATGATTAAAGTGAGTTCTGAATAAGCCCTGTTAAACCGCACATTAACAAAACATTATATCATATATACTCCATGCTTTGTGTGTTTCTATGGTACAGATTTAAAAAGGAGTCACAAAAAGGCAAATACAGCGCTTGTCAGGCAAGAATCTTACTCATTTTCATTGGCTTAATATCCAAGATTTCCTCCTCTTCTCTCAACCAACACAAACAAAAGGACAGACTAATATTTATGTTCCTCAGCCCGCTCAAACAGACCAAATAAACCTCCCCAACCACCTCTGCGCAGACATTTTATGGAACACAACTGATGTCCAAAACAGCTGACAAGACAGGAAAATGTTAACAGTAACACCATAACAAGTTACAGCAGAATTTTGCTGGTCACAGGCTGCTCAGCAAGCAAGTTCAGAGAGTTAGCAGCAAAACTGCATATATTTAAACTTTGCTCAGCAGGTCATGTAAACATTCCTTTTGTGGAAACTGTGCTGGGAATGCAGAAACTCTCTGACCCTGCTGTGTCTTCCCTATAAGGTTTATCATAATGCTGTGACATAACTACATATTGTATCTGTCAAAAAGATGGCATCTTACTGTTTAAGAAAACCAAGCTCATGTTTATCAGTGGAATCTGGAGAAAAGCAATAAAGCAATCTTGTGCCATTGGAAACATTTTCACTGATCTTGACATTTTTTAAAACAAAAAAATGTTTCCAAGTGAATGTGAACTATGAGAATGTAATAGTTCTTTTCCAACCATAATAAAAGCAATTACTGAATTAAATGAGCATACACATCCTTGAGGAGTTTAAATTAAAACAGACTAAACTCTTCATATGGAAGACCAACAATTCTTTAGACAATCAGGAAAAGAAAAGGTACGGTGTAACTTCGTGTATCATTTCTTTGCCATTTTCCTGTTCTTCAGAGGCAGGAAAGTTGGTGACTATACTATAGCATTACAGTCATTTCACTTTTGTCCTAAAGCAATAAGTGTTTCTGAGAAAATTTATCCATCACTTGCACTCTTGCTATAGACAGTGGTACCTTTCTGGGAGATACTGTGGTGACATTTTTTTAGCCTAGTCTGTAGCAGATGTGAAGTTAGCACAACTCTATTAGCTTCACTGTGGAAATGAAAGCATGTTATTGTAATAGAATTGGGCGTCTACTCATTACTAGGGAAGCAACTTGCTCCAGGACTTGCCCTTTTTCTATGTAGGGCCACACTTTCCTGCCAGCTCTTTTTCAGAAGAGGCCCCAAAAATGAAGACATCAAACACTCAGCTGGAATCCAACCACATTCCATCCTGCCATCCTCACAGACTAGACCTGAAAAGCTTGTCTTCTCTTATTTCAGTCTTGACAAAAGCAGGACAATGGGTGGCTATTGGTAAAGTCGGTTGTTTCTTTTCTTTTCTTTTTTTTTTTTTCAGTTAAGAGCTATAAGCACTATCCCAGGAATCTCCATTCACATGAAGATAATGCATAGTCACTCTCTCCTTGTTTAGACTACAGCTCAGGCTATCACAGTCTACCTCTTATTTTCTTTCTTGCCTTTTAATCCTTGGCTTTACCTACTGAGGTATCCAACAACTGAACAAACTAAATAGAAAAATAATTTGGTAAGTGCATCAAAGTCTTAGACAAAAATGCCTTACTTTTTCCACCTCAGCTCCTAAGCTATATTGGTGAGAAGGAGCTTCCAAATAGACAGATTTAAGACCACTGAATGAGCTTCTGGAGCCTAGAAGGGGTCAATGTATTCTGTGGAGAATCATCTATCCTTCAGGGGTAAGTGGAGGCGACCAGAAATCTCCTTAACACTCAGGATCTCATTCAATTTTTTGCACACTAGTTGGCATTACTGCTATTGAAACACACCTCGCATTGTTTAAGAATTTCAGTTTGTTGGCTTGTTTGTTTGTTTGTTTTTAATAAGGATGAAGAATATACGAGAAATGTCAGAAGTATAAAATTTTCTGTTGCTGAGTCTGTTTGTGAAAAGGTAATAGAGTATGTATGGTTACATTTAAGGCAAGTTTTCCTGAAAAAAAAAGCCTTAACAAATATATAAGCTACCTGGCACATATACAAGAAAGAATATTTTTAGGAATATGTATGTTGCTCTGAAAGTAATGTATCCTATTTATTTCCATGGAAACCACAACAAAGATCACAAAAACATTATTTGATAGAGCAAATTTTCAGCTACAAAAAATATTTTTCAACATAGTTACCATAATTAGCTATGTATTTTTGCCAGCAATGAACAAGAGCCTGTATGCTGTGCTCATAGAAATCTGCACCTCTAGGGGTGACGCATTCAACTGTGGGTCACCACTACTGAAATGCACCACCCACTGCCTAACTGTGTCCTCTTCCACTGTTTGGTCTCCATAAACATTGAGCAAGTGTCAGTGAATGTCAAGGTGTGCAATTTTTTCTACGTGGAGGAGTTTAAGGAAACCTCTTTGTTTCATGCACACTTCCATGTTGGATGCCATTTTGTCAGACTGTTTCTCTGCTGCCATCTGTCACACAGCAACAAAATGCAATGGAATATTGGTGGGAAAGTACAACTTCTGCTGACATACCACCAACATCTGCCTCTGGCCATCACTGAATCGTAGAATCACTGAATTGCTTGATTTGGAAGGTGCCCTGAAAAGCCCTATAGTCCAGCTCCCCTGAAATGAACAGAGACATTTACAGCTAAATCAGGGTGCTCAGAGCCTCGTCCAGGCTGACCTTGAATGTCTTCAAGGTAGGAGAAGTTATCTTAGGAGTAGCCCTCCTACTTTCACATTCTCAAATTAAACTAATAGCTAGTAATGTTCTTCTTTACTGTTTTTTCTGTTAATTCCAGCTTCTATGTGATAATCAATAACAGCTACATAAAGTACTGGAAGGACTGAAATTTCATTTTGTCTAATATTCTGGATAATATTTCAAGGAATAAACTCTGCAGAGATTTACTTCCTTCCTTTACTCCATTCCGTATATTTCTGTACATTATGCTACTGCTTTGGAAAGAACCTATTTCCCTGTTACATGGATTTAACCAAGTTCTGTACTTTTATTCACACCTGAAATGAGCCTAGGACTGATACATTTTCCAAAGGTATCCACAGGATTCCGCAGTCATTGAAATAATTTATTTTCTAAAGCATTAACCCTTTTCTTCTGTGATTCTAACTCCAACATGTTGCAAGACTCATCTAGAAAGTTTTTTTATACATGCTTACAGCTGTCTATAAACATATATTTACCAAGTACATTTGATTCAGAAACAAATCAAATTCTCACCATTCACAGTAGATAATTCATTAGAGCTATCGCATCCTGCTCAGGCACTTACTCAGCCTTAGTATAGCATCTGAAAAAAATCTGTAAATGCATTACTTTAGAAATCACCTTTGTGTCAACATCTGCCTCTCAAGAAACTAAACTATTTGGGAACATTTCCCCCATTTATTAGGTATATTGTCACTGCACTATGTTAAGATAGAGAAGGTGGAAGAAGCAGGCTTTCATTCCCACGGTAAACTAGTAAACTCCTTTTGAAGAATAATTACATAAAGTCAAATGATCACCTTTATTAAAGTTATGTCTCTCTAGGGGAGAAGAGCTTTCTCCCTGGAGAATTTTTTGTCTGGACAAGAGGATTACAGCTGTCAGCAGTAATGTGCCCCTCAAAGAGCAGCTATCCTGGATACAGACCATTTAGCGTCTTAAAGATATGAATGGAAGGCAAGATCCAAAACAAGATTTAGACCTCTAAGCCTATAAAACCACCTCTTATCCTATTCACAGTGCATATTTTTGCCTCACAAATTTCTTAGGCACTCAAGATTCTGCTACAAATCAGTCCCTGAAGCATTTAATGCTTATCTGATGTATCTAGGTGCTCAGCAGTTGCCCAAACCACCTGAGACCTGCAAGTTCTTTAGACCTGTGCCGAGCATGCTTCTTTGGCTATATGCTTTGTAAAATTCAGGCATGGCAATGATACTGCAGTGAGCAAACACAGCAGGTACTGTCAACTTCCCTGGAAGATCAGAGGAAGGAGCACAACGTCATTGTGAGTACTGTGTAACAGTCTGGTAGGTGGTATGCTCCTTCAGGGAGGACTAGATCAGCTCTTTTCTTGGCAGTGGGGTTACAGATTGTCAGTTTTCATTTTCTCAAAACATACACTAATCCATGAGCTGTAGAATACTGTGTCCGTGGGAAGAATTAGTTCCAAGCAGCATTGTACAGCCACAACCAAGAAGATACGAAAAGGGCACCAAGGCAGTCCCACCCTGGTCACTTTCTTGGGGCTGGGCCAAAGCCGGGCTGTGCTACAGGCTTGCAGGTGACTTCCATATGGCACATGGGTAGGAAGGGCTTGGTTGGAGAGTGGCCTTGCTGCTGCTGCCTCACTTGTCATCTCACACCAAGCAGTAACACTGTGATTTTGTTGTGCTTTCACAACTATATTCCTCTATATACTTCAGTAACTATCACTCAATCATGCCAATCTTTTCTTTTTCTGTTTTTCTATAAAAAGCAAATACTCATCTACACAGTTCTTTGACATGACATAGGTATCTAAGCTGCAAGACATTTGTGGTTTCAGACAGCACTTTCAGTTCTCCATATGTGTCTTAAATTGATAAATTTAAGAAAGAGTCCCCTGAAGAGAGAGTTTCAGCTGTGTCCCTAATGTCTCCTTAGCCATTTCTCTGTTTGGTTTGTCATCAGCTGCACATTTTGTTCTCAGTGATATTTCATTACTCAGTGGTAACCTTACAGGGCTTCTTGGATTGCCTAACTTGGTGCTAGGAATTTGAGGTATTTAACTATTAACTGTCATGACCCTCAATATCTTTTTAATCTGTCAGTATTCAGATTTGTCAATCAGTGGGTTTTGTTTTACTGTTTTCTGTTTTTATAAAAATTATATTATGACTGCTGACAGAAAGTAACAAAAAGTATATGCTTAATCTACTAACTCCAACAGCTGTAGCTTATGTCTTTAAACCAAATATTTATTAGAAGAAATTATAGCACTTTTAGTGCTGTCTTTGTAAAGCAAAAAGAAAACGAAAGAACACAAATACCCATGTAGCCCTAGATTAATAATGCAAGATGTTTTCTACCTAATTTCCATTGATTCCCTTATCTGGTATTTTTTCTTTTTCAATATATTAGCCATGGAATCAATAGACTCTTTAGGCAAATACTATGAAAATGTCCTACAAAACTGTAACCAAGTTTATTTGTACTATATTTCCTGTGTTAAGATTTAACTCAGCAGTCAGCTGCCTGGGGACAATGATTCAAAAGAACTGAAAAAGGTAAAAGAGTGAAAACTTGTCAGTTGAGATAAGTTGTCAGCTGAGTTTGAAAAGAAAGAAAATAATGATAATAATGATAGTAATGATAATAATTACACTGCAAATGGTATTAATCCACTGTATAAGACAATTTATCACCACCAGCCAAATGATGCCCAGCCATTTCCTGGGCAACTTCAGCCTCTCCAGCTAATTTCCCCAATTTTATTGCTAAGATGACAACATACTCTTTGGTCTGTTTGAGTCATCTGTCCTGGCTGTGTCTCCTCCAGCTTCTTGTGCACCACAAGGCTTTGCTCCATTGGGGCAGCATGAGAAGTAGAAAAGTCCTTAACTGTATAAGTGCTGGTCAGCAACAACTGACCAACAAGTGTCAGTGTATTATCAACATTATTCACATACTAAATACTTAGCACCATGCCAGCTACTATCACAAGCCTTAACTCAATCCCAACAGAAACCAGGACATCTTGGAATCAGTTTTATATTGAACTGTCAATAACAGTACATATGATCAATTCATTCAGCAGAACTGTAAGCTACCAAGTATTTCCAAGTGAGTTAATTTGTGCTGGATGCAATTAATGAACTTTTTAAGATGTCAGCAATCTGTAAAATAAGTTTTAAAATGCAAAGGAGCAAATATATGGGTAAATCTTGGTAACTTTCTTATGACCTTCTATCTCTTTTCTGATTTTAGGCATAGAAAATGTGACAATTCTTCAACAGTTTTGAAACAGGAACACAAGTTTGAATTATCTACAATTGGTATTAGAATTATGGGAATAATGGAAATATTCATGAAATATTTTCTTTACATTATAAAATATAGCATAAGACGTATCTACCAAGCATAATTATGAAGGGTCGGTGACTAAATCACTTCAGAAAAAATGCATTTTGCTTACTAAAAGGTGTTCGTATTGGGAAAATCACAACTTCATTCATAAAAATATGCCAGAAACACTGGAGAAAAGGCAATGTTCCTTTTCACTCCCATTCCTCAATCTATATATATATATATTTTAATCTGGATGGCATAAAGTAACTGGGTGAAGGAGTGAAGATCCTATTACTTCTTGTAACAACTCTGAACAGTAGAAAGATGCATAACTTCAACTAAAAATGTTCTCCCTCCTTTAGCATACTATGTGAATAGTGGAATGCTTTATAGCATTGTATAGCCTTCACAGGGAAGGCAGTCGTCTGTTTCAGCAACACATGTTCACACCATTGCAGTAGCTGGAATAAAAGATTGGCATACTGCAGTAGTTTCTGGTATAATAGTTCTTAAAAATTGAATATTCATAAATGTTCACAACCTTTTATTGTATTTTTCATCTTTACTGTGACTCATTTATCTACTTTTATTTCTTGTTAATATTACTACAGTGATACAGCTTTGTCATTGAACACTGAGGTAATAATAGCCAAAATCAGTTTGGATGATGTTTTTTGTTGTATTCTTCCTCTCTGTATCACCTTCTTTCCTATGTTTGGGACTATTTTCTGTGGATTTAGGGCACAAGAGACATTTTCAAAAGTTCTCTCAGCATCTAAATGTTCAAATGTTATATATTCATATTTACTGTTATTAAAGGATTAGTATATTATGCTGAAAACAAGGAAAACAAAATTTCAAAGAAATCAAGTAGTAGAATTGTCTCATTTCTTTCATCAAGCATAATTATCTAGCAGGTATATCAGGTAAGCAACTGAGAACTTCATTGAAGAACATGCTCATTTATCTGTGTGTCTGAAGTACTGTTACAGGCATTTTCAAGTGACTTCAATAGATACAATTCAGTCATAGTCAGAGAATGATTTACAAGTTCAGGTAGGTCTGGGACATCTCTATCGACTTGCTCTTCTTATCATTGTATACATTACAGTATGTATAATCTATCTACTTACTTCAATGAACTCAACTAACAGTGATAGGTTGACTGAGTAATTTTCATTTGCATTAACAAGTTCTTTTTTCCTTTTCCTTTTCCTTTTCCTTTTCCTTTTCCTTTTCCTTTTCCTTTTCCTTTTCCTTTTCCTTTTCCTTTTCCTTTTCCTTTTCCTTTTCCTTTTCCTTTTCCTTTTCCTTTTCCTTTTCCTTTTCCTTTTTTCCCTTTTCCTTTCCCCTCCTCCCCTCTCCCCTCTCCCCTCTGCCCTCCCCTCCCCCTTCCTCTCTCCCCTCCCCACTCCCCTCCTCTCACTGAGTGAGTATCTCACCAGGAGGTGAGGTAAACACTAAAGCTGAAGGCTAGATGGCTAGGGAACCTCCATTGCTGAGATGAACAGCAAAAGAGAAAAGCTTGGGACTTGAGTGCAATTTATCTTTCCCTCTGGGTGGAAAATGGGAATGCAGAATCCTCTGGGGTATATAGTTCTTTTGGGAGAGCCAGATACCTGGAAATTCGGCAGTCCATGGATCTGGAGCACTCTTTTAACTCCCAGTGCCTCATATGATGTTATGATGTAGAATACTGATAACAAAAATCACAAAATCATAACATTTTTAAAATAAATTTAAAGATCCTGGATAATTAGGTAATGAAACACTATAACTGCCATTCACATCATATTCATTAGCCTGTGAAATAAAAACTGAATTTAATTCATATCTATGAAGATTTATTTAATAGATCACGAGTTCAACTTAAAAACTATTAAATGAAAAATAGTGAAAACCTTCACTGGAAGTAAAATTACAGATATTATACCTGCTCTTTTGTTCTCTAGTAATTTGTCTTACAGAGGTGGACAGATAAAGGAATAAATATGGATTTTCCAGACTTCTTGGCTGTTACATAGATCTGAAATGGTCTGTAATATACTGATCACTAAAATTTCTCAGCATATTATATGTTATTGTCTAACTACAGACAGCAGTATTCATTGGAAAATGCATATAATATGACAGATTGTTGAAGGATGTGTTTGCTGAGGAACAAATCCTTAGAAGAGGATGAGCCTTTTCACATAGCTTTTACATTGATCCAGGCTGTTGTGCTAAGCCAACATGAAGCAATCTAGCCTGTTCTTGTTAAACCTTTGAAGTCCACATGGAAAATGTTGTGTGTATAGGTGCATGTGCATGTGTGCAAGTTGCATATGAATGATACAGTTCCTGGGTGGAAGTAAGATGGGTAATAGCAGGAAGCTAGAGAACTCTCTTTAGCTACCCCATCATGAACAATTTGTGAATTTACAGACTAAATAAAACTATTTCTGTGTAGCCTGGGTGTTGGTGATAAGCCCACTATTTGCAGATCATTGTCTCACACTCCTGGGCAAGTGTAGGGATAAATCCACTGGGCTTTGTTCAGCTGCATGACTGACATTTGCTATGCTAAATTTTGGTCTGCTCTTACTTAAAGGGAAGTGTCATACACAAGTGTCTGAACCTGGAGGTTAGTGAGAGGGTTTGGGGAATGGGAGACTTTCCTTTAGTCAGGGAAGAGGTGGTCCGTGAGCGCCTAGGCAATGCTAATATTCATAAATCCATGGGAGCATCCACAGGTGCTGAGGGAGCTGGCGGAGGTGACTGCTGAACTGCTCTCTATCATCTTTGATAGGTCTTGAAGAATGGGAGATGTGCCTGATGACTGGAGGATAGCCAGTGTCACTCCGGTCTTCAAAAAGGGCAATAAGGAAGACCCTGATAATTATAGGCCAGTCAGCCTCACCTCTGTCCCTGGAAAGGTGATGGAACAGCATGTGCTGGATGCCATCTACAGACAATTGGAAGAAAATGAGGTCATCAGGAGTAGCCAGCATGGGTTTACCAAGGGGAGGTCATGCTCAACCAACCTGGTGGCTTTCTATGATGTTGTCACTGGATGGGTGGATGGGGGAAGGGCAGTGGATGTAGTCTACCTTGATTTCAGCAAGGTATTTGGTACTGTCTCCCATGACATCCCTATAGCAAAGCTAAGGAAGTGTGGGATAGATGAGTGGACAGTCAAGTGGGTTGAGAACTGGCTGACTGGCAGTTGGGTTCGCAGAGGGTTGTGATTGGAGGTGCAGAGTCTGGTTGCAGGCCTGTAACCAGCAGTGTCCCCCAGGTGTCTGTGCTGGGTCCAGTCTTGTTCAACATCTTCATCAATGACCTTGATGAGGGGATAGTGGCCACCCTCAGCAAGTTTGCTGATGATATGAAGTTGGGAGGATTGGCTGACATGCCTGAAGGCTGTGCTGCCATTCAGCGAGACCTGCACAGGCTGGAGAACTGGGCAGTCAGAAACTGGATGAGAGTCTTGCACCTAGGGAGGAACAATTGCATGCACCAGAACAGGCTGGGGGATGACCTGCGTGAGAGGAGCTCTGTAGAGAGGGACCTGGGTTTCCTAGTGGACAACAGGTTGACCATAGGCCAGCAGTGTGCCCTCGTGGCCAAGAGGGTCGATGGCATTCTGGGATGCATTAAAATGCGTGGCCAGCAGGTCAAGGAAGGTGATCCTCCCCCTCTACTCTGCCCTGGTGAGGCCTCATCTGGAGTACTGTGTCCAGTTCTGGGCTCTCCAGTATAAATAAGTCAGGGATCTCTTGGAAAGAGTCCAGCAGAGGGCCACAAAGATGGTGAAGGGCCTGGAGGATCTCCCCTATGAAGAAAGGCTATGTGAATTGGGTCTCTTTAGCCTTGAGAAAAGAAGACTGAGAGGGGACCTGATCCAGGTTTATAAATATCTAAGTTGTGGGGGACAAAGTGGCGAGGCCAGACTCTTTTCAACAGTGTGTGGAGACAGGACAAGGGGGAATGGACAGAAACTGCAGCACAGGAGATTCCGCATGAATGTGCACAAGAACTTCTTTACGGTGAGGGTGACGGAGCACTGGCACAGCTGCACAGGGGGGTTGAGGAATCTCCTTCTCTGGAGATATTCAAGACCCGCCTGGACGCCTACCTGTGTGACCTGGTGTAGGGAACCTGCTTTGGTAGGGGGGATGGAGTCGATGATCTCTTGAGGTCCCTTCCAACCCCTATGATTCTATGATTCTATGAACTGCCTTTCATCTTTAATGTAAGTTAGTTTTGGAAAAATAATGACTCCTTGTGTATGGGTGCCTGTGTGCAAAATAACAATACAGCTGGAGCTCTAGAAGTCTGAGGGTGATCAGTGGTGGTAGAGGAGGACGTGGTACTTCAAGTTGCTCACCTCCTGGGTATGTCTGCAAAGAAGAGAGAAGGCTGGTGGTTTGGTTTGAGTTATCAAGTAGCTGCTGTACTATTAAGTTTATACTGCAGGTGTGTGCTTTTCACTCTTCACAGCTCACTATGATGATTAATTTATTGTCTTATTTTTTAACAATTGATCATTTTTTTAATTTGTTGTAGTTATGATAAAAGAGTGAAGATTTTCACAAGTACACACTATTTTTATTCGTTTTAAACCTTTTTACTTGTATCCTGCTTTGAATCTACTAGAGAGGTTACCAAAACAGTTAAATATTCATTAGGTAACTGAATTAAAATACACACACCTGTATGTGAATGCATGTGCTGTGCTGGTATCTATCTCTCATGTCTATTGTTTCTGTCTTTTTAAAACAAGAAGATAGGAAAGCAAAATTATAAAGAAAAATAAATATATTTGCGTATAGGCAATTACAAAAATGTAATTAATGTGAGGTTCCCCTTGTAAAGTTCATAACTGTAAGATAACACTGTGTTTATGAGAGGAAATGTACCCTTAGCTTCTGCAATTGCCTATATGTTCACAGACATATTCACTTTAGACAGATATTGACTGAAAACCTTAAAATATCCTATGTCTCGTAAGTGAGTTATTAGGTTTCATAGAAGTACAATTGATAGTGGTCTTGAGATTTGACCACCTAGTAACCCATCTAGCCACAGAAGAACCAAAGTTTATTTTCACTTTCCAGTCTAAAATGTTACTTAACCAGTATGTGTAAAGTCTACACAAAAGCTAAATTTGCACTTCAAATTTGAGAATTTTAGAACTTAGCTTTTAATGTGTGCTTCGACTGACACTGCTGAGTTGAATGTGTGCAGATCATGAGATTTAACATCATATTCTGACAAGAGAACAAAAACTCGAACCAAACATTGCTGTTGGATTCTTCAATGCAGGCAAGTTCTTACAGAAACATGTTAGAATTTCTTCAATAAGATATCTGAAATATATATATAGTGTATTTTTATTATTTTCATTGCTATTGTAAAGCAATGATTGAGAATGAAAAGAGAATTCTGTTTTGCAGTTTATTGCTGAAATAACCAAAATAGCTGGTAAACAATAATTTAATTTACACTGAAAAGGATAATTTTTAGTTTGTAAACTCATAAACATTAATTGTTTTCTAGGAAAATTATGTTCTATGATAAATTTTTCTCAATCGTATACATTATTCATGGAAAATGTAGAGCTGTATGAAAAAATAAATAAATTAGTAGACTTGTAAAATCTCATTTTGTGTGTTTTCAATCAGTAAGAGCAAATGTCTTAATGGGGAAAAAAGAAGCATGAGTAATGACATAGAAAGCCTTGACTTTCACTGGCATTTTGATCTGCATTTTCACATGACCTCTTTAGGGTAGAACTAAAACTAAGGAGTTTAACAAACAAGGCAAACTAAAGCAAGATGGGCAGATGTAAAGCAGAAGTATAAACAGGGGAGCAAATGAGAGGAAGACATTTAAATCTGAATAGCCAGTTAATGATTCAATTAGTTTTTCACTTTGTTAAACTATGATAATCCTTCTTCACTAGATCTCCATATTGGATCCTGCTGAAAGAATGAATGCAAAGGATCTTAAGAAAATTCTAAGAAAAATACAAAGCCTTTTGTGAACCACTGCTGCTTCCCAACAAAACGCCGCTTATGAACAATCATGAGGATGCAAGGCAGATATTTTACTGAGTCTAAAATTATGAATAGTCTTGTTCTGAATAAAAGCTATCAATTTGAAGTGATTTCTTCAGTTATGCACTCTGATTGAAGTTCAAAGCAGGTTTTAGGACTGGTGAGAATGTAGCAAACTGTAACATATCTCTATCCATTCCTAAATTTATCATTCATTATTTATCTTTCCACCATACATTTTAACTTCTTTTTCCGTTTTCACTCTTTCTCTCTTCCTGCCTTCACTTAGAAGCTTCCTTCTAAGGTATGTTAGATATCCTCTTCATTGTGCAGAGATATGGAAACAGAGCTTTCAAAAATACCTGTACGTAAACACATGGATGGTTGGATGAATTCCTGAATATAGGGTATACTACCTGCATGTAAGAGCAAGAATGAGATATCATTGTGATTTCTGGTTTCTAGAAGGTGGCTGTGAATGTAGGTGACTGAGACTGTTTATTGTGGCTGGTACTAGTGTGTAAAAAGTACTGATTAAAATATACGATGGCTGACATCTGGCACTAAGACAGCGCAGCACTTCCTGACCTTTAAATGTTGCACTGAAATTAAGCAGTGGTTAGATGGAATCAAATATCTGTTAAGTAATGGCTTACATTAGTGGATTGCTTAAAAATCCTGAGAAGTTATCTGATTACTTTACAAGCCAGCATATAATACTATTTACTTAGCTGCTTTTCTTGGTAATCCCGTCATTCCCAACCACAGTGTGAATGATTATTAGTTATATTATGGTAGCCATGGTATTCAGAATGGCCCCAGCCTCACTAAATAATTTGAATGCCTCATACAAACAGAATTAGACGTCTGTGATCTATTGCTTCTATAAGAAAGTAATCATGGGTAGACAATTGATTACCATCTTTAGGTCCTGTAATTTATCTTAACCATTTCCAGTGAGAAACAAGGTGATGTCTACACATAACCTTTCAGCAAGGGTAGATGTTTATGCAGCTTTAAAAGACTTCTGTAGTTTCCATGGATTCCTCGAGATAAACCAGAATACAAATGAATTTTGATAAGGTTTACTCTAAAATGAGAAGATTCAATAAATGTATCTGGAACTGATTCATGTTAATTACTTGCAATATCTTTATATAAAACTTAAATGGGAAAGGAAATGAGGGGGTAAATTTCTTCATGCAGGGAGTGGGCTGAGCAGGCACAGGTATGTAAGCTTCACTCTTTTTTCACCTGTTTTTTTTTTTTTCCAGTTTGACATTGCCCTGAACAGTGGCATTATATTCCATAGCCCTCTTCCCTTCTCTGCATAACTTTTTCACTTACTAAGTGAAAATCATTCTGTATATAGTGTTGGAGAGGAAATGAGAACAAGAAATTTGTAAATAAATTAGGTTTAAACTAATATTGGAAAAAAGAAATACACAACTACCTTTTTAGCACCTAAAATATGTATTAAAAGATGTGTGTGGGTGTTCTGCATCAGCATGATTTTTGCATTTAAAGAATTCCACGTGTCAGTAAAGCTATAATTATGTTCCAAAATACCTTTATGACATGATGCTTTGTGTTTTTAAGATGGCGTATCTAGTATTCCAAATTAAATAACAAATGTATTATGCAATTAAGAAAGCTGACAGGTACATTCTACTGCCTTTGGTAGGCAGAAAGATTTCCTTTTGAAATAATAAGCATAACTTGTCACTTCTCTCAGCATCAGAAATAAATGATGTGTTATTTATTTTCTTAAATTAAACATTTTAACCAGTGAAGGGGATGTTTATTTATTTGAATTTAATTCAACAATGCAGTAAATGCAATAAATTTCATGTTTGCAAAATAATTAGCATTGCAGAATAAAACTAAACCTGCTTTTTACTGAGCTTTATCGTCTGACTTAGGCTTTCATATCTGAAAGTGTAGTAACTTTTCTTGGTTTCTTCAAAATGGAAGGAATATGACTGTAGCCATTCTTGCCTTTTGAAAGGCACTTGAAATCCGCCACAGAAATAGACTGCTTCATATATTGGTTTCTCAAAACCATGTACTGTTGTTCCTTTTTGCAATGTATGAGGCACAGACTCAGATGTGGATGATCCAAATTGCTTATTACAAGTTCTAACATCTCTTATATACATTCACAAGTTCTCTCTTTTAACTTTCCCACTCCCCTTTACATGTCAACAAAATCCTCCACAAACACTCCTTATCTGTGCATGCAGGCGCTTATCCAGTCAGGGTCATGAGTCATTCCAAGCCATGCACTCTTCCTCCAATCAGAGTCATTGTCATGCAACCATCACACAGCTTACTTGAATTTATTTTCCTTTTCTTCTGGAGTGTCCTTGGTTCTCAGCCCTCCTTTCTCATGTTGTTTATCTTGATCCAAAGTTTCTACTCCGAATACACTTCCTTATATTCCCATACTTTTCAAATGTTAATGTAACATAATATTTTTCAGCACATTAACCCACTATGTTTCAAACTACACGTATATGAGGTAAAAAAGAAATTATCTCATTAATGATGATATTTTAGAGTTAAAAACCTCTGTTTTGTGTTGACACTAAATTCAGCCAATTACCTAACACACTAGCGAGCTATTACTCTATAAAAGAACAATTGGAATGACAAATAAGAGGAATATATGAAAGCACTAGCTAGCCAATTCAGAATGCCATTTGTAGCAATACTTGTATTACAAATATAGTGTATTTACAAATACTGATGTGAGATCACAAGATAGTAAATATTTTTTTCCATTCTTCTCTCTACTTTTATCTGACATTATTCACAGCAGTGTTTAACATGCACATTGCATGTTTAAAATGTTTGAGAATAAAATAATATGCTTCTAAGCCTTTTTCCTCTTTCCTTCTCAATGCCTTTTGGTGCAGTTAAGCACGGGTAATTTAGACTCAAGCTGCTCTAAATTCATACAAGTAGATTTGAATTAGGTCAGTGACCCTACTATAGGGCAACTAATATTTTCACAGAATCACAGAATTATAGTTTGATAGGGACCTCTAGAGATTATCGAGTCCAACGCTCCTGCTAAAGCAGGCTCCCTAGCCCAGGTTGCACAGGTAGGTGTCCAGGCAGGTCTTGAGTGTTTCCAGAGAAGGAGACTCCACAACCTCTCTGGGCAGCCTGTGCCAGTACTCAATCACCCTCACTGTGAAGTTCCCACGCACATTTGTGTGGAACTTCCTATGCATCAGTTTGTGGCCATTTCCCCTCGTGCTATCACCACACACTTCAGAGAAGAGTTCAGCCTCATCCCTTTACCTCCCACAACTTATCTATTCAACAATATCTATTTATAGATGTGGATCAGATCCCCTCTGAGTCTTCTTTCATGTAGGCTGAACAGACCCAGGTCTCTCAGCCTTTCCTCATAAGGGAGGTGTTCCACATCCTTTCTTATCTTTGTAGTCCTCCACTGGACTCTTTTGAGGAGATCTATCCTTTTTGCACAGAGGAGCCCAGAATTTTTCTGGTTCTAAAACTTTCAGAACATGTAGAATATAACCCCTACGTTTATGGTATGTGGAGATCTGGGATGTACAAATTCCCTTAGCACTTGTCAGCATTTAGTGCAGAAGTGGTTCTTTGGCTAAGATTTCAGTCTTTTCCTTCCTCCCTTACTTCCTCAGGATCTTTGTCACTACAAAACTGGATTAACATCCTCTTGCCAGAAATTAAGAACTGAGATATAGAAGGCATCATCTTCTCAGAAGGAGAAATGATGAAGCTTAAGCATGACAAAAAGTGGGACAAATAGAATTAATAACATTTACAGGCTTTTATTATTTCACGTAAGTGTAAGGAGTCCTCAAGTCCCACTAAAGGTAATAAGTCTTTAAACCAATGTCTTGGGCTGTTTATGTAGAACTGCTGGAATTTTGCCTTTTTCTCTCCAATGGGGAGAGTGAACTGGGTTCATGAGATTCTACAAAAGTGGTAATTTAATTTATTTATTGTCATTAGTAGAGGCAAGGGATTAAATAGACCAAAAAGTCTGGGTTTAATGGGAAAACAGTCCTTGGTTTAACCTAGAGAATATATGAAAATTAGGCTCCTAAGACAATAACAGTAGTGTGAAGAGAACTGATTGCTTTTAGACCACAAAGGAGACTGCTTGCTGTACTAAATTCTCCCTTCCCTCTTTTTCAGTTGTGCTCCATAATACTCGTCGGTTAAATACACACATACATCACACTAAATTTACTAGATGCAGAAACTTTATCTTCATTTCTTAGCTAAAGTTGTTCATAGGTATTGTATTAAAAATGACATGTTGATAACTAATTCAGATTCCTATGGTTGAATTTCTATTTCCTTTCAGCCAAGATGAAATCAAACACAGAAATATACTATCATTTTATTATAATAAAAATTCACAGACAGTGGAGGAAAAAGTTAACATAATAAAAAAGTTTCTAGGAAAGATTACAGGAGGAGGAACCTGCTCTTCTTGCAGGAACATGTGATTGTCTACCAGAGGCAAAGTTTTATAGCATAGTGTAAGTAAAATAATAGTAATAATTGTGAATGAAATAATACAACATTCAAAGCACATTGTAATATTAAGAAAACTAGAAATAGAAATTAAATGACAAGCATTTTGAGGAAGGCAAAAACAAGAAAAAACCTCACTTCATGAAACTGTTAGTACGTGCAAATAAAATCGTGGTACAAGAGGAAAAATAAGTAAGAACTACAAAATTTTTCACAGAAAGTAATAGAAACTCAATTAAGGAATAGAGTAAATAAGAATAATAGAATATTTTTTAATAGAATTTTGAATTGATTTTATTTCTTAATAACTGTGGGAGTTTATGTAATAGAGCCACAGTGGTGGTAGTTTTATTAGTGAAGAAATTTTTTTTCTTTTTTTTTACTGGCACAATCCGTCTATATTCACATTTGAAAAGAGAGTATTTTTTGGGAGGCTGCCTGTTAACATACTATTTTCTTACACTGTTACATGTCTGGAAATCATTTCAGAGATCTGGTTGTCCCAAGATGAAAACAGGATAAGGAAAATTTCAGAACAGTACCAAGGCAAGTGATATTACTAAGCTAGGGATATCTTCTGGTCAAATTTGATTTCCTAATATTTAGCAGAATGAAAGTAGTGAGGGAATGGTAAACTTACAGTAAGGACTTATGAAGTCTTCTTCATGTTTCTACTAAGGGTCTCCTGTCTTCCTTTCTTCCTCTTCTACTATATGCGATATCCACTCAGTATCTCTATAAGTGTAATCATAATAAATCCTCTACTGAAAGAAGATTACACAGGATTATTGCATTACCTATTCAGCAGTAACCACAGTTACTTTCTTTGTGCTCTTCAGTGCTATTGAAAAAAATATAAAGAAATACATGTGTGTATATATATATACATTTAAATATACATAAATTTTAACATATATTTCACACACACACATGTATATAAAATATGTATTTTATATCCTCTTTTTATATTAGATGTATGCTATGTTTGAAAAGAGAGACTTTCTATATTTTAGGAAAATCTATCTTTCAGGAGAGAATTACCAAAATAGGAATGTCCATTTTTATAGATTTTTTTTTTCAAAACAAATTAAGAATAAAGAAACAAAAATACTGTTGAACAAATCATTTAATCCCTTTTGGACTCAGATTTTTGTCCTTAAGGTATGAATAAAAAATTTTTTGCATGTCTCACTTGTGTTTCTCTCTGATTTTTTCTTTAATCTACTTAAGACCTGTACTTCCTTTTCTGTTCGCAAATACTTCACTCCCTTTGGTATGTGAGGACTGTGGATTCAAGGTGCTATGACTTACAATAATTATTAAAGTCAATATTAAATATTAAGGATGCTTTAAATTTTATTTAATTATTTTCTTTTTTACAAATGGGAAAATAGGATAGGATAGTGAGGTGATTTGCTTAGTATTAGTAAATTAGTGTGAGCATAACTTAAAAACAGAATCCTGACATAGTGAGGCTTTACACAAAACAAAATCTTGATTCACAACTCTTGATTTGTGAAGCCGTAAACAGAGAAGACAATCACCAGAATATAGCTATGTTAGGATTTTTGGAGTGTGCAAGAACTAGAGAGATATTGCTTTACCTTAGATAATCAGAACATACAATATCAGATAATTTACATACTTTAATTTTGGTATCACTAGGGAAACCTGAATTGAGACAAATTTATATCTTCAGACTCTAATGCAGTGTATCTGGGATTTAGTGTTATTAAAGAAATAGATCCATACCATTGAAAAGAAAGGTCAAATCATTCTGACGAACAAGCTATAACTACAACATTAGTCTATAAAAATTTTCTGTCTTAGGATAATTTAAATACCTGATTTTTAATAAAACATTATTTGTGCACATCTCAAAATTGTTTTTTAATGGTAATCATTTACACGTGGAGTTGGATTGAAAATTAATAAACATCAGAATATATTTCAAGTTTACAGGCCAAAGGTCATACTTTGTTTCAAGGGAAATAGTTTTATTTTATTTTATTTTATTTTATTTTATTTTATTTTATTTTATTTTATTTTATTTTATTTTATTTTATTTTATTTTATTTTATTTTATTTTATTTTATTTTATTTTATTATTTTTGTTGAATAAGAACATGGCTTTAACACCAGGAGATACTAGGCAAAGGTAAATTTATGAATAAATTAAGGTACCCTTTACAAAATTAAATTAAGGCAGAAACTTACTGAATCACAGTTTGCAGCTGTAGCAAATGAATAATTAGCGAAGGAAATAAGATAAAAAACAAAATGCTGGTTAAACTTGGATTCAGCAAAACTTAAAATCATAGCCCAGATCCAACATATTATTTTGTTCATTTTTTTTTGCACTTACTACCAAAAGTCAAGGGAACTTCAACACATCAAAGAAAAGAGGGACCTAGACAAGCTTGAGCAGTGGGCTCAGGCGAACCTCATGGGGTTCAACAAACCCAAATGTAAGTTCTTTGTCCTGGGTTGAGGCAACCCCCATTTCCAACACAAGTTGGGGGATGAAAGGATTGAGCACACAGCCCTTCTGAAAAAGAACTGGGAGTACTGTTGGGTAGCAAGCTGGACACGAGCCAGCAGTCACTGTCACACAAAAGTAAATAGCTTTCCAAGGCAAATACATCAAATATGAAATTATTTTCTGCCTACTGCATGTTTATGTTAGTTGGTACCTTTGAAGGAAGCCATTTCTTTTTCTGTAGGTGCTAAAATTCAGTTTTCAAATCTGAAAATTTTGAGTTTCCCATTTAGAGAATGTGTATATTTTTACAGTTATATTTTGTTAATACATCTAATAAATTCTAGTGAGATAGGTTTTTTTTCTTCAAATAATGCATATAAAATTAAAAACAACAGAGAATTTACCAGGTCTATGGTAAAGAAATGAACCATCAAGACCCCAGTCTTCCCAAACTAAAGTTGATTTGCAAAGATGGAGTTCCAGTGCATTTCTGCTTATAACTCTTCTTGAGTTGTTCTGAGTATATATGCCTTCAGCTTCACCTCAAAATCAGAAGAAAATAAAAGACCAAAAAAGCAGAGTGGGAGTGTCCAAATTTTCCTTTGTTTTAGCACATTATACGTTGGAACGCCAAATGCTTAGATACAAACTTTGTCAGCCATACACTGAAGCTATTTATATCTATTCAGAATTTGCTCCCAAGAGGTATGTCTACCTCACACAGTGGAGTGTTGTGCAAGGAACACTGCCCTGTCTCTGGGCAAGCTGGTGCATTCACCCAGCAGAGAGCAGCTTGGAGCTTGCCAGCAGGTGAGATGTCATCAGTGCAGAATCCAGTACAGGCATGTCCTGTGTTTGCTGTGTTAGTTTCCTTTATTACATGTGTTTTTCTGCAAGCGACTCCACCCAAACCCACTTATTTTCAGAACAAAAGATATTAAACTGTCAGTAAGGCTGGATCAAAACTTGAAGTTCACTTACACTTAAAGTTGGACAGAATACATACAAATGCCATAAACTTTTGGATCTGAGTGTACATCTTAATAGTATGACTGGCAACATTGTTCATTGAGTTCAGGCCTAATATAATCCAAGGGCTTGTGGGAAGTATTGAACTGGCTAAACTAGATTGAGTGACTGACATAGATATTAAATAGTTTATGTCCTGAGGTAATGACTGATCCTTGATCATCAGTTTTATCATCAAATAGACTCAAGGATGTTATTCTGTGGCCCTCACATAGGCATTAGTGCCTTTTGGAATGCCCATGGCTACATTTCCAGAAGGTTTCTTTTCTCCTACAGATTTTATTCCATATCTGCCTCTTCTCTGCAGATATCTTAGATACAGTGAAAATTCTCATATGAGACTAGATGTCTGTCTGTAGCCGTCACACACAATTGAATCCCAGCCAAAGTGCCCACAAGAAACACCTGCCACGTTTCTAGATATCTACAAGGATAACATTTAACTCAGTATTTAACTGTCTAAATTTAGGTATCCACATTCAGATACCTCAATATGCAATAAGTAGTTAGGTATACACAGATCAACTAAATCTTAGCTGCTTTTGTGTTTGTTATTTCTCTAGGTTCCCAATATCTTGAAAGTTACAACTAATGCTCTAATTTTTTATCCTAAACTTGCAACACATATACGGATAAATTCTGTAAAATGTTAATCAGATTTTTTTTTTTCATCTTGTGAAATAATACACACAGCCACAGATACTCTTTTGTTGAGATGAAAAAGGACCGGATTTTTGAGGAAGGACTTCCTTTTTCAGAAGTGAGTGAATATATGCGTAGGTGTTTAGGGAGGAGGGAGCAGTCAGAAGAGAACAGAAGCACACCTTCATTATGACAAAATGCCACTGAAATATGTGGTTCCACTCCATACCAATCTTCAAAGCAAAGATTTAAAAATAATCCCATGCTAGAATAAATAGAACAGAAGCCTTCATTTAGTCCTTTGTAAGTAAAACTAATGGATAACAAATTGTCAAATGGAAGTTCCTCAGGAACAAAAGCTAGGGTTTTTTATTGTTTATTTTTAGCTGAACACACATCTAAAATCAGTATATGCAGTTACTGTACAATTGAAGATGTACTAAACAAAGGTACTACGAATTTCAGTAGTGCATTTTTGTGACTTTGTTGTCTGCCTTCATTTTCTTCCACATAAACCATTCCTCACTGAAGGTGAGACAAGAAACCAGATGAGATTCTTACAAAGATGTATGAATTCATGTGGTGACAAGTTTGTGCCTGTAGTAATGAGAGAAATCAGCCTGCTGCAGTGACCTCTGTTTCTGGGTTTTGATCTTCTTACTCTCCAGTGCAAACATAGATCAGACCAAGGGGAGTACAGTGTCCTTGAATTTACAGTTAGGTCAGAATATGCTCCCATTTTAAAATCATTAATTTCTGAAAAGAGCTTTAAAATGATCATTTTATTCTTCACAATTTTCCTTCTGTGCCTCATTTCATATTTTTAATTTCACTAGATCCTGTTGCCTGTAAAGCTGAAAGAGAACATGTGCAATTCACTCAAAGCACTATTTAATGCTTAGTTACCCAGATTTAGCTTTCCAGCTTAAAGTCTGGAATGAACAGTTTTATTCAGACCTTAGTCTCTGGCATTTCTCTGTGGAGTTCAAGGTAATGACCTTCTAAAGATCTTATTAATTGTAAGTAGTTATTTGGACTTCATGCACCTTTTGTTGAGGGTTACAGTACTCTAGGATTGTTGGAGAAAATTGATAGTATAATACTCGTAGTGAAAGAGCTCCAAATAGAAAATAACATGCACTTCCTTACTGATCCTTCCAATCTTCATGGGTTTTTTGTTCAGTTTTGTTTCATTTTCTTTTTATCCATTCAGATTTACTATGAAAATGCTTTTTTTTCTCTATTCTAAACTTTATTTTGAGGTAGTGAGCTGAATTAGAATGGAGATGATACTGTAAGTCTGAATGCTGAAGTGATACATGATTATAATGAGGTACTGTAGTACAAAGAAGTACAGGAATGAGAAGTTGCCATATTTAGTGCTGGGTTACAGGAAAACCAGAGCTCTGAATGGCTACTACTTAAAGTAAATCTACCTGAGAATTATCAGAAAACAAGTTTTGTGCTCCTGGCTATTACACTTGTCCTACTCTTTTTCTGTATTATGTTGAATGATTTTAATATAAGGAAGATGCTGAAAGTCAGATTCTTAAGCAGTGTGTTAATTAGTTTAACACTGCCTTGGCTGAAGATCTGGCCTGAGGGTTGCTACCATTTCCAGCTGTTTCATTCATCATGTTTCTAAAAGTCACAGCTTATCAGATGTTTGTCCCTTTTGAAAGGAAGCAGACATTATCCAGAGGACACAGGGACCTCAACAGGAAGAAGAACAGAGTTTAAAAAAGACAGAATATGTGCCTAATTGTATATCGTGTAGAGGGTGACGTCAGAGAGTAATAGGGATGCTTTCCAGTTCTGAGCATTCTTTGAACCTCAGAATAGTTACCCTCTCACTCAGACTGCTAATCAAAGACAATGCTTACTGTCAAAAACTACTTTTGATCAGACTTAAGTCGTGGAAGGACACATGGGAATTTCTTCTCATTTATACTCTATCCATTCTTTCTATATAAAAAAATAAATGCTACTAGTTTCAATTTACCCTAGGAATTCTTTTGCACAGCTCTCAAACTACTCTAGAGAATTAGGATGTTGTTCACTGAAAGCCTCATGAAAGGTTTGGAGGAGACTGCAGCAGGGACTGACAGTATTCTACACCTACCTGGATAGTCATCAGAATGGCTCTTGCATATAATAAACCAAGCCTATTGAGTTCCACAGGGACTTTGACAGCTTTTTATCTAGTGATAAAGATATATAGTGATTCTGGATGCTCAACAATGCTAATACTTAATTCATGAGCCAGTGCATTCATATGGGCAACTACACAGCTGGGTGGTACATGTATATGTTTTATTCTTTGAAGTATTTAAGGCCACAGGAAGTTGTTAGATCTTCTGCATTAACATTTGGCATACGAGAAGTCATTCACACTCACCCACATACTGCTCTTCAGTGCCATATGATTTGTGCTAAACCAAGCATTTCAATCCTCAGGTTAATGAAGTTGTAAATGTCACAGACAGGCATTTTCCATCAAAGCAGTTGATGAGAACACCTGAGGAATTTACAAGGTAATTCTTGTGCAGTGCTTCAGAATCAAAGACCTCAATGTGGCTGATATTTAGGTGCAGATGAAAATTAATCTCTATCCCCAAATTTTCTGATCCTTGAAGGCAAGCATCTTGAAGTACACTGAGACAGTGGTGTATTGATGGCACTGAAGATCATACTAATACCTCCATAGATTATGAACCTGGGATTTATTTATGATACACATATTCTAAAGCCTTAGAGGACTGTTGGCAAAATTGATTACAGCAGCGCTTGTTTTAAACAGACAGATATTAAAGGTCTGAAGTCATGGTTGATTTTTTTGCTTTGCTAGTGTTCCTGGATTTAGTATTTTAGTTAAATGCTTTAATTTCACTTTTAAATTTTGCCTAATTTCTATTTTTTGCAATCCAACATTGCTATGTCTTTATCTGGTCTATTGATGAGACCAGCAGGCATGATTATTCTCTTACTAATCCCTGGTGATCGGTGTTGATATCTCCTCACTTATTGGTACCCTTTGGATGCCAATCAACTAATTAAAATATGGACTATTAATACCCTATAATTTATATTTCTAAATAATTGACATTTTAAAATCAAAATGTCATGTAAAAAAAAAATCCAGAGAAATCAGGTATTCATAAACAATTCATCGGTCTGGGATATGTTTTTTTTCTTTTTTCTAAATTAAACCTTAGTGTTTTCACATTATCTCTTCTTTTTCATAGACTTCTACACTGAATTTAGAAGACATGAGATGAAATGAAAATCCTACAAAACATCATGTATCTCTGTCCATGAATGATAATTTATTTTAAATAAAAGATGTTGAGAATTTACAGGAAAAAAGAAAGTGGAACTGATTAAGAAGTTAGTACTCCTACTAGTGAGTTACATATTAGAACTTTTTCTTTTGAGGAGTGATATATAATGGGACATAAGAATTCAGCAAGTATGAATTGTAGACATCAGTTTACTTAAGACATGCTATTCACTGGGATCATTATTGAGCTGGAAAGCTTATCCAAAGATTGCTTTGTGACACAAACCTGCTTGTTTTTCTAGAATGCAGAGCTGGAATGTTTCAATCTAAAAATAACAAATAAGTAAGAGTCATTGAAGTTTTCGGTTCTATAGTTCTCTAAATCTACTCCAATCAATTTCCTCAGCAGAAAAATCGGAATGGCAGATACTTCATTTCAAGCATGTCAGCTTCTCTCTGTTACAAAGTCTTATACCTCTGGCAGTTTATTATCATTACTATTTTATTATTATTATTTTCAAATTGCTTTCTGCTCAAATCTGGAGAAAATGGAAACATTTTGTCATAAATTCTGGGTTACATTTCAATAGGACAATTAGGTTTTAAACATAGAACTGTTCTGAAATGAATCTAAATCTCTGAGATGACATGCATCTGAATACAACTGATATGATTCTGAACCTATGTATGTTATTGACAAGCATGGTGCATGCTTAAGTCTCTTCTGGTAAATTTCTTATATCATCCATCTTTGATCACCTCATATGCATTAGCTCCTTAATCTTTTGTATTCTATTTTTTTTATCATTTTAGATTTTTTGCATTTCATTATTTTTATTGCTAGCTTTAAAATGTTGTAAAGACAATTTTAAAATATATGTAATTGCTTCTTTCAGAGGTTTAATCTAAATTTAATTATAGACCATACAGAAAACTTTCATTAAAAAAACAAACAAAAAAACCTCCATAAATTTAGACCCATATATATGAGGACATTATGATCATTAATTTTTTTTTAAATTAAAAATAATAGCTCTTTCTATGGTGCTAGATGTAGACTAGGTCTGAAATAATAATAAATTTGTGAAACAATTTTATGTGTGGTAAATCTGACTTCTATAAAACTTTTAAAATATTCTAAAAAATACAGAATAATAATAATAAAAAAAACCCCTAATACTAAAAGACTATATGTCTCAGATTAAAGAATAGTACCTGCAAAACAGCTACATAATGGAAGAGTTTTTCAGTCCATGCCAGCCTCTGAATGTTCTTGGAAATTGCTCTATGGAGTTTTTTGAACAATATCAAAATTAGGGCTAGTCTAATTGTATGCTACAGCCAGTTGAGTCTTACAACTGCTCTGTTTACTGGTTAGGACCGAACCATAACTGAATGGCCTAAAAATGTTTGCAGAACAGTTCCTTAGCTATTAAAGAAATAAATATATTTTTTTTCTAAGACACATTTATGATGCTGTCAGAGCTTTAGTACTTTTGTGATGTAGGGTCTGTGCTTTTCTTTGACCAAAGCTCTGTATACAAGAGCTGCATGTGGAGATTTACCACAGATAATTTTTCATGGTCAGTAAATAGGGTAACAACATATATTCAAAAGTATATGGTTATGTTTACAATTTATCAGGCAATGGGTGTGAAAAGGCATGTGATAACAATCAGGATAGATCTTTCCAAATGAATATGTTAGACCCCTAATCTTAATTAGATGAATTTATATAACATACCAGTAATTTGTAGTCACTAAGTTGATTAGAGTAGGATGAAAAGAAGCCTGTTACTACAGAGGTTCAGTCTTATATAGAAAATTCAGAAGAATATAAGCATAATAAAAGGAAAAAAAGTGTTGGGTTTTTTTTTCCTTAAGATTATAGCAAAAACCTTTATCTTTAGAAAAAAAGTGTTCATTTTTTTTCTCACCCTTTTTTTCCTCTATGTGGCAAGGAAGGCAGGGCAGATTTATTTGCAATATGATTATTGTTTGGGGTTTTTAATAGTATTATTACATTTCTACTATGTGTCATGATGTTAGAAGCAAGAATATATTCCCATCACAAAGACATATAATCCACTGTCTTATCGCAAAAACCTGGTTGTTAGCAACTAAGGATCCGTACAGGTGACCTAAAATATAAGCAACAGGGGAACAGAATTATCATTTGTATGTATACTTTTCATGATATCTGGATGTGCAGAGATAAATTAACAGCTAAACTGAGTAATAATAATATATTTGTGCAATTAACTATTTCACACATGAAGTACTGTAATACATGAGTTACTAAATAAAAATCACAGCAAAATAGGTATTTCCAAAATACAAACCAAAACAAAACCTGTTGTAGTTAGCTTGTTTGGAGGTAAAATTTCTTTATATAATAGAAACTCAAAGCTTAAAATCAACTAAATTATATTTATCTATGAATCAAAAGCATCTTTCTTTCAAAAGCTGTGGAAGAACAAACCACAAATCAACACAATTCAAGAATGAACTGACAAAAGACTATTTCTATGAATAACTTAGGTCATGATTCTTTTCTTGCTTTAATTCTCAGAGGAAGTTTAGATGCAAAGCAGCATCCCAGTAAATTGAAATAAATATTTAAGGTACTAAAGATGCTAGAATAAAAGAACAGTTTAATCTAGAGTTGCCACCCATTTCTACTTTGTCCCTTTCTCAGGTATTACAGTCATTATGTTACTGATACACCCTTTGAAATTTTTTTTTTAATGCATTTAATAGATTTTAAATTCCACTTTGGAAAAATATTCAAAATCCTAATTTTTTCCAGTCATAAAAAGAGGCCAAACATTCAAATCTTTACATCTTTAAGAAAATCTGTATTTAACAGTTTTCCACGCAAAGTAGTTCTTGTTGAACTTTCAATATAAGTACTTTTTTCCTCTAAATTAAGATTTTTATTTAAACATATTAATGATACTAAATTTCAGAAAAATATCCTAGAATCAAAACTATGCCGTCAGTACCCAACAGTCAGCTGACATCTCCCTTTGTGCCTCCTCAGGAAGCTGTAAAGAGTAATTAAGTCACCTCTCAGCCTTGTTTCCTCCAGACTGAGGAACATAAGTATCCTCAATCTCTCCTCATGCAACAATTTTTTCAGTAATTTTGCCAGCTTTGTTGCCTTTCACTGAATACTTTCAAGTGCCTTAGCAGCCTTTTTATATTGTGGAGACCAGAAATGTGCACAACATTCAGCAGTGCTAAATATAGTGCGAGAATGACCTCTCTTGACAAGCTTGCTATGATGTGTTTAATATATATCAAAATATGGTTTGCCCCATTGGCTGCCAGGGTAAACTGATGACTCATGTTCAGCTTGCCAGTAGTGAACTGTTTGCTAGAATTTCATTGAGGTCAGACAGTAGAGCCTAGAGAACATTAAGCCTATATGATATTGTAGAAGTGTATGAAGCTCTCATAGACTGTATGATGTATCTGCCCATGTTTTGTAATTTTGTTTCTAACACCTCTTGTATTTTAAAATCAGAGGAAACCTATATGTAGGTAGCTATGTCCATAGCATATATGAAGCCACTCAAATTCAAGTATTTAAAGCTGGAGATGTCACTGAATGTGACATCTGTTTTCAAGGTATACTGAGTTCAACTCAATCCTTTCTGTGAAAACATTCACTGTCACTCCTGGGGCTGAAAATACTGTAGCTGACTGAAATGCTTGTGACTTAGATCTATTCTTAGGATAATGAATGTAGCAGCAACTGGATGCTACATAGTGATTGCATAAATAAAGACTGGCTCTCTGCACCTCTCCTCAAAGATGAGGGGTTCTGAAATCCTGGACGGCAATGAGACAAAAAATCATGGAATGATTTGGATTGGATGAGATATTTAAGGTAATATTTTTCCACCTTCCTTGCCATGGGCAGAGTTGTCATTCACTAAACTAGGTTGCCTGGCACCTCATCCAACTTGACCTTGAACAACACCAAGAATGGGGCATCCACAGTTTCTTTGGGCAACTGGTTCCAGTGCCTCACCACCCTCTGAGTAAATAATTTCCTCCTAACATCTAATCTAAATCTAATTTATCTTAGTTTGAAACCATTTTCCCCTTGTCCTGACAAGAGGGTCACTTGCCTGCAGTTTTTCAATTTTCCTTTCTACCTTTCTGAACAATGGGAGTGATGATTTCCTTTTTCTAATCACCAAGGACTTCACCTAACAGACATAACTTTTTTAATATGATGGAGACTGTCTTAGACATCAACCTGTTCCTTCAGCATGCTGAGGTGAATATCATGTGGCCCCATAGACTTATACATATTCAGTCTTATCAGATATCTCTAACTTGCCATTCTTTTAAAATGAAGGGGATTTTTCTCCCTAAGACCTTTCCCCCTAATAACCTCAATATGTGAATAGCAAGTACAGAAAGAGGGAATAAGAGGCAGATGGAAGGGACATTTTTCTGTCTCCCTCACTAATACAAATATAGGGACTAAAAACAGAAAACATCTGAATTACCCTAGAGAAATACTTAATCATATATTCCCTTAAATCAGATAAATTCTCTTGAATCAATTATTTTAAATCATTCTTTCATGAAAAACGTGCTTTAGGTTCTAGGGTAACTTGCTCTGGGTATCCCTGTTTGAATAGGTGGATTGGACCAAATGATCTCCAGAAGGCCCTTCTAGCCATTCCATTATTCTGTTAATTATTTTTTTTCCTTTTGTTTTTCCTTTTCTTCTCTCTTTCCCATCTCTGCTTCCCTTCTCTCTCTTTCTTTTACTCTCTTCCTTCTTCCTGTCTTTTCTCTAAAATTGTCCTCAAGGAAAAAAATGTTTGTTTTTTTTTCCTTCATGTTTCTCGAAAGTTACAATAACAGAGGTTTACGTATTTTAGCTTGACTCTTGTTTCTGAAATGGTTTAGTAGAAGTTCCTGTGCTTGCTCCACATTGGGTTTATCTGTGTCCACAGATACTTTGGAGTGTACATGCTCCCACATTGGCTCACCCACAGCTCTCGGTCTAACTTGAGGTCTCTCTGGAGTTCCAAACTGACCAGTACAGCAGCACCAGTAAAGCATCAGTGCCCTGATCGTCTGCCAGCTCAGGCTGGTAGCCTTAGCTGTTGTAACAATGTTCCCATGCACAGCAAAAGCAAGATGTTAAGGAGATGAAATAGATGAAGAAAGCAGCTACTAACAAGCACTGGACTTAACATTCAGGGAGGCAAGCAAGCCATACAGCAAACATAAACAGCTTAACAGCTGTAACATCAGTACACTTGGTCTAGCATACTCCTCACTCAAAACAAATTCAACTCCATCCCGAGCCCTTTGAGCTCCATGCTGGATGTCAAAAATGGCTGATGTGATTTAACTCTGGAAGGCAGCTAAGTATCACTAAGCCACTTGTTCAGTCTTCCCATGTAAGATGTAAGAAATAATCAGAACTGTAAAAGTGTGATCGCTCATGGGTTGAGATAAAGACAGTTTACTAGGTACAGAAAAAGCCACAGACACAAGCAAAACAAAATAGCTCATTTGCTACTTCCAATAGGAGGATATTCAGACACTGCCAGAAAAGCCAGGCTCATCACATGCATGTTTCTTGGAAAGACAAACACCATTGCTGTGAATGTTCCCCTTCCTTCCTTTTTACTCCACTTCTATTATTCAGCATGATGCCATATGGTGTGGGGCAAACCTCCAGTCAGTTTGGGTCAGCTAACCTGGCTATGTCCACTCACAGCTTCTTCTACACCTTCAGCCGCCTTGTTCGTAGGACTTCAAGAGAAGCAGAAAAGTTCTTGTCTCTTTGTTAAGTACTGCTCTGACACAGCTAAAAACTGTTGTGTTATCCCCACTATTTTTGTCAAAAATCCAAAACATGGCATCATACAAGCCCCTATAGAGAAAATTAACTCGATGACAGCCAAAACCGTGACATTTTCTCAATTACTTTTTAATTGTAGCAGATGGAATAAATGGAATAAAGTGAACAGGGTTGTGATTTTTTTAGAGAAAATGAGAATACAGGCTTGGTTGCCTTGAATGCTTGGTTGTAGAAAATAGAGTAACTAAGTCTAAATTCTTACCACCCATGGTCTCCTGGCTTCCATTTGCAAACCACTAGAGGACTCAGGTATTCCTCATTGTTTCAGTAGATTTTGTTCAGAGGTTTAGCACAGCAATATGAATATTGAATCTGCAGATTGGTGTTTAATTTGATTTCATAGATCAGTTAGGCAACCAAGGGAGCAGATAATTGGTTAGCTGCAGACCATTCCTCACATTAGAGGCTATTGTACAAATCTGAGAGTCCACTTATTTTTCGGATTTAGTGGCTGAATAACTCACTAGGCTAAAAACATAGATCACCATCTTCAGTCCTTGTAATAATTTCTCAGAGCCTTTTAAACAGAGCAAGCAGGTAACAAAGTAAAAGGAGCTATCAGCTAATTTCTAGTGAAATTGTAGGTGGTGATAACTATATGAAAGTGTGAGTATCTTGAAAGTCATTTATCTCCTAAAGTATATATTATTATGACAGGCTTGAATACTCTGGTTAATTGTCTGTCCGGCTGATTTCCTGGAAGTTGGACTATTGGAAGAGGAGTATAGTCTCTGGGACTCTGTCCCTTTTGTGACAATAAGTCATCAATATGGTTTACAAATTTTGCATTTTTTTTTTGTGGCGGAAGGGGTGTTGTTGTCTGAGACCTTGGTTAGACCGCTATTTGGTTTGACATTTGTAAGGACAAATAATCCACTATTTTGACACTCAGCACATCTTAAGTGCATGTTTGCACTGTGTAAGTAACAGAAATAGTCATATTACAAATATATGAGCACACTGACTCATTCTAAAATGGTGTAGAAAATTCCTTTCTGGCATATTTCCCAATATTTTTCTCAGAAGCACAAACTTTTAAAGGCTTTGTTGCTGCTGCTAAAGAGACTTAACATTTCACTGACAGTTTTCTGCAGATTCTCCATGGGAGCATACAGGACTTCATGATACTGGGTGTGTTTCTCAAAAGTAGAACATATAGTAGTGAATAATGAGGTACTTAATAATCTGCAGAATGTCAAGTTTCTCAATTTATGACACCCAGGTTACTTCACCAGGGTGAGTAAAGTGCTATTTTTAAGTAACTTGACATTAAAAAATAAATTGGACAGTATTCTTTTAAATCATTGTCTATTAAAAATGTTTTTGAGGGAACTGTAAGGATACTTGGAACATTCCCTGGAACAGGTAAAAGAGTGACAATATACTAATGGAGGAGGTGTGGGCACGTGACTGGGACATGGTTATAAGCAACACACAAAAATAAATTAGAAGATTAGATTATTAGTGGTAGGTGTGGAAGGGGTACTTCAGTTCAAATAGCAAAATAATGAAAAAATTAGTCTATACCTTTATATTCTTGTAGTGAAACTGAACTAAAAAGTCATTTCAAAGGATGAAGGAATAAGAAGGACTTCACCTGTACTCTCTTGCCTACCTATGGCATGCGTTTTGGAAATAAGTGATCTTTACGATCTCTTACAACCCTAACAGTTCCATGATTCTGTGATTTTTAGCTTCTCCAATATTAAGTTAAAAAAAAAAAACTGGCTAAGAATATAGGAATCTACAAAGCATCTTTTAAAGAGTCTGTTAAAGGTTTATGGACAATATATTTGGTGTAAAAATTACATTGTTTGTAGGAATTGCTCGGGTTTGAAAAACAGCTGCAGATAAACACTCCTAAAAACTTAACAAGGATCTCAACCAGCATTACAAACAAAAAACAATAACAAAAAAAGGCAAATGGATTTATTGTCTAGAAACATATCTGAGTATCAACTGGTGCTATTTAGACAAATGTGCTCCAATTGAACTGCAAGGTAGATCCATCAGACCAATTGAATTTTAAGGAAGATCCAAAAGAACACATAAAGAGTGACTTTATAATGAATTCTGAATGACTTTATAACAATAAACTCTCCACATTTTCCTAGTAAATAGATTCCAGATGTTTACTGTTCCCACTATTTTAGGGAATACAAAGATCCATGGACATATAGGAGGACAGATTAGTGTTCTTTCAGACCTTTTTAAATCAAACAACTTCACCAATAGTTTAGATGTGGATTTTTCTCCTAATGTTTTTGTTTATCTAAGAATCATTATATAAAGATACTTAAGACTCTGAAGACTTGTATAGTATGTGTCCTCACTGGTTTTGTTGTATTACTGTATCTTTTTTTTTTTTTTTTTTTAATCTCATTAGATACACTTCTGTATTGCAGATACCTAGGGTAATTCAAAAATCTGGACAAGAGACACTACAGACTTGTAAGTAACACGTTATATATGTGAGAATATATAAGCGAGAAGGATTTCAGAACTTCTGGATCTTATTTGCAACCAACATAACTTAGGAAAAAGTATTTATTACTATGAAGCACTATCTCCTTTAAGTGATATATTTATATCTAGAAATTGATTAAATCTGAGATTACTTTTATGTAAATTTGGCCATCAAAAATGAAAGGACTTGTCTTGGCTTTCTGTGAATACCAGCAAGAAACAGGTTCTTTCAAAGGGTGTTTATGTCTATCCTAGAATAAAAATCAAAGACAATGGTGATGAATTGCCATTTGAAAATCTGTGAATTGCCTTTAGAAAGCCTTAAATTCAGGGGCTACAGGAGTAAAATAGACTATAACCTTAGGTTTGATATTTACCTCTATTAATTAGCTTTACATGAAAGGAATAATATCCTTAAATTATTACTAACAGAACAGTGTGGAAGGCCACTGATCCATCTACTTGACACAATAACTGGTCTCTGACAGAAGCATACGAGAGAAAGTTGACAGTTGACAGAAAGACACAAAAAATAATGTTGAGAACAGCTAAGTAATAATTTTTCTGTATGGAGCTTTTCAACTTCATTAATCAGACCTTGGTTCAAGTTTTCAAGTAATTAGATTAATAGGAATTCCTATACTTAGATATTAAACATATTAATTTTCTCTTATGATAAAGAACATAAACTCTCAGAATAGAATTCAGTACTTACGTATATTGAAGGAACTGTACCTTTTAAAAATAGAGAACTTCTAAGACTGACTTCTACAACAAATAGCTCCTGGTTATGAATGACCTCTACTCTGGAGCAGGTAGTTGTATGTTAGCTTCTGCCTTCGAAATATAATGTGACCACATTGCACCTAAGGCAAATATTATTTCCTCTGAATACTCTCTGCAAGTTATAATTTACAGTATGCAGACAGCCATAAAGTGAAAAATTAAAGACAAACTTTTATAGGAAATCAAGCATAACGAGTTATGTTTTGTGTTACACTGTTTACTATTAATCACTGGAAAAAAAAGGTGCATACGATAAGAAGAAAAATTCCATGTGCATTTGAATAGTTCTTACACAGAAGCCTTTCCTATACTAAATTAGAGTGACAGAAGAAGTGGGGTGGATTATTAGTAATTTGCAAACAAACCATCACTTAAATTATTCTCTAAACATACTTACTGTAGTTACGCTGTAATTATGATATAATTACATTAATTTCATAACATATAAGCTTTTACAGTTTCACAAAGAACGGCTATAACCTGTGTACTGAGACATTATGCTCTATTGAAATATGAAAGTATTTTAAACATTTGGTCTGCTTACCATTATTATTAGATCTATTATTAATTTAAGATGACATTTATAATTAATTCTGTTTTACTGTGGTTTGAAATATTGCATAACGATTTTCAGATAAACAAGCTTTCTATACTCTATTTAGAGAAGATAGCCATAAAATATTTTACAGAATTAACCATCTAACTAACGTTTTCTTTGTAAGAAGTCTTTAATATTACATTTCAGACTGTATTTCTAGAGAAGGACTCAGCATTTTTCTTTACTTTATTCTGATGTATTCTTTCAATTCAGGATTAAATGCAGCATGCTACTCTTCTGAAGGAATCAGAAACAGAAGTTTCAAACTGATGCACTTTGGATATTGCATAGACTACAAAACTTGGACTTTCATTGATTTGCTCAAAAATAAGAACATATTTGTAATAGTGAAATAGTTAGCTGAATTCTATTTAAGTGCCTAAATGTAGCATAATATAGTATAATATCCTTATTTTATAAATCAATTTTGATACTTCCCCTGTACGTTGTAGCTGGTTTTTTTTTTTTTGTTTGTTTGTTTTTGTTTTAATTATCTCTATCACTACTATTATACAAAGGATCTATCTATAAATTACCAATATTAAAAACATTGAAAGAATCAGTTTATTTTCCTTCAGTGAAATTGTATAATATGCCAGACTTATTTTCATAGACAGGGAGAGACAGTTACTGCAAACTCTGTTTACTATTAAGCCTACCTTTCTTTTAGGTCTTTATTGATTTGAACCTGAGCTGCTCTTATTGCTCATTCTTGGATATCTCATAGCAAAGTGAATAGCTCTTGCAGATACTAAAATACTGTAGTATGCTTCTCACACTATTTCTGCTGAACTGTTGCAGCTCTGAGCTGTCTTCAGGGCCAAAGAGTGCTTAACATGAAGAGTCAAAAGATTAATTTAAAGGCTGAAATTCAGGTGGAATGGATAGTTTAGGTCCAGGGAATTCAATGCCATTTTATCTTGTCAGCCAGAGGGAATTTAATACATTGACTATATATCTAAAATGTATCAATATGAAAATTAAATGTTCTTGAAATAATCATTCACAAAAGAATTTCATATCATTTTCAAATAATTTTTTACATTAAAACATAGGTTTTTCTTTTGCTTTAATTTAGGTTTTAAATTATTACATTAGCTTACGTATGCATGAAATTAGTCAGTCAAAAGACTGTGCCTATCTTGGCAGTCTGAACAGTTAGTACATATTCCTAAGCTCTAGCTCAGTTTGATTGTTACCATTCTCACCAGCCTGGTTTTGTCTTAACACTATCATTACTTTCCCCAGCAATGCCAAGTAATGTTTATGGTCTATGATCTAAGTACATGATCTAGAAAGTGTTTCTATTAGGCAGAAATAAATAAGGATTTATTAATTTGGGGATGAAGAATGTTTAATCACGTAGACGTGAATCATGCCTTACTACATTCTTTCTTTTTAGAAACAGAGAGTAGGTCTGAGACCATTTAATTTGCTAGTAGTGCTACAGCTCAATAGTCTAAAGCTTACTTTCGTATATCTTGATTTGAAAGCAATAACAACAAAAAAGTCAGTCATCAAAAACTGAAGTTTTACTACTAAAATCCATCATGCATTTACAATTGGGCCAGAAATTGTTTTAAAATTAAAGAAGCATTATTTTGTTAATTGGTATGCTCACATTAAGTATATGAGATGATAATTATTTCCTATACTCTTAATTGAAATGTTACAACATACTTGGTTACTATTAAATTAGAAAACACATTAGTTACATAATAAGGTCTTTATTGTTTCTATAATCAAGTCTCCTCATTAAATGGAATTCAGTAGTAAACAAGCCAAAACTCAACAGAGCATTTTGGCATGAAGCTGCAGCCACAATGCCAGCGTTGTTGTGGCTTCCTATGATTTACATGGGCTAAACATGGATCCGTGAACAGCTTTATGGGAATTCCTCCTGCCATATTCAGATGAGCCAGAAGAACAGGCAGTTCTCATAATTTTCAGAACATGTTCTGTATACTTGCTCAAACACAATTTGTAATCATACAGAAAGGTATGGTATTAATATTTACCATGGAACCTACTTAATAAATAACGAAGCTGAGGAATGTACTGGAAAACAGACAAATTACGTCATTACTTTCTTCTGATGTAGTTTTTTCCAGTTCTTTGAGTATTTATTGAAAAAAAATTAAAAATGTATAATAGTAGATTTTCAGATATATTTAAAATGTATTACCCTTCTGAGAGGTTATTTTTGATTGTTCTCCAGCTGTGCAATGAATTATTGTATAAAAGTGTAAATGAGTTTATGTAGCCTAGAACTGACAATTACCCAAGAAAATGCTTACAATGATAATCTAATCTAGTAAACTAAGTGAATAAACAAAACTAAACTAAACAAAATCCTAACAACAATTAAGCCCACAGAAATCTATTGAAAAGGTAGAGGCTTTATAAGAGGTAAGACTGAGGCATAGCAAGAGAAAATAAAAGTTCAAATTGTTTTTCACTCATAAAAGTATTCTATTTGTGTCAGAATTTGAAACTGTGCTACATTGTGGTCAAATTCATGCTGCACTTAAGTCAGTGGAAGACTACATAAGGGAAAAAATGTAATATTCAAACTCAGTTCTACTTGTAAAACTTTTTAATTCTTTTTCGATGCGTGTACAATCCTTTGTTTTTGTGTTTTATTTCCTCTTTTATTTTCTGAATTGTTTTCTAATGTAAAAAAGTGTCAGTCCTAGATTAAACATATGAGAAATCATTTTCCCTTTGAGATCTCTCTAGTTCTGCTAATATTTTTCTGTGCTTTTGGGTATCAGCATTTTTGTCATGTCTGCCAGGAGACAGGGGAGGAGGTGAACTGGAAGGCTTGTTAGCTAGATGAGATTTGACTGAATTCCAGTGCAGAGTTGCTTCTTCCTGTGTCTGGGAAAGAATGATATATGAACTGATATTACTATGATATGTGTGTGAAGCCAGAAAGACTTCCCTTAAACACGAGAGAAGTTCCCAAAGTCATAACATAGTGACAGACAAAAAATACAAGAACCAGGAGGTTTTTGGAGGAAAAAATACCAAAGACAAACAGAATAATTGCTTTAAATTTTAGTTTACATACTAAACTGAAAACAACCACTATGTTTGAAATCTAGGTTTTGCAGAAAATAGGAGTTTTTTTTTCACTGATTTCATTTAAGGGAAAATTTGAGTTCAATTTGAAATATGTCTTCCACTGAAATGGAAGGTCAGATTTTCCCTCATCTTCATTTAAATAATTTGTGCTAGTAATTTATAATTCTAAATAACTGAATATAGTTCTATATAGGAAAAAAATTGTTCTATATGTTTTTTAAACCTGGAACATGGATTTGAGAAATGTCGCCTCAAAAATACAGCCAGTTTGGCTCCCTGCAACTCTCCATCAGCAAGTAGGCATCAGGTGCAATCATGTCTCTTACATCATCATACCTGGGTCAATCACCTCACCTGAGAACTTCACTGTTAGGATGGGTGACAGGTATGAAGACGCAGGTAAATGTCTTTTAGGAATAGCGTAAGATCTTGGGCGATTTCTATTTTGTATAAATTATACACTGTGGCAGAAGTTTACCAAAGATGCTACCAGCATCTGATCAGCTAAAAAAAATAGCATTAACCTTTATATTGAAATGATACCTCGCAAAGCACGGACACTTCTATTAACTTCAAAGTCTATCTGTCCACAGAGTTTGTAGCATAATAAGCATGGATTTAGAACATGCTAGCTATTCTCTTTTGTATGCATTCTTTTACTCCAAGGCAAAGGTGCAGTAGAATACCTATCAGCCAAAGGGAACCAAGGGAATGATGTACCTCACATTAGCTGTGAGAAAATGAGCCAGGAAGGTAATTACTGTGCAGGCTGATACAGATTCACAACTTACCTTACTTACTGTAAGTTTTCTTGTAACACTGCCTGTGGAATTATAAATGTTTTCTCATATTTACAAAACTAGTATGGTTATGTTTCAACAGATTCTACATCAGCTGCATTGGAAAACCTGCAGTGACCTGAATTAACAACAATATTCAATCTTTGCCATGTACAAAGCAGTGACAGATAATAAATGCTATCAGGGACATACTATTTCTGTACTGGTGTATAAAAGAATATTTCTCATTCTCATAATGCAATGGATTTATGCTGGTATTATATACAGCATTTGAAAATATTCAAAAATATGTGGAAACTGATTTATTTAGAATATAAACCATGCAAATTTAGACAAAAACTGAAATTCATTAATGTGGATTCCAATCACATAAAGGCCAGGCATTTTGCTGCCCCTTAGGATATTTGTACAATCATAAGTGATGAGAATTCAAGGTGTTTTCCTACCTGAAGCTTTGTAGCTTTGTTTCTTATATGAATTGCTTTGCCTCTTCTTAAGCAGGTTTTAATATAATCTAGAAAATAAAGTTCTGACACTGAAATTGTCCAAAAGAATCATGAAGACTGGGTATTTCGTGACCAAATAGTTTTCTTATTTGAACTGCCAAGTTAAGATATGAATATATAAACCTGTTTCAATACATGAATCTAAATATTTCTCTATTTTGCAATATGCATGTATGAATTACGACATGAAAAATTGTTTCAGAGCCATAATGCACACAATGCCATTTTAGGTTCTGTGAAAATTTTTACAAAACCAATTCAAGAGACATACTCTTTTGCCTCAAGATAAACAACTATACCTTTCTGAAATCAGTATGAATATAGAATACTTATTGCCTGTACATGCTTTAATATACAGTAATTATATAATGCCAGATGCAAATGGCATCAGTTTTATAAGATGAGCAGACTGATAAAGATTAATCTGAGAAAATGCATTGTATATAATATATTATGATAATGAATATCCAATTATTCTAAACCAATTTTTAAGGCATAGAATATGCTTTCTACTGTACAATTTCCAGTATGTATGTTAATTTAGAAGTTGTATTTACATTGACATTTCATAGCAATTAAGACTTTTTTTTTCTTCTAAATCATCACTGTTGAATCAAAAATACATTATTTCATTCAGATTATCTCCTTGGGTAGCATTTGGGAGAAATGGAAAATTTCTTATCAAAAGCACTATAAATATGACGACCCCTATCATATTAAGTATTATGAATGTTTATCAAAAATAGACTTGAAATCTTTGATTGACTTTGTCTGATGCTGTTAGAGGGGTGTTGTCTGGATATCAGGGTTGCTGAATTGCTTTGTTCCATCCATAGGAAAACAATTCAGTGATGAATGATTGTAATTCTGTTGATTTCTAACAGTACATCTGTTAAACAGTAAAGCAGTTCCTCCTTCATTAGGCCACTGAGTTGCAAGGGAGCGCATTTGGGCCTTCCACTTCTCAAGGCAAGAGAAAAGGAAGAATGCAGAAAGAAATTCAGCTTCCAGGTGTCTCTGCCATACTCCTCTGAATCAGTTCAACATTTCCAGTGTGAACATTTAAAGCAAGGCATGGTAAGTTTGTTAAAAAAAAAAAAAAAGTCAGACTAAGAAATAATTTTGTTAATGTTCAGTAGCTGGTAAAAGCAATTGAAGAGAACTACATATATACAAACCAGATATAATACTTATCTGAATTTACAAAATAGCTATCTGTATCTCATATATAATCACAGAGGGAAAGAAAGCAGAATATTTGTTGTCTAAAAGTGAACAAGTAGTAAAAACCTAAAGCTAGCTGCCAAATAAACTCTTCAGGGCTGTGAATATATATTTGCTAAATTTACAGCTGTTTTTAGAAGAAAAGCATAAGAAAGTTCATTAGCAAAGGAAAAATGTTACAAAGAGGAACATTTGTAGTCACCATATAATTTTGACACACAAATACAGGCAGATACAAAAGCAATCTTAAGTTTCTCGAGCATAGAACTCACACATGAAATAGACAATTTTAAAATATTTTTCACTTATTAACATCTGAACTTCTCCAGTATTTCATAAACTACGAGTCATCATTTAAATGTAGGTAAACTTGAAGTTCAGAACTTTAAATAAATAACTTTAAAAGACTATTCTTTCAATATTAATTTATGGATCAGGCTATATTTTTGTTTTGTTCACAATTGTTTACAGCCAGTTAATGTTAGTTTGGTGTGCTTAGTTTAACAACAAAGGACAAAATATCTTCCAACAAAATGTCTTTAACCCTGCCTTGACAGATCAGAGGCAGTATAATGTACCTAGAAAACAGGCCACCAAACCACAGATTTTTCCGTAGTATGCCTGGGATTCTAAGGGAATTTGGTTTTCTGAAAACATGGAAAAGGACTGCAATATAAAATCATGATAAAGAAAACAGTAGGGAAGAGCACAGGAGAGCCTTGAGTTATTATAGGAGTAAGATGACATTGACACATAGTGCTTATACTTTTTTTTTTTTTTTGTGATAGCACATATTTAATCTTGGAAGGAAATAATCAACTGTTTTTCTAATTTATTTATTTATTTATTTGATGAAGAGCCAGAGAACCTATTTTCTTTCTTAATCTTTCTAAGCTGTCTGTTATTAAGCAAAACTGCTCCTTGAATTCAAGGATTTTTTGGGGGGATAAGATTCCTATTTGAATAAAATTCTTCTGCTCAGGCCAGCTGTGGCTCAGACTTGATGGATGAGTGTACATAAATTAAGTTGTATTGTGAATGTATTCTGACATTCTGTTACTAATCTAATCCTTGATGGTGAAGTGACGTCACTTTCCAATAATCTGTGAAAACTCCTCAGTATTTTTTAGTATATCTTAAAATGTTTGAGATTTGTATTGTTAAAAGCAAACTAATTTTCAGATAAGTAGTTTTAAAAGATAATGATTACCCTTAAAATACTTCCATATTGTTGGTATGTTATGTGGTCAGTAAGGAAAAATACACCCTTCTTCCCCAGACAATTCATTCATTGTCCAAAAAGCCATAGATAGCTTAGATCAAATGTGGTTAAAAGTAGCTTTTCAAGTCCATTTGAATCATTATGCATTTTACCTTTATTATGATGCTTAATAATAATAAAAAAGTGTTCTAATTGTATTATTTTATTTGTTCCTAATTTGTATTCTTTTATTGTGTTCAGTTCTTTTAGAAAAATAGAAAGGAAAATGATCTTGAGAAACTCTGTACATTGGACATATGTTGCAAGGTGCATATGCTTTTCTCATTTGCAAATTGAGAGTATAATACTTGTAACAGACAAATGGCTAACAAGAGAGCATTATTTCATGTAATGGAATTTTCCTCATCTTTCTTTGCCAGATAAATTTAGATTTGGTTTCTTTCAACTATCAATCAAATACTGTCTCAAAGATTATAAAAGAACTGTCAGACAAGCAGTTCAATGGCTTTTATTACAAAGATTTGGTCCTATAAAGACTTTTCTACATACTTGAGAAATGAGAAGGGGAACCTGGGGTTAAAGCATTTCACTATTGTAAAGGAGCCCTAGAGGTTCAGTACTCAACATTGCTACCACCACCTACCTATGTGAAGCTTAGAAAGTCATCTAAGTCTGGGAAAATTCTCAAATGTATGCTTTGCATACATAATGACATACATGTCATTAAATTTTTAACCACTTCACTTATATCTCCATCTGTGGTTTAGATCCTCTTCTGCAATGTAAAAATACTTACAGCTGCAAGAGTAAGTCCATCAGTACTTGTTCAGTTACTACAGTGATGAACCACTTAGATAATGGAAGTGGGCGCAAAATGGACACAAAGACCCACCGTGGTGTCTCCATTCATTGAGTCTTGTCAGATTCTCAATAAGGATTAAGGTCACTGTCATGGATTCCTAAGAGCTTTGCAGTTTCTAATGTGACTAAAAGATTTAGTATGTCAAATCCCTTTACTGTTTCATGGGCGCAAATTCTTCTTGCTCAGTGCAGCAGAATGGTGGAAAATCCCTGAACACATGCATACAGGAGACTGTGTCATTTCTATCAGCTCTGAAACAAAGAACACATGAAAACTGCAAAGAATGATGTCTATATTCAGCATTAACAGGGACACTACAGTGTTCATCTGTGCTTTTTGCTGATGGTTCCCATTCCAGTGGATCTGGTAACTTTTAGATTTGAAATCCTATTTAGAGGAAGGAAATATTATTATGGGTCCAATTAACTTTGGATCCAAAATAAAGGTTTATTATTGGTATTATTTGTTTGTTTTTCTTATTTCTATTGTTTGCCAACAGAAAGAGTCTCACTATTCATATACATTCCAGACATATATACATTAGGTGTCTTGATGCTGGTTATTCTTGGATTCATGTTCTGCATATTTAGGTTAAGGAGATTTGGAAGTTATCTTGGAAAGAAATTAAATAACATGAAAATTATGGGGTTTTTTTATTATAAAAACTTCATAAAATTATGCTGGTAAATTTATTTCCTATGCATGCTATGTAGAACTGATACTACAAAATTCCAAGTCATAGCTATAAGTCATCTGAGTCAAAAAGCCTATTAAATAACTGTATATGATGGACCTAGGAGAAAATTACTTCTGGGAGTTTTTCAATTGCATATTTCTCTCATAGAAAACACAGCACATTTGTATTTCCCTTTGAGATCTGACAGACACATTTATTTATTGCGAATGATGTTTTTAAAATTGCAAGCTAGATTGCTCAGTATTATAGAGAATGGCATTGTATAGAGCAGTCAAGCATAAAGCAAACAAATATAATGATAATAAAAATGCTAGCCAGTGCTGCTTTGCACATCTTTTCTGAAGAGGATGAACAGTTTTTAGAACACTGGAAGACTTTGCATGGCCAACTAAACAGAATAATTTCAGCAATCCAATTCCTTTGTTTTTCATAGACTTAAAATTTGAGGTCTGTTTCTCTGAAAAGTCTACTCTGTTCTTATTTACCTATATCGATCCAAAACTTTTTCAATTTTAGTGCTAGAATCCTTTCAGCTATTATTTAAAATTGACTCACCACTGCCAGTATTAACAGCTGACTAGGTTGCTATATTTCATCTAAGCACTTTATCACTTTTTTCTATTGCCTGTATGGCAGAAACACTGAGAGGTTACTGCAGCAATGGACTGGTCTGATGAAGTACCAGGCATCCCAGGCAAAGGTGTAAAGCATCCACAACAACCACATGCTGAACAACATTCAGCATTCAAAGGAAGCTGTTTCTTTGTCCTTAAAATTGTTTCTCAGAGAAAACAAACAAACAAACAAAAAAAAACTTCCTACAATATTACTTCATAAAGGAAATTTGAGAAAAGTGGACTTAACTTTTGAAATGATAATATTAATTTTTATGCTATAATCCATTGTGTTCAAGTAGTCCACAATAGTAACTGCCTAGAATTGCTGATTTACCTCATGGGCATGCCAACTATTTTTTATTCACTTTTACTGTTATTTAAATAGCAAGAAAAAAATTAAGGCAGTTTTACAACTATTGTTGAATAAAAAGGGAAAATAAGTGTCAGTAAAAGCCAGTACATCATAGTGTCTTTTACTGAATGCTAATATTGTATATTATTTATGCAGAAATAGCTGAAAAGAAGAAAGTAAGTAATCCACAAAAATAAATTGCATTTAAATAGTGTTCAGTATCATATTTATTAATATTATTTTGGCTTCATAACAAGTTTGTGATATCAAGAATAGGAAAATTATGAATTGTAAGTGGCAATTTGTTTTCTTTTCACAGAAACTGGAATTTCTTATGAGGACTGCATTCAATTACACAGGAAATTCTTATTATTTAGTATCAAATTCCACATGATATCTCCATGTATCATGCAACAATATGCTATAGGAAGTCATTTCTTAGCATGGTCAGACAGATTTTTTGTAGGCTAAAATTCTGAGCTGGACTGAAAAAAAATTCAATGAATTTCTACCCACATCTGCTGTATTTTTTGTTTGTTTATTTTTGCTTGTTTGTTCAGGTTTCTTTTTTCTTTTTTAATTGTTTGTTTTGTTTGTTTGTTTATTTGTTTTTGTTTTTGTTTTGTTTTTACTTTTGTTGTTGTTGTTTTTGTTTTTTTATTTCTTGTTACCTCTACTAAATTTTGCAGACACATTTCTGGATCATAACATAGGATGTCCTCTGCATGACAATAAATTTTATGAGAAAACCTACCTAGTATGATTTACCTCACTCTTAATAATTCAACATGCTTCATGGAGGATGAAAGAGGCAGAGCAACTTTCCTATGCTGACTTAGATGTAGATTTTTAGATATTGCATTGGACAACTCTTGCTAGGCTTCTGGAGTAGCAATAGAAATCCTTTATTCTGGGCATTAGCCATGCCTCTACCATAGGTATGAAATTTTTTAAAACTTTGGTGTGACAGTATTCTGTATGCTAAATTGCATCCCTTCTCACATTTGCATCAAATTCAATGTTACACTTTTAATCTTCAAAGCTCTGTTAGAATGGCCTCAGGGTATTTCATTGATTGCCAGCCATAGAATGATGTGACTTTTCCAGGCAGTGGTTTAGAAAATATAGGATTTTAAAATGCATTGATGAATCTTTGTGGAGTAGAAATTCAGTTCAAAATTGTGTCTGTGTACCTGAAACTCATTTAAAGAATAAATGAATATGACATCTGCAGTTATCAGTACTAAATACCAAAACTGAAATCTTCACCCTCCCCTTTCCAACATGAAGATCTTACTTGGGCAGGAACTGACTAGAATGTTCCAGTAGCAATATTGCTGTGGGATTTTTATATATACATGCATATGTATGTATATTTGTATTTCAGAATCTAATCTAAGTCATACTGATTCTTTTAAATTAGTATCATTTAAAAATAAATAAATAAATAAATAAAGGATACAGAAGAACTTCACTTAGGACTGGAATTATCAAACCCATTTTTCTAGTTCTGGCAGAATAATTACAAAATAAAAACAAAACAAAACAAACAACAACAACAAAAAACAACCAAACAAAAAACCCAACCAAGTAAAATCACTACTACCACCACAACAAACTAAAGATAGTGTTATCATTAAAGAAATCTAAGATCACTATTATGAAAGGGATTATTACTGTGAGGACCACAATATTAAAATACTGTTCATGTAAAGCCAATTAAAAAATCATATTTAATATGTTTTTGTATGTTTGAGACTTTTGCTTAATAGTTTACTTTTGGGCAGAAGAAATGAAGTCTATTTAAAGTTGGTTTGGATTTCCAGTTTCCAGTTTCCTCTAAGTCTGGTGAAGAAAAGAAGAGTGGACTCAGTCAATGGAAAACATTACTGCTTGACTTATCTTACAGCAGAAGTTACAAACAACATGTAGCAGCTAACAGCACTAAAACTTCAATGGCTTACAGAAGTCTCAGACTTCAAAGGACAGTCAATACATGTACTGAGGACATGGATTCATTCTGTAGATGGTGTATTATGTCAAGTGTGCTCTTGTACAACTCAGTGTTGGTGAGTCTGGGGTAGCCATGAAATAACTCATTACCACTTCCAACAATACCCCAAGTGTATAGTGATGATAATTTGCCTGCAAATAACTAGCTTTATTTAAAGTACTTTGATGGTAAAAAGCAAGAACATCTAGTATAAAAATTATTTCCTCCAAAAATATTGAAGAGGGAAAATTCTAAGAATTCTAAGATAATGAACAAATACTCTGGTGTTAATCTATCCTTTTATTATTATTATTATTATTATTACTACTAGTACTTATTCAAAATGGTTTGTGAAACTAGAGTTAATTAAAAAAAATGTTTCTCTTGTAAATTTTTTCTGTGTATCTGATATTGTGAGATATGCCACTCAGACTATTCACCCATAAAATTTGCATGTTAATAGCCTATATATAGCATGTTTACACATGTAATAATTAATCTGTCATAATCTGTTTAATGTGTTTAGATACTGCTAACTGTAATTCATTGAATAGTTGCTTTTATTTGAATAACCTTTGCTTGACTTTGTATACACTCTTTTCCTAAACTCTCACTCAGGCAGATGAATACCAGGACAGTTATTTCTAAAACCAGTACTACAATGATTTCATTTAAGTTTCATTCTGTTTTTATCGTGGTAAGTTCATCTGATTGTAGGAGTACTGTGTCTTATCAAACAAGTTGGTATTCTAATCATTCTTTGCAGCTAGTTGTTGAACGAATCAAGGAAAAGTAAGAAGAAGATTTACCTTTTCTTAAATATATGTATATCATATGTAAACGTTAAATGCATTACATCTGTTAATTCTATATTTTGCATTAATCTAACTATGAATGACTGAGTAAAATTAGTAAAGTATAATTCTGGTATGTTTTAGGGTTTTTTTTTTACTACTCACTGAAAGCTACAGAAGGTTAAGAAAACGGAATTAGTGTCTTGGGCCAAGTTAATAAAAATAGAAGAGACTCTCTCAGTCATCTGTAGTTTCTGTTCTCATATAGTTCTTCTCACTATTAATTCCAAAGGAAACAGGTTAACACATATAAGGGGAAAACAAATTTTTATTTGTTGTGATCCACCTAATACATAGAAAGGAATTTATAATGCAGTGACTTAATATCTCATCTTTTTGTTAAAGAAGGGTCAGCCATGCAGGGACTCTCACAGCAATTTCTGACTTAAAAATTTATAAACCATTAATATGTTAATGTATTAAGTTCCTAACTAGAAATATGAGAAAAATAGATAAAATGTCAGAGTACTAATTAAAGCAATCTTGTATCCCCATAAGCAGTGAATTAACTGGTTTAAGGAGAAACTATCAACAGGGAAAAAAGAAAACAACTGAAAAAAACACGATAATATTCAATAGCTAAATCTCTTTACAGAATGTAATCACAACTACTAAAAATCCTTGTCTCCAATTTATCAGTACAATTAATCACACCACTTTCTATAGCTAAATTTTGTTTTTATTTTCTGTGATTGCTCATTCTTAGAATTTTTTAAAAATTGTTTAAATGCAACCAGATGTCACCATGCTGCAATTTAATCATTTATTTATTTATTTACTTACTTACTTACTTTCTGTGCGTTCTTCTATAATCAATGTTTGTCATAAAACACAGTCCCATCTAGCAAGAATTTTTTTTTCTTGAAGTTAAAAATTAATCTGCGTATAACATACCAGGTCAATTTAATTAGCATAAATGCTGTTATAAAGTTCTAAGATATTTGCTATTAAAAGATGAGTGGGAGCTTCCTACTAGATCACTCAAAAAAAGGGCCTGGAGATCATGGATCCCACCACCTCAACCAGGAGGAAGGCAACTGAGGCACCAAGCACCTTTCTGGAGACAGGGACTGTTCAAGTTGGACCAGGACATGGGCGTGTAGGTGGATTTGGTGGGGGTCTGTGACTGTGTTAGGCAGGGAGCTGGAGACCAGTCCTCCTTTACCCTTGCTGGAACATAGAATGAGAGGGTTGACAAGGAGTCCTAGGGTCTAGACAAAGGCAAAGAAGTCCCACAGGAATGGGAGAGACTGCAAGGGCTTTGGGAGCCTGTTAGACACAGCATCTCAGTAGTATTGTGTAGGAACTGTGAAGTATTAAACCACCTGGGCAGTTCCAGTAGGCCTGAACTTCGAATTATGCTCAACTCAAGGGGTTGTTTGGCTCAGAGGGAAACCCAAATCCTCACTGAAGAGCCTCGGGCTAGAATGGCCTGAGAAGGAAAGATCTGAACTGTTGGGGCCTGTGGGAAGGGAGCCTGCTGCTCTTGGGCTTGGGCCATTCCCTGCCAACCTGCCCTCAGTGTGCTCATGGCACTGGTGAAGGTATTATTTGATTTAAAGGTACCATATAGAGTACTGTTCAATCACATTTTGTAGTAATTTTCCCAGATCTTTTAAATCAAATATTCAAACAATATTCTCTTCTTCTGGAGTCTGAACTAACTTTTAAATTATCACTTCTAGATAACCTCTACATTTCTCTTCCAACTGCAATTGTGATGTATTTTCAGAAGTGTAGTTATTTGTGTAGTTCTTGGAAGGATGGCAGGTATAATATTTTTGGTCATTACTTGTCCAAGTTTAAAATACAGATTATAACAAATTCTGGTTTTAATATAACAAAACTCCATGACAATAGTTGTTATTTTGTTCAGAATCCTTGTTTTTATGAATCAGGCATTCATTGGCTATCCAAAATTTTCAGTTTTTCCTGAAAGACATTTCATGCCTCAGGATGATTGGATAAGAGTAGGACCAATTCATTCCCAGGTGCCACTGTTTTCTACTGAATGACATTTTTCCATGCTGAAAAATTTTACTTGCTTTGATAACTTTTCTTAAAGATGTACGCCATAGCATGTTTCTACCAAAGATGTTAGCTACATCTTGCATTTCAGAGTTTTAGCTATTCATGTTTATCATGATTGGTTAATATAGAAAGTCAGATCTGAAATCAGCTGATCAAATTAAGTGAAAACATTTATTTAAAACGTACAGTGCTAGACTAGATAGATTCTGTCTTGCCTCTGATATTTTTGATGTGACCCTATATATAGCTTTTATTTTATTTAAATACTAGAGTTTTGATAAACTGACATATTCTGTCCTGCCCGCTGTAAACAGCACATTTAACTTGATTCTTAGGACACAGAAATACATTGTTTGACAAGCACCCTAATTACTTATTCTAAGCAAAACTGAAGACTGTAGTTGAAACAAATCTGGCTGCCTTATATCATAAAGTTTGAAGCAGTTTTCTTCACATATCTTTATATTTTAAAAGATAAATAATTTTGGGGAAAGCTCTAATTTTCTCTCTTTTTTTTTCCTCTCTAATAAATTTTGAGATGAATTTGAGATTGTCTATTTATAAAAAGCTGTGTCTGGAATGAAAAATAAAATGTGGATTTCACATATGATACTAAGATAGGTGCCAGATATTATTAAAGTGTTTTGTTGTTGTTGTTTGTTTATTTTGTTTTAATTACCATTTCTGATCTTCAACTATTTACAAAGCGTATTGCAACAGACATTTAATTATTTTTAATTTTTATTTTTGGAAGGTACTGCCCCCCGGAATACAATGTGGTCAATTATCATACAATCATAAAATCATAGAATTATCATAGAATGGTTTGGGATGAACAGGACCTCAAAGATCACTTATTTTCACCCACTCAGTCTCTAGTGGAATTGCTAGATTGAACACTAGATCAGGCTGCCCAGGGATCCATCCAGCCTGGCCTTGAATGCTTTCAGGGATGGAACATCCACAAGCTCCCTGGGCAATTATGATTGTTTATTATTTATGTTATAATGTTCCTGAAATGCAACAGAAAATTAGTTTGCTGGATGTTAAATGAAGTCTTATAAAGGAAGAGCCAATGTTATAAAGAAAATGGCAGACCTGAAGAAAAAATTAATTATTCTCCCAAAGTTTGAGTGAAATCATTGCAATAAGATATGCTCTGTGATGATTGGTAGAGAGTTTAGAGTTAATAAATAGTTTATTCTTTAAAAACATTTTACTATATGTCATGATTATAAACAGACATTTAAAAATATCTGATGATTAGAATGTAAATGATTTCAGCATTTATTTTTAGAGCTAGTTTTATACTCTTATGGAGTGAAAGTTGCTAAAATGATAAAACCAGAAAAAAATATGTTAATTTTTATGTGTAAAACACTGAAGGTTGGGGGAAAATAAATAAAATAGAATAATTGAATCATTGAAAAATCAGACCTGGAGAATAGGTATATAGGGTAATTACTATAAATAAATAGTCAAAGCAAAAGAAGAAAAATAATTAAATATTAGCAAAAATGTCATGAAAATAATTTCTAAGAAGAACAATCACTTAACAGATGAAGAGAGTGAAGCCTTACTCTTTCCAATATTTTGATGTATATAGACAGAAATATGTAAATATTAATTTTAAGAAGCTGGATTAGAGAAAAAAGACAGTAGAAAATATACCAATATTTATACATCTAACCAAATGTGTAGTCATTTCATGGTTACTAGGTATTCATCGTGAATATGGTTTAGAGATTTCGAGTCTAAAATGTGACAATTTACACATCATCCTTTAATTCTTATTCGAATTGTTTTCACTTCAGAGTAGAAAACAGTCAGAAGGAAGCTATTGCATTCTTCTGGGTAGAGACAAAACTGTAGCACTGGAAACTGCAAGCTTGTATCTTAAAACCTGAAGTAGAATTCCACTAACTATTGTAGCCAGTGTACTTTGTTTAGTCCCCCTGCTCACAAAAATGAGTTTTGTTCAGTTTCTTCAATGACATTCTTTCTCTTCTGGTGTTTTTCATGTATTCTGACACATCTTAAGAGCCTTTATGAAAGATGAAAATTTGCAACAAAACCTCTGTAATCCACAGTGAGAACTGTAGTGCACATTTAATGCAGCATAAATACATTGATTATTTGACTCTCCCCTCCCCCCCCTCTTTTTTTTTTTTAATCAAAAACTCTCATTATACATGACCAGATACAGAAGTAGTAACTGCATCCTGGGTGCTTCAGCAGTGATAGAGAGCAGTAACATTTCCTAGAATGAGGTTTGAGTGTGATGAGTAATAAAAATAGATCGTCTTTAATACAAAAGTAAATACATGAAATCAAATGCTGAAATTATAAAATGCTTATGCTTACCAATGTGAGAAACATTGTTATAAATTCTTCTGAAAAAAGGATTCATATTCTCTATCATATCTTGCATGTACAATACATTTGGGGGAAATTTATTTACTTAATCTTATTTAATTCTAAGAAAAATTAGATAGCTTCACAAATGAGTCTTTTAAGCTGGATAAGACTAGAGAAGAATAGACTTTAGATAGTGAGTGTATGCAGTGAGGAGCTTGTCCTCAGGCAATGAAACACTGACTATTTTCTCTTTCTTGCAGCCTACATCTCCATCCATTAAGGTTAATCTATGCATTAGAGTTAATCTTTGAATCAGCTTTGATGCACTGTATGTCTGGCAGAATAATGGTTGAACCAGTTATACACCTGCAGATAATTTGCTGAAATATGTTAAGCCTATGGATGACATTGTTGGAGTCCCTTGCCCTTTCTCCCCTTTCTATTTTGAGTGGAGATGTTCATGTTTTTCCAAAAAGGTTGAGCATATTTTAAACATTTACAGCATTTCCATTAACTGTCTTTATAAACTGGATGATCCAGGCTCTGACTCCAAAGTACTTTTGAGCATTTCCTGTTAAAAAAAAAAATCAACACAGTTTCAAAAATCTAAGGAACTTCTGATACCAAAGGTTTCCATGGCCAATATATGTTTTTTTTTGTTTGTTTGTTTTGTTTTGTTTTTAACTTCTTGTATATGAATAAACAAATGGATTGTTTTGGATGTATTCTTGAAAAATATGTAACGTGTATATTGTAAACCCTTTATTTTACTTGATGGCAGCCCACAAAGTTGTGAAACTTTTTTTTTTTGTTTCTGTATGAGCTGAAGTTTCTGCCTGTTGGATTTGGTCTCAGAAGAGAATTAGTGAATTGTATCCCAAACTTTTTAAGATTGTGATGACATTTTATTGAAGTAGCCTTAGGTCACAATAAATCATACCAAACTGTTCACTGACAGTCTGAATGTATCTTCCTGCAAACTAAAGTTCATGAGATAGATGTCCTTGCTTTAGGTTCTTTAAAGTTGCTGATGGCTAGGATAAGGAGATACAGAATTTCGTCAATACTTATGTAAGTATAAATAAATATCATTCTGTAGCAAATGCCAACGAGAATTATACTAAAATGAGAATGCTTGATAAAGACAAAGACAAAAGATATTTGAACCCTAGTTTATTTATTTTCCTAGGAAAAAAAATGCATTGGCTGCAAGTTTACCATGCATACATTCTTGCAAATTATTAAAAAAAAATAATAACACTAATATTCATATCCTAATAAAAATAGATTGCAGCAAAAATATTGAAAGTCTCAATTCAAGAGTCATCACAATGTAATATATTGATTGTTTCAAGGAAAGAGTAGAAAGCATTTTTTCTTTTACTGTCATCTTCTGCAATTTGGAAACTTTTCCAACTAGCTCTACAGATTTTTTTTTTTGGATGAAAATGTGATAATTTCTGCTAATATATATTTTATGAACATAAACTAAAACTAAACTACTAACAGTGTACTGCAAAATTTACTTAGTTTTTAATAATTTATTTCTAGACTTTCATTATAAAAACTTTTATTCTCACATTTCTTTTATTTAAAAATATACAAAGCTGGGAAGTTTCAGCTCACAGTGAATGAAGGCATTTTTATGCCTCGGGGTAAAAAGTTGAAGCTCTAGACACTGACTCATGGAGTATAAATGATACCTAATTGTTGGGTTTTTTTGTTTGTTTGTTTGTTTTTAAAGTGAAAATACTTCAGAACATGAAAAATACAGATATATCTATTATATTTACACTCTAGAGATACAGTATTGAACACACTCATCATGAAGCGACGTGTGGAATCTTAGACACTGCATCTGCACACAATATGTTATTATTTCTTAAGTTAGATGTTAGAAAAATATATATCAGTCTATAATGGATGAGGCTAAAGATTCATTTATCTGAGTATCCTGCTAACTGTGGTGAAATGTAGACACCAAGAAGAAATTGTAGTATAGTTTACCAATAAGGTAAGTGAATTCTTATAGTTCATCACAATTTTTGCCCAACCTTCACCAACAGACATCTCAGTTACATCTTACAACAATGGTCATATTTTTGAATCAAACAGTCCTTGTTTTTCATAAGGTTTCTCCATTTGCCTCCTGAGTTCCTATCATCTTCAGAATAAGGATTGAGAATACTAAATATAATATTTTCTTCTGAGAATAAGATGAAATTTATCAAAATACCAACAAAGGAAAACCAAACAACTAACTAAAGCATTTTATTTAAAAATAAAAAGTATATTTATGAGATCATATAATATGAAAGGAAGAGCAGACGATCTAAGCTCATAGAGTTAAAAAAGACTTCTTTCAGCAACAGTTGTGATGCAATATAGCTCAAGTTTCTCCTGAACTGAGATGGTTAATCTCAGTCAAGATCACTCCTCATTTCCCTTCCTGTAATGAACGAGCATCTCACTCCCATGGAGACTGAGTGGTTGAGATATCAGTAATCTCACTATAAAGAATTCAGGTCTGAGCTCTGAAACAGAATTCGAACACAACATAAAATCTTTCTGGCTAACATCCAACATTTAAAGAGCCTCAAAATGTTTCAGAGAAACAGCAAAGAACTGACTTTGCAGACAGTTAATGATTTGGTTTCCAGACAAACAAATCCATTTGGGAAATGGCAAACCAACTGTCTTTAAAAGGCTTCCAACAGTGTAGGTCACTATACCATATCTAATGGAAAGGTCATCTCTTAGGAAATGCTAGAAAACAGTGAGAGCTTTCTACTTTTTGACTTCAGACCATTAAGTTCAAACAGACTGCAAAATAAAGGAATGGAGATGGTTTGGCTACCTGACATAATATCTGACTGCCTGACTTATTAAGAGTGTGAGGAGGTTTAGCACACAAAAGATACATCTACAAAAGAGATATAAACACTAGTGTAAAATGTATATTTTGTTGTTATTGAAGAACATGCACTTTAGACTCACTTTCTGAAAATGCTAACACATGGTTAATTAGAATGCTTTCATTAACTTAGATATGTGTGCATTATATTAAAACAAATAAAAATAAAAATAAAATCAATATGTTTTCTACCAAGAATATCTGGAGTGTTCCTGTTTTAACTAGCAGACAGCCCTGTGGTGAAGTAGCACTTCCCTGATATGGCTTCCTTCTTTGGCTATATAAGTTATATAAGAAAAATTTTCTTTCTGCCAAGACTACAAGATACAAAAAAATATAATCATAATTGGTAAATTATATCTGCTTTTTCTAATAAAATTTCTACCTTTCAGACGGTATGCATTAAAATATGAACCTTACTATATATTTCAGATAAAGAAAATTTTATAATGTATGGCCTGTTATCAAGAGGTAACAGAAGAATGAATACAATCCATGGAAATCTGATGCACCTTAGCTTAAAATCTTACACTGAACCTTTCTCTAACTTTATTGTGTTTACCAGTGTTCCTATCCTGTGTGACATATATTTAAGACAAGATAGAAGGAATCACATTCATATCACACAAAATCAGTTTCTTGAGCTGCAGAGGCATTAATTTTATTATTTTATTTTATTTTATTTTATTTTATTTTATTTTATTTTATTTTATTTTATTTTATTTTATTTTATTTTATTTTATTTTATTTTATTTTATTTTATTTTATTTTATTTTATTTTATTGACTGGGAAGTTTTGGGAAGGGAAGTTTTGGGAAATTTTGGGAAGGGGAGAGGAGAGGAAAAGGAAGAGGAGAGGAGAGGAGACAGGAAAATACCTAAACTACAGCTTCATTATCAATTCACAAAAAATCATCAGAAAAGACTAATTAGCACTGCAGTATCATATCATCTTTTAATTTCTTCTGAAATATGACTGACATATCTAGTAAGACGTCACAGCTCAGGCTTATGGAAACTCATCATCACTTTTAATTAATTATTTTTAATTATTATTTAATTATTGATTAACTATGTAATTTTTTGTAAAATTGTTCATAACACTGGTGCCACCAGTTATGGAACAGGCCTCAGCATGATGATACCAAGATGCTTGATTTCTCTATCTTTTCATTCCCAACCTGGTCAGGGAGAGTACCCTCCTCATTCCCTGGTGGTTTTCCTGACCACAGATGCAAATTTATATTTGATGATCTGGTCAGAGCAACAGGTCTGGTTTCTGGTACTGCTACTGCCATGACCTAGCACATGGCTACCTGACTAGTATTACCAAGTACCAACAGACTCATGCTTGCACACCCTATTATCCTCTGTCTTGTTTCAGAGCCCTTATTTTCGTCATCCTTATTTTCTCTTTTCTCTGCTCAATCTCTGCCCAAAAGAACAACCTGCCATTTTTTTTCCACTGATGCCAGCCATGACCCAACTATTTCTGAAATTGTAATATTACTGTTGTGATTTACCACCTAATATAGGCCTTTCAAGAATCTATTCCACAAAAGGTGCAAAGTATTTGCCAATAGTTTTTGGCTAATGTCTGACAGCCTCTTATACATAACTTTCACTTTAATCTTCTGTGAGATCCAGATTCATGTCATTATTTGCAACTTTTGCCAACTTCTCACAGAATTTTTTGGGAAATGTTCAATGTCCTCCTAACCTCAGGCCAGGTCAAATGCCTCATAATCTGCCTGCAATCATAGCATATTATGACAAACTTGCAGTGAAACCAAATTTACACACTTAAAAATTATGTGCTGTCTTTCTTCATGTTACTGTATGTTACCTTAGGTAAATCTGCATAGAAAATTATGTAGTTAAGCTGTTACAATTTCCAAATGCACATGTACTGACCAAAGTCTTGCACCAGTACTTATTATTATTATAAGTATTTAGAATAGTGAATAAATGCGTCTCCACTAATAATGCAACTAATAATTATTATTAATTTTTAATTTAATATAATAATTTATAAACTGAAAGCAAAAAAGCATAAGTTCTTGTTTTTATTTTATACAGCAACTTGAAGAAGAGATGAGGATAACTGAAATGAAAACATTTCCAGAATACTGAGGTTGTTTGTTGTTTTTTTTTTATATAGTTTTCTTCATATCTTGAAAAAACTTATAAACAGTTGATATAAGTAAATATAAATAACTTAATAATAATTCATGCATTTAGTATATTGCAAGATTAAACTGATTGAAAAGATTTTGTTCCTACTTTTATCAGCAAGAAATCTTTTCCCTTGTGGGGAAATACAGTATTTAAGTAGTTTAAAAACTATGCTTGATCTAGCAGGCTGTGTCTGCTTGAAATAAGACTGCTGACTGTACATTAAAATATGATAACTCTTTTGAAATGAAATGAATTTGTCCGGTACATGCACATTCTCATGTTTTTTTCCAGTGCAGCTATCTCCTGAGAATACTTTCCAATTGCTTTCACAGAAACACAAATATGCTGCACTAATAGCACATGTGGTAACAGGGGAGCAGAGAGTCCACTTCCAGCCTTCATTGCATAGGTTGTGATTTTTTTAATTAATATAAATTGCTTCATTATTAGAGTTCATCTAATTATTTCTGAATTCAGAAAATTATATTCAAATAGCCTCGAGGGAAATTTAGATTTCAGATTGCTGGTGTTAGATGGACATTTGAGACAGTGGTGGGGGATCTTCCCACTGTATATAGGTAGGCTATAACTTTGATAGATCTGAAATTATTGTTCACTGGATAGAGTAAAAAAGAAAAGAAGAGAAAAGAGCAAAAGATGAAGAAACAACTAGACAAATATTTAACAACAGAAAAACAGAAAAAACCTTCCAACTCCAAAAAAGTTATATGCGTAAAATTTTATGTTAGGTAATCATAGATTGTAGAATTGCATAAATCTAACCATCAGGGGGTTTGTAACAGAGTTATAAATATTTTATTGAATTTTTAATAATAAAAAAAAATCCTTAATGGATATGATATAGAGTGAGTGTATTACTACTTGAAAGCTCTGATGTATTGAAACTCCAGCAGCTTTGAGCTAAATCAATAAATCTCATGACTTTGTGTTATGATGCTTTAGTATCTTCTTGTCATCTACCATCCATTTCCGAAAACACAACACTACAATAATAGCATTGGAGTGTGTTTTTACTCAGAAACTGAATTGCTTGAAGAGTTTATGAGCAAAATAGTGTAAATACCTGATTCCCCACCACACCCCAGAGCCAAATAATTTATATGATTTTTATTTGAAGTTAAAATACTCATTTCTTTTTATTTATTTTTTTTACTACAAAGGAAAACATACAATCTCCTCACAAAATAAATAAACAAGTAATTAATAAGAAAAAAAAATAAAAATAAAAGAAAGAAAATCCACTTCAAAAGCAAGCAAAAAAAGTGTCTTGTGGATAGTGAAGAAAACTAAATGTTGTACTCCTGAAAGCAATGGAGAGTTTTTCCCTCTCTACTCGTATCTGTCCAGGAAACTGAATACTCATCAGTGTAAGGGAATTACAAGAAATTTGTTCAGATTGTTCTTGTGAAACTGCTTCTATTAAACCAGTGCTTAAATTTCATTTCCTCATTGAATGAAAAGTTAAGAAATATAAAGATGAAGATGTTTATAGATTAGAAATAGGTTAAAACTGGATCAGAAGATCTAATGTGTATAAATTAAGAATTAATTTAAATTAATTAAATTACTTTTATTTATTTTTATTTATTTAAATAAATTAAATTACTTAAATTTAATTTAAGTATTAATTAAGAATTAAATTAAGAAGCTGAGAATTAGCCTGATTTTCATTTTTAATTACTCAGTAATTTTCTTCTTTCCTGGAACTGTTTGGTCTGTTTCTCCATCTCTAAAGAAAACTTTTATGTACAATATTTTCTTGAAAAGTATTCCTTTACTGATGTGTTAGAATCTTGCCTGGGTACAAAACTACTTTGGATAACAGGATCCACATTTGCACTTCTTCGAGAGAAACAACTCTCTTACATTCAGAGTTTCAAATAAGAAATGCTTCTTCTTCATATTCCATTTTCTTTTTATTTAAACAGAGATAATCTGTTTCAGGGAAGCTACATCAAAGTGGAATTTCATTGCAGCTGAAGGTACAGGGATTTTGCAGCTGGCATTGATATTATGGTTTAATCTCTGATTTTTTATTTCATCCTTTGCAACAACTGCATGTTTAACTATGTGTGAAAGTAATCATTCTGTATGAGAAAATAATTTTTTGCGTGGACACATGGCCACAATACAAGATTCTTTATCATTGTCACCTGATGACAGCGTACATATTCTGGTTGGTATTTTGTTTAGTTTAATTTTTATAGTATATTGTATGGGTTATTAAAAATAATATTGTGCTTCCGTATAATGTTCCTTTACTATTCAGATGCTAAAGCAACCATTTATAATAGAAGAATTTTACTGAAAATTAGTATTAATAATTAAATTTTAACAATATTTCAACTTTGTTGACCTATATGTATGTATATAAATATAGGTATATGAGATCTATTGTACAAGTTTAAAATTTTACCTAGAATTTTTTTAATGAAAATGATCTATACTATATTTTAAGTTTAAATAATTTAACACACCATTAAGTATAATATAATAATTTCCCTACTACATCTTCCGACTTCCAACAGCAAATAGATTAAGGTCCTCTTGGGTAGGAAATATATCTGGATTATGTCTAGAGGATATTAAATATTTTTTCTGTCATGAACCTGCTAAACAACTTTCATGTTTTATCTTCTCAGCCAACATAACTATATTTTTAATTTCCTTAAATATATTGAAATGGATAGTCCTTATTCACTCATTTCTTTGCTTGTTTGTTCGTTTATTGGAAGTTACGGGGAAGAACATAGAGTTTGTATTGAATCTGATACAAAATTACTCAATTCAGTAAGCTAAACCAAAAATCTTGAATGTAGCTTTTACAGTCCTCGGTTTTTCTAGATCACTGAAGTTTTGAAGCAGTGGCTGAAGTACAGATGCCTTTAAAGAAATTAGTGTTACCTACCTCTCCCTTCAAAGTGATACTCATGCCAAATACTGAATAAACACAAATTATTTCTGCTACTGTTTTTTTCTGCAGACTGCAAATTTTAGGAAATCATAGTAACGGTGGATTGGTTGCTTTTTAATATGGTAAAAGGAAGATAAAAATGATCACAATGAGGAATGTCATGTTAGGTCATACAGTCTTCAGTTCTTTACATGCTGTGCTGAAGTGCACAGACTATATCCAGAAGGCACCTCAAAATCTTGCATGGTCTTGGCTTACGTGAATTTTAAACAGTCCTATGCTTTTATTGATTTAATGGAAACTGAAGATTTCATGTCAGTTTTAAGCAATAGTATAGACAAAGAAGTGAAGCAGAAGCTGATATCTGCATGGAGAATCACGCAATATTTACTCAGCGTATCATCTTCACAAAAGGAGAGTACCTTGCTGATTATGACAATATATAATGTACAAAATTAGATTTTGTCAGCTGTATAAGTTTTCTTTCTTTCTCATAGTAATTTAGCCATGAGCTTTCAAGTGCCTTGGATAATTATAGATACGATTGGATAGATAAACATAGTGGGATACACCAAGAATATGGTGGCTCACACAGGGTGCCCAGGACCACTGATGTACAGATTAAATTCTTCCATACTAAAGTTTCTCCCTTTACTCACTATACTTAAAAAAGGGAGATTTAGATCAATGACTGACATTCAGTTATAATATTGTCCAGTTTCTCATTCACGTCCACAGGGTTATTGCTCCTTCACAGCTGTGTAATTTCTACTGCCTTACCTTCCTCAATCTTATTTCAATGCACTTGTGTGCTTCATCTTCCAAGCATGAAGACTTTTCAGGTCTCATATTAAATAAGATTCATAAAATTGATTCTTTCTTCACATTGTTTCATAGTTAGTTCTATGTTTCATACATTTATTAACTACAATATGAAAACTTCGTTTCCCTTCAATCTTTCTGTCAGACCTGATGAATTTAATATGTAGGAGTGAACCTCTGTGCCATGTTATAGCTAAAGGTCTTGGCATAGACTATTTGCATTAGAGACAGGACACAAATCTCAGCTGCAAATCTCAGCTCAATTGAAACCTGTCTAAGTTTATGCTTTGTTCTATGTGCAAGGTTCTGCTGTTGTTTCACATATTAGAAAATAGTTAAGACATCTGGATGGACATAAAGAAGTCCACTAAATCTAAAACACATCTAACTGAAGACTAAGACCAGACTTCTCAGGTAGTTGATATGTGGTCACATTTTAGCTTGAATGTTTTGTGAGCCCATAAATATCTTGATAATCTCTTTTATTAAGAGAGTATGCTATCAGCTAATAGATGGAGATGCCTAGTGATTTCTCTTTGTTCTCTCAGTTGTCCAGGGTAGATCTAGCTTTTATTATGACGTTATTTGATTTTCCATTACTTATGATGAGAAGATGTACCTATGTCAGACTGAAGAACATTATATTCTAAGGATTTATATGGTATTTTACATCTATACACTGCTGGTGTGGAAACCTAAAGGATGGACTAGAGTAAGTTAGATAAATAGTAGAATTTTGCCCGGAGTCTTACTGTGATGCTGTGAATGCTGGACAAGTTTAGTCCTTAAGATGTGACTAATACAATCAGTTTCACATACATGCAGTTTACTGGTCTTACTACAAAATAAATCATACAAACAATACAAAATAATTTTAAAGAACCTAAATTAAGAGTGAAAAGAGTGCTGTTCCTTAATATTAATTCTTTCTGCTTTAAGTGCATTGGAGTAAAGTGTATTTACAAAATTTGCAGTGATCAACGTTGGTATCCCAGTTATATCTATGCCAATGATGATAGCGTGGAGTGAAGATGATTTATATTTAAATACACCAAATGGAGTTCTAGAAGCAGTTGAATAAAAAATACACAGAGCTCAGTGCATATTAATGAACAGCATATGTTAAGAGAGTATATTGGCCTACCTAGATTTCAGTGCTGCTTTGATTAGAAAGTTTATGGCATGCAAAGTATTTCTGTTTGAAGCTAAACTGATTATCGCTATACTACATTGCATACTGTTATCTGAAATCTTGTGTTTTTTAATGTGACTTTGTCTCACCTGAGTTTCTGTTTAACATTCTTGTAAACTATCAAACTCTTCTTCAGAGTCATAAGGTATATAAATATAATTACTTCACCAAAAAAATAAATGAACAGAAACACCAAAATCTGTAGTTCTAGATAAAATTTTGTATTCTTGTATGCAAATACTAACTAGCTTCTCATAAGTTATACACATTACCAACAATGAAAATCTTTTGTCTGTAGCAGCGAGATCACACGGACACCAGGGTTTAGTCAAGGAGTCAGAGAGAAATTCTTTTTATTTTGAACAGGGTCTCTTCTTATACCTTCGTGCTTACAGACAGTACTTTTCCACCAACAGTTCATTGGTTAACTATCCTGCTAAAAAACAGCAAGTGTTTTGTGAACTATTATCAATAAGCACATAACAAAGCAATGTCCAAACGTGATGAGCCCAATGATCCTTCACCACATCCTTTGTTTCTTCTTTTCTTGATCAACTCCCCCAGGGATTCATGGTCAGGAGTCCGATGTTTTTGCCCGCTTTGGAATGTACTGAGCCCCAAGGCGATATTCCCACAGTGTTCCCACACCAAATCATATCCCACAGATATCCAAAACTGGTCACACAAGTTTACAGAGATATACTTGAGACTGATATTATAAATATGAAGTTATTTCTGATCATTTTACTCAGTATTTACATTGAAAAGGAAAGAGAACTTCAGCTGTTACTGGATCTCATTGGTTCTCACTTACCAAACGAAAAACTCGGATGTACATATATATTTAGGAAGTTGCAGACTTCTGTAGCATCTGAGTACTAACTTTGATATTAGTTTGATTAAATAGATGAAAATATCAGAGTCACTGAACATTGCCAGGAAGAAAGTCTCAATTAAACCTTCAGCACCATCAGTACTTCTTGTTTCCCATCTGAGTGACTCATAGTCTAGGGCAAGATTCATATATTATGAACTAATTAATTAGTTTCTACTATATGTGAAAATCTTTGGTATGTAATGTCTCCCTAGCTATTAAAGGTGACTGAAAGTACAGCTAAAGGACAAAGGGAAAGAGTACTAAAAGTGAGAACCTTACTCTACCTTACCTTTGTCATAATTATAGCTCATATTAATTTCAACTTTCATCAGTATTATGCAATGTCTGTATAGTAGAATGTGAGGAACTCTCTATGGGCTTAAATTTACTGCTGTGTTATATATTCACTTTTAAAATAATTCAGGCATAAAGTTTATTCACATAGGTCCCTCTGCAGTCATTATAGGCAGATGACAGAGATCACATTTAGCTCTTGGTTACACATATTCAAGACTTCTGACCTCAGTACTATTGTGCAAGTGAATATGACATCAAAATATGTCTCAATATGTACTCTTCAATTTCTATGTTTCCATTTTAAAGAAGGAAGAAAAGTAGGCATATGAATTATTTTTGTAAATTGCACAAACAAAGATTCATTTGAACAGAAATTTGTCCTGTTCACGAAAAATATCTTGCAGCTTAAACCAGCATGCCTTAAGTTTGAAGTGTCCGTCCTTAAAAAATAACTTTCCAGTGGAAGTGGAATGGTAGCTTGTGATAATGCTTTGTATTTTTTTGCAGTCCATTAAAACTTTTCATTTGTTAAAATAATTCCAAAACTTTCTAATTTGTTATTATAAAGCTTTATGTTTAAAGTACACAGAATAACAAATATTTATTTTTAACTTTGCAAAAGCTGATAGAAGTGAGATACAAAAAATCTGCCTGTATACAAAGTGCTCACCAATTTTAAACATTCTTCTGTATGTGCAGAGTATTAGAACAGTGCGGAGTTGCATATTTTCTAAACAAATGCAACCTGTGCTCAGACAATTAAGCAAGACTGATACCCTCATTACAATCTCTTTAGAGCAAGTGATCTTCACAAGGCACTGAGTATACTGAACTAACAAAAGTAAAGTGATATGCAGAAGTGAGATCAGAGTCATACTAATCTGTGTTTATTCAGTATACTATGTTAGAAGCAGTATCTGAAATCACGAATTAACACTGAGATTGCTAATGCAGAAACCACACATACATAAGGAAGCTTTGTAGATCAATTTGAATTATTTGAAAAACAGTGGTGCTCTACCAATTAATTTTCTCATTGCTAACCTAAAATAAAAATAACTGCTAATCATCAGTGGTTAGAATATAGACAACTTCTGGTTGTTCATAAATGGCTTTTTATCATAAATTATATAATCATTAAAAAAACATTCTTTTCTGTTCTTTCTTTTCTTTTGAAAAATGAACAGAAACAACAGAAACAGCTTTTTCAACACATATGCAAATATTAAGTTTGAAAGTTTAAAGTTCAAACTTAATCATGGTAAAATAAATCCTGAAGATGTTAAAGAAAATCATTCAAGTATAGAATTCAGAAAATGAAATGGAAAAAAAGGTGACATTTTGAATTTTTTAATGAAAAAGCATTTCAATTTGTTCAGGCAGCTTTACTGTTCTTCTGAAAAACAGAAAATACACTGACATTAAAAGCAACTGATCTATATAAGCTTTCTTTCCTGATTATTAAAAGAACCACAGACACACTGGAAAAACTACAGAAAAACAGGAAAACCTATTATTTCCCATATGTTTCAAGAGCCTTCAGGGGTTTATTGGCCTTTCTGAAAACACCATAATCAAGAATAACTTGATAACTAAACTCCTGCCTGCCTTAAAAAATTATTAAGTTTCTTTGCAGACCTGATATCCCATAGGGTTCAAATTTATAGCATTTTTTTTCCTAAACAGGTATAAAGTTATAAACATTTACAATATTACATTGCAAAATACTTGTCCAAACAATTGTTCTATTAGCTGTATGGAAAATGGCAAGCAGGATGTGATAAGACTGGCAGAGAAAGAAAAATGATGCAGATGTTTTTCCTTATTTTTTTCTTGCTTTATACATGGTACAAAAACCTCACAATGTTTTGTTTCTATTAACACTGTATGTGTCTGCGAAGCATGATTGCTTTTCTATTTCACGTACAACCACCACAGTAGTTTTTAGTGCATTTTTTCCTTCTTCAACAGAATATAAGAATACACTATCTCTATAAAATAAATACTATCTAATAGTATTTATTAGATATTCAATCACAAGACTTAAATTTGACACTGTCTGGATGCCTTAATTTCACATAAATAGGAAAATTTTAAAGGAAGAAATTGTAACAGTATTTTAACTCTATTAAATAGCACTGGAGGACATATATGTAGGTGTCATTTGAAGTTTTAGAAACTATTCTCTTAGCATCCCATTCAGGAGAGAAGTAAGTTTTAAAAAATAGAGAGTACTTGGAGTTTTCATAAAACAAAACAAAACACAACTTCATTATATTACTGGTGCAATATCTTTTTGTATGTTTTTCTCCATTGTTTACATTTACATCCATTTATATTATTGTCATCAAGTGGTGTTTTGACTTTACAGAATGCATGTCGCTGAACTAAGTACTTTGTGATTCTGGCTTTTAAATGAAATATGCAAACTGTATATAAGATTATACCTTATACAGGAGATATTAGAAAACAAATGATATGATAGACCTTACCTACCAAAAGAGAAATATTAATTTGAAAATATTTAAAGATATAGTAAATATAGTTGCAAAATTATTCTCTCCCACTTTCTTTATGGGGAACAAAGTATAAGTAGCAACCCTTTTTGTGTTTGGAATTATTCATTTTTTCCAGAGTTGATATATTTCATAATCTTTGCTTTTCCAGAAAGAATCCCATAAGATAAAAAATAATTAATTTTATCTGAGTTTATTGGTTAACAAGAGGCAGAATTGATTCTAATTTCTGTAGGAAAAAAAAAAAAACACCTTGAATTAGAGCAAAACTTTTTTATTTTTTTTCCAGAAGAATTAAACTATATAAATTCATTTTTTGAAAAACAAGTAAAAATACATAGCTCTACAGAAATCCCTCATGTATTCTCATATATCTCATGGTACAAATTCTGTAAGATGACCTGAATGTAAATCTTTCCCTGAAGTGTTTTTCCTTTTAAAGATACTTGTGTTTCCTGAATGAAGGACATCCCCACTGAAATATTCTGAACAATTTTTTGTTGAAGCTTACACGTTTCTTCATGCAAATGCTAACACCAGTGCAACACTGGCAAAGAATTCCAGTATATGCAATTGATTCCTTTCTAATTCATTTTAGAATAGAAAGTACTCCCCACAGTGTTATAAGTTCATTTTCCATATGTCCTTGGGCAGTGCTACCCATTCTGGTTCATGATGGTGGTAGAAAGCAGGCAGATTAAGGGAATTTGTAGACAAATTCTCAATTATTCAATACTATTTTTAAATCAGATGATTTTATATAGTCAAATTAGTAATCATAGAAAAGCAATAAATTTGTATTTCTACAGTATTCTTTAATTTTAGTAGCTGGTAAGTGCTTAATTAAGAAAATACTGATTGATGTTGAAGAAATTTCTTTCTGACCTGGAAATCTACGAGTCTGTAAAAACTGGATTAGATGAAAACTGATGACTGAGAGCTAAAATATGCTAACTTCTAAAAAATCTGGCTCACTAAATCAGTTTATTTGGTTGTTCCTCTCTGGTAAGAATAAGAGCAGAAAAATAAACTTTCAAAAGTTCAGACATTTGTCTGAGTCAGTACAAACAGCTAAGGGCTCAGAAGCTTCTGTGAATTCCTAAACAGTTGGAGATATATTTTCTTCTTATCAACACATTTTTGTACTATATTTCATAAAACAATGTTACAGCACTGAGTTTCTATAATGTGATTTTTATACTGAATTATGACAACTAAATGGTTTGGTAGATTATTGAAATCTGGCTGAGGAAAAGCCAGGAACAATTAGGAACTTTGGTTCCTAACCAAAATTTCCATTCTGCAAACCTTGAAAGTACTTAGCATAGAACTGTGCTAGAATTGCAGTGATGACAATCAGATTTTGGCATGAATTGAAGAAGCGTCCCAGAACTTGTGTGTCATGAATATTCAGAAAGTACAAATTAAGGCAGAATTTCTGGGCAACCTGAACAGAGCCTTGGAAAAATATAGAATAAGTGCAATAAATAACATTTCTTATGTCCTTATTTTATGGCTATCTGATCATGAAACTTTGAAGGGAGGAGAAAGAATAATAGCCAGATCTTAAAATACATCGGTGTGAATTAAATAAAACATCTAATTAAAATATTACTTTGATAATGCAATACATGCATCCTTTTTCATCTATTCTAATGTATAAGGCACAAAATAATACAATTAGCAACTGGTGTATCTAAATCACATTTCTGGATCCTTTTATATCTCTACATTTCAAGAAATCCGGGGAGTTTCAAGAATTCAGCTTTACTTATCAGAAAGAAAGTGACCATATCCCTGACTGAACATCCTAGTATGAAGAAAAATGATAGAAGTTAGAATTTTCTGCTGTATAGATTCTGGTTACAAAGGTGAAGCTAGATTAACTGGAATCATGCATAGGTTTAACTGTGAGAACAATTAACCATGAAAACAATATATTAAGATTTGTAGTGAATGTTTTATTACTAGTAAAATATACATCTAAAAATGGAAATTTATGAACAGTGTAACAATTGCTAGACTTACAGATACATATTGCCAGTAATTACAACATGGCTTGTAGTTCCTTTTATCCCTCTCCTGAATATTATTAATTTTCAATCCTCATTTCAATTTTCCAAGTATTATGCTTGGAAATTTTGTAAAACTCTTTAATTTTTAAAAGCAGGAAATAACTAAAAATAAAAACACCTTAAAACTATGCTCTACATTTTTAATGACACCAATTAATATGATATTAAACTGGAATGATTATATTTCTAAAACATTAAAACTGAATTTGTTTGCATAATACAGACTAGAAGAATTTTTTTTACAAGTGGACAAAATCTGTCGGTCCATACAAATTCTATGAAGAAAAAAAACTAATGACATTTTCATACTTTTTCTCTGAAAATCTCAAATGTCCTCTCTAACACAAGGAATAAATTTCTCTTGATGCCTTTTGTCTATTGAATACTGTGATACAAAGACCACATTAGATAATTCCTCTTTATCTAAGGTCCACAATTCTGCCAACTCATAGTTCTGTGTAACTATAATAGAAAGAGAAAAAGATAATGAAATGCAATTTAGAAGCAATCAGTTAGTCAGTGAAACTTTACTTCATTCATACAAAATCACCAGACTGTTTCAATTAAACTCAACAAACCACAGGTGTTCACAATATTTTTCTTCCCCTGCTGAAGAAGCAGATATTCTTAACATCACTATATTCATTAAAAATATTCACTAGAAATGCCGACTTTTGATGGTAAAAAAACGTCTTTAATATTATAAGAAATCCTCTATATTTTTTGTATGTAAGTTGGAGCTCTGAGGAGAGGGACCTGAGTGTCCTGGTGGATGACAGGCTGGCCATGAGCCAGCAGTGTGCCCTGGTGGCCGAGAGGGCTAAAGGGATCCTGAGGTGCATTAAAGAAAAGTAGTGTCCAGTAGGCCAAGGGAGGTGATCCTCTCCCTCTTCTCTGCCCTGGTGAGGTCTCACCTGCAGTATTGTGTCCAGTTCTGGACACCCCATTACAAAAAAGACAGGGATCTCCTTGAAAGAGTTCACCAGAAGGCTACAAAGATGATAAAGGGTCCGAACATCTCTCTTATGAGGAGAGAGAGACTCGAGTATGTTCAGCCTTGAAAAAAGAAGACTCAGAGGAAATCTGATCCATATCTCTAAGGAGCGGGAGGCAAAGGGATGAGGCTGGACTCTTCTAAGTAGTGTGTGGCAATAGGACAAGGGGAAGTGGACACAAAATGAAGCATAGGAAATTCCGTACAAATGTGTGATGGAACATTCTCACAGAGAGGGTGATGGAGCACTGGAACAGGTTGTCCGGAGAGGTTGTGGAGTCTCCTTCTCTGGAGGTGTTCAAAACCCACCTAGACACCTACCTGTGTAACCTGGTCTAGGGAACCTGCTTTAGCAGGGCTGTTGGACTGTATGATCTCTAGAGATATCTTCCAAACTGTCATTCTGTGATTCTGTGAATGTTTTGGGTAGCGAAGGGATTTAGAGTTGAATGAGCTCAAAATACTGTTCCATCTTACTGTCTAGATGCATCTTTTTCAATGCAACTTGTAATAGTTAGAGAATTTTCAAGAAATAACAGGAGAATTTGTGATTTAACTCTATATTTTGATAGCAGCATGTAGCAATATTAGCTAAACAAAGACTTTTTGGTATAAACAGGATTTGTAGGGTAAAATATTTAACCTTCCTATTGAGAATCTGCAACAAAAAACAAATAAATGTAGAGATACATCTTATGAATCTGTGAGTTCTGCATATTAAGCAGCTGTCTTGCAGATTATTTCAAGAGGAAGAAGTTGAAAGGATGTATTTGTGCATAAGCATGGGGAAAAATATAGTATCACTATATGACATCGCTATTTGTGACTTCTGATGGTTTATGGTCTTTATACTTACATTATGATGTGTTGATTAAAAAGACAAAACAAAACATGCAGGGTCTGTTTTATTCAGTCTTTATAATTTTGGATGCGTTTAACTTAGTGAATACATTTGTAGCTGATCACATCTCTTAGTTTCCTGTGGCTGCAGGTAAAGAGTTCAGGGGACAATTTAACTTTGTGGGTATGTATATCTCCATTCACAAAATAGCTGAGTGATTTGTAGAGCTAGCATCTAAACAGATGATGTAATTGCCTGGAGGGTGGCTGTGCAATCGGCACACAGTGCAATGGATAGTCCCCTCTGGTTGATGAGTATGATAAACTGCTGGTTGTGAATGATAATATGCTTCTTAGGATTTCAGCTGTGATATAAGTGAGTTAAAAAGTCATTGCTAAAGCTGAGATCTTAGTAGTGTATTTACAATATCAGCCTAAAGAATGTCCTGTATAATCACTGGACCTTTATTTTTTTCCATGTTTTAATGTAGGAAACTGGATATTTTCTGTTCCTTTCTGTTAGAAAGGCTTATTTGGATTAACTCCAGAATGAATTATTTGAGTACAGAGGGAAGTTTGATATTTGTATCATCGCTATTTTAACAAGGAAGTGGTTATCTTCCTATGATCTTTCCTATGCAATTGTTTTAAAAAACTTTCTTCTTTTTAATTAAAAAAAAAAAATTACCCCACAGGTGTTTCAGTATGAAGCAATCACTCACCACCTGAAAGCTACATGTATAAGTTGAGCAATGTTTTATTTTCTTTTAAAAGTGTTGACATTGATTTCTTTTTTTAATATATGTAATAGAAACCACTCATTATCCACAAATTATAAGATATTGCTTATAAACTGCAGAGGCAGCATTCCATGAAACACATTATGCAGCTACTAAAATGCCCCACTGATCTAAAAGTTGCATGCATCAGCAAAACACATAGCATATATCTTGCTTCTCAGGTTTTCAGATGTTTAAAAAAAAATTCCTCTCTTTAGACAAAAAAAAAAAATACAACCCCCCCCCCCAAAAAAAAAAAAAAAACAGGTCATTGTTAAGGTAGCTACAGTATTAAATTTTAACCTTTGAGAAATTTTCAGATATTCAGTAGCTTGAATTAGTGTTCTTTGTAGATCAATTCTTATTCAACTTTTGCTAGATAAGTTAAGCTTGCTCTCAAGATTAGTTTTTTAACCTTCTTTGGTAAGTGAGATATATTTGGAACTCACTGAGTTTGGCATTTATACCAATAGTAGGAAACCGAGGTGATGCCTTAGATCTGATGTCTAACAAAAGCTGAATCAGAAAAATACCAGAATGTTGAGAATGATGTTATAGTGTTTAAACTGATGTCACATCTGAGTTTAAGCACAGCAATAACATCTCACATGTACTGGCATACACTCAGATAAAGAGAGAATTAGTCATGACATCAAGTCAGTCATTGCCATATACCTTATATTTTCTTCATGCAATGCAAGCTCCTGAATTCCTTTTATATGAAGACAGAAATGAGGTTTTATCAGTTAATCTTTTGCTGGATAAAATAGAGAAAGATATGTATATAAGGAGAAGATATATTTTTGCTAATGCACTTTATGTTTAAGATGACTTTTAAGAAAGACTTCAGGTAGTGGAAACTCTTGGGAATAAACATACACGAGAAGGTGTAAAAACTTGACATTTTCCAGAAAATGTTATATATGCAGTGTATGTCAGTGAAGGTGAAGTCAGAAAGTTACAGCTTAGAGAATATGATTCTAAGGGGAGGCCTTATAGACAACCTACAGCTTCTTCTCAAGGAGGATAAAGAGGCAAGTGCAATTTTCTCTTTGTTGACAGCAATAGGAACAAGAGAATGGCATGGAGCTGTATCAGGAAAAGTAAGGCTAGGTGTTATAAAAGAGTTCTTCCCTGAGAGCACTGTAACAGGCCCCTCAGGGCAATGACCAGGACACCAAGCATGACTGAGTTCAAGAAGTGTTTGGCTAATATTCTCAGATGTATGGTTTGGTTTTTGGATGTTTCTGTGTGGATCTAGAAGTTGAACTCTACAATCCTTGTAAAAGCATCAGGATATTCTATAATTTCACGCTCCTAAAATTTATTATTTGATCATATACACTTGAAAAGCAAAGCTACTCAGTCTACTAATGTTGTGACATTTCTAAATATTTACAATACTATAGGGAACTTTTATGCTGCTATCAGATTATCACATTATTCTGGAAGCACTAGTCAGGTTTTAAATGCTTGCTTTCAGCACTTCTCCTCAAGTTTTAGTGAACTTGTGAATCTAGTAGTAAAAATTTACATGTACAAACTAGATTTACCTTACGTTGTTTGTTTTCTTTTGGAGAAGAAACAGTACAAATTTTGATGCAGAAACCTATTATTTTACTATTTGCTAGCACAATTTTAAACTGCATAAGCACTGACAGAGGGAGGTGGTATGAACATATGGTAGCACTTTGTTAGATTATAATAAACTGATAACGAGATCACAATTTACAGCTGCATTTCCAATCAGTTTAATGAAATAATCTAAGTATCCACCCGCACTGAACGAGTGAAGCCCTAGACCCTGTAAATCACAGATGTATGTTGTCACTGCCAACCTTCTGCTAAGTCAAACTGTTTTTTCTACCAGCCATGAACTAATTTTGGTGCAACTCACTAACCTGGCAGAAAGTGAACTATGATTAAAAAAAAAAACAGTGATATTTTCTGATTTAATTTGGTGATCTAAAAGGTCCTGTGAAGGCCAGGTCTTATGAAAGAATGATTTTAATTTTAAAATTACAGACAGAGGAGTAAGAAGAAAAAGGAACAATTTTTTTATTTTTTTTATTGGAATGGGGTGAGAGGAAGGAGCAGGTGATTAGATAAATTGACCTAATCAAGAAACCACAGTTTGAATATGGGAATGACTAAATTCATGTGAATGAGCTCAGTTTATTCATTAGTTATAAATGTCATCTCTGTCTTTTGTCCTGAATTACTCATTCTATCCCCAAGACATTAGCTGGAAGAATTCATTAAATCATTGAATGACTTGGATTCAAGTGAACATTAAAAGTCATCTAGTTCCAACAACCCAGCTGTGGGCAAGATTTCCACCTACTAGATCAGGGTGCCTAGGACCCCATCCAACCTGGCCTTGAACCCTGCAAGGGGTGAAATATCGATGTCTACTTCAAGGAAAGCCAGCGGAGAAATATTTGTTGGTATTCAGTGCTTCCAGTACACACACAATGGGTGAAAGGGCAGCTTGAACAAAAATATGAAATTAAATGCAATGTAAAATGGAACGATTCAATGCACCTCATCTCAAGATGTCACTCAAAATGAGCATCTTCCTCAAAAGCTAGGATTATATGTTTCTATTTTTCATGTTGTTGGGTTTTTCTCTGTTTGTTTTCTGTTTGTTTGTTTGTTTTTCTATCAGATCTTCTATGTTTCTCTATTTCTGTTTTATAAGTAAATTCAAAACATTCAACATTGAAGGAAAGCTGTTACAGCTTATATATATGTATATATGTAACTCTCTTAAAAATCTCTGGTTGAGCACGCATTATGATTTAATGCAGGTACTTGCTGATGCCTACTACCTCTGTTACTATACAACAGAAAAACTTATATAATACAATGATATGCTATCTTATCTCATAATGCTGTGTATATTCTGGTTCTAGGGGAATGCAAGAGACTGATCTCACGTAAATTTAGCTACTTAAAAGTTTAGTCTAAGATACTGATCTGTGCTACTTTTCTAGGTAATGGAAGACTGAAGTATTTCATGTCTCTCAAACAGTTTTTTTGTAATGGAATAAATTTCTCCTTTTTGGATTTTTTTTTTTGAATTTTGAATAAATTTCTGTTTAAATTACTCACTCCTTCTTACTGCTATAGGCAAATTCTGTATAGTTGAGTTTTATCAGGCATAGCTTTAATATCAGAAAATAACTAAGTAGGAATCTGTTTGTAGACATTAATCTTTCGATAGTGGACCCAATAGTTGTGATACAAAATAAAGCTTTTACACTATGCAAGCAAAGCATGGATAACATGAACATACAGCTTTGAGAAATGTTAAATACTTCACAAAATCCTGCTTTATTTGCATATTACTTAACTTTATGGCCAACATAATAAAATAAAATACTACATTTCTTTGGAGAAAATGTGATCCAAAATCACAGTAGAGAATCCTTGTATATATTCAAATGCCTTTTATTATAAACTGCATCTGCTGATTACTTGGAAATATTATGAATAAATGCCTTTTATTTTTGTACGCATAGTTTTAATCTCTTTACAGTCTAGGTATGATATCACTCCCAGTTAATCCTCTTAAAATCTATGTAATGTAATTCCATCACTGATAGTCTGTTGATTTAGAAATTTCCTACAGAAATCAAAATTGGCTATCCACATAGGACAATTAAAATAGCAAATGCTTGGCAGAAAACCTCTATCAAACATTATTCTTTTCAGGAATTTTGAATGTCTCTAACAGAGCCTTTAGAAAATATGAGTTAGTGTCATCAGCTCTCTAATATGGAATGAAATAGCACAAGTGATATTTTAAGTGAAATACATATTAAGTGAAAGCGCAAGTAGACTTATGTGGTTTTAGGTATCTTCTCCTAAGGAGCTGATGAAACTTGAGGTCATCTTGTGCAAACCTGTGCTCAATTAGGAGTACCCAGAGAAAGTTGCACAAGACTATGTCCAGATAGCTTTTGAACATGTCGAAGGAGGGAGACTCTGTGACCTCTCTGGGCAAAATATAAAGGACCATTATAGCACTGGCAATCTGATACCTGTCAGCCACAAGGATCATTCTGCAAATGCCATCAGTTCTGCTTCTTAGCTCAAAAAATTTTAATCCAAGACTTGTTTGGATGAGAAACTTACTTCCCAAAGGAAATATTAATAGGTCATGTTTTCTCTTGTGTTTTGCTTTGTGCATGGTTTCTTCTCTTATGTTAGCAAATTACTGTCACATCAACTCCTTTGAAATAATTCTCTTGTTGCTAGTCTGCTCCATTTAGTAAATGTGTTTTGTGTGATTCTTGTAGTTCTGGAGATTGGATCATTCTGTTGCTGCATAATCCACAATTTTGTGGTTGGTGTTTCAGGAAACCAACTAAAATTTTGTCATCCAGGCACAGTAGGAATCATAGTAAGTATCAGAAAACTGCAGACATAATTGCTATATATTTTTTTCCTGTAAGAAAAAAAAGTGAACTTCAAGATATTAGCAGGGTAATCTAGAGTTATAATGGCTGCTACTGAGGGAAAAAGGATTGGCAGGATTGTATATGGTCTAACTGTACTGGGATTTAACCTTTTCAGTGAAGTCCATGTATGTGACTCCTGTGATAAGGAAAGGAATCCTATTTTCTTTCTTTTCCTTTTTTTGTGGTGCTTAAGTAAAATCTATTAACTGCTACCCAGGACAAATGAGCAGGATTCCAGGTTCAACTAAGCAGTCCTAGTGCAAGTAAGTTACGGACTTAGCAAGGCTGTTGCAGTATGTTTCATATAGTGATGGGACACACACTGTTCCAAGATGTTCATTACCTCGTTAGAAGTCTGGATGGTTTATGTCATATCAAATAATGTTCATCTCATCACAGCAGTTGCTCTACATGTTAATGATTATGGATTGTGAAAAAAATTCATATTCAATTACGTCTTTGGAATTACAGCAACTTGTTAGTAGTTGTCAAAAGTGTTTAAAACATTGTTTTGAAGTACTAGTTTTGATGAATCAGACATTGGAGTTTAGTTTTTTTTTCCAGCTTACTCTTGTCTGTCTTCTACATTCACCAGTTTCCAGTGAACTGCTCTTTTCAGCCATTGTTCTTCTCTACTGAACACCAGTTTGGGAAGTTTATGTATGGATAAATATTCAGAAGCCAAATGGAAATCAATTGAGCACAGAAAATAACCTAATTTTTAACTCTAGAGTCTTAGTTTGTGCTTTCTTTATAGCTAAGCAATAATGAGTGCAAATTTCAGCATGTGGAGGCAACCACATGGTCCTGATAGACAAAAAGCTCCTGTCACCTGTAGCAAAAGTTGTAGCTTGAAGGTGCAAGCAATTAGTTAACACTTGAAGAGTCTATAATATTCTGTGCTTTGATGATAACCAGAGTGGTCTTGGCATTAAGAAAAATTAAAGTAAGATAAATTGAAAAAGAGAGAGAACATATTCAGTGTCACTATCCCAGATATCTTTTCTCAGATTTTACATTTTCAAACGCAATTTTGTTTTTTTTTTTTCAGGGGACAGAGATAGTAGCATGCATTTTGATTTTTATTGCATAATTCTGCCATTAAAATATGATGTTCTTTTATTTTTCATAAAATATTTATGTAGAAGATAAATTCTTATTTCTATATAAAAAAAAAGTTATCACGTGATCTCTAAGAGGAAATAAAAACAACAACAGTCTAAAAACGGTTATATCCACCATGCTTTCATAAGAAATTATGATTTCTCATAATAATAAGATATCCAGTCAATATCACACGGTATCACCTTCCTGTTAAGTTGCTGAATGTCACAAGATTAATGAATTTTACTGAAATATGACAAACAAACTCTTAATATATCATGAAATTAATTTGCAAAAATGAAGCAGAAAATTAGTTCTTCAATGAGGTTGTCAAATTTTATTAGCAATTTTTGTGTTTAATGTGAGATATATGGACTATTGAATTGCCAAATTATTAAAATATGCTTTTTATTTTTCCAAAAGATACCGTGATATTATTGGAGGAATTATAACTAAGATAAAACTATCATATTCATGAGAAAGAAATATATTAAAAGGGATCTTTTTTTTCCCCTTCAAAGTCTGAAAGCTAAATGAAATTTACCATAGAATCATATACTGAAAATTACTATTGTTTTTCCATAGAAAACAATTATCTAGTGGTTTTTATTTCAGATAAATATTTAACTTTTAAGCAAAAAGTTTGTCTCATCCTTTCATCATTATCATAGAAATACAGTTCTTGCTGTTTCTGACTTCCTAACGTAAGCAGTTCTGAAAATAATACCTCCTATTTCCATGGAAACTACTACGAATACAGAGAGTACAGCAATGTTATTTGATACAGAAAATTCTCAGCACTAAAATATTGTTTTTCAAGAAAGCCACCACCATTAGCTATGCATCTTCACCAGTGGTGAACAAGAGCCTGCATGCTGCATTCTTAACTATATGCACCAACAGAGCTGACCCACTGTTTCTCAGCTGCTATGATAGTGTCAATGTTAGGAAAATATTGCGTGTACAGTCCATTGGCCCAAACAAATGGAAACCAGAAGGTGCCAAATCCAGACAATATAATGGCTTTGGTAGGACAGTCCAGCCAAGATTGACAGTGAACTTCATGATCTTCAAATTGACATGGCATCTGGTGTTATTAAGTTTCAAAAGAATGGTTGACTCTGGACGTTCAAGCCTTCAACTTAGTCAGAATTGCAATGTAGCAGTCAGAGTGGTGGTTTGTCTAGGTTCTGGGATATCTAGAAGGATCAGCCCTTTCCTATCTCAAAAGACTGCGTACATCTCTTTAACAACTGAAGGCTATGTCTGACTGCTTCTTTTCAGCCTGTTTGTGAAATGTTATTATTTGATATACTTCTTAATGTTTTGAATTTCAGTTACTCATAATGAGGAGGATAGAAAGCATGTATATAGAATATTTTAGAGTTCATTCTTTCCATAAAATCTGAGTTATTAATGGCACAAGAGTTTAGTATGCTGCTTAAATGTGGAAACCAAAGTTAGTAACTAATCGGTATTAATATTTTTTGGAGTTGTGTGTGATGAGAATGATAAAATCACAGAATTACAGAATTGTAGGGGTTGAAAGGGACCTCTAGAGATCATCTAATCCAACTCCCCTGCCAAAGAGTGCTCCCTAGCCCAGGTTGTACAGGTAAGTGTCCAGGTGTGTCTTGAACACCTCCAGAGAAGGAGACTCCACCACCTCTCTGTGCAGCTGTGCCACTGCTCTGTCACTGCACTGTGAAGAAGTTCCCATACACATTTGTGCGGAACTTCCTATGCTTCAGTTTGTGGCCATTTTCCCTCTTCGTATAAAATTAGAGCTCATTGAATGGATTGTAAGAAGTAAGTATATTATTATGCCGATGTTTATACTATGTGTACTGAATGCAAAGATAGAATACAATCCAAATGAAAATATCATGTTATGATGGAATGTGTTAAAGTTCTCATGTGTTGCTCTGTGTGTATGTTCTTTCCAGACAGAAGATAGTGCACGATAGAAACTTCTAGGAGAAAGTTATCTATTCTCAATTTACAGTTATCTTTTAGTTTTGTTTTGTATTTCCCTAGTTTTCAGACTGTGTCATGTGGTAAGGATTAAAAGTAAACATGCAGAATCATATCACTGTGAAATCATAAAATTTAAATACACAAGCAGAGAATTGATAGGACAATGGGAATGGTTTTAAACTGCAAGTAGGGAGATTTAGGTTAGATATTGTAAGAGGAACTGTTATCCCACAGACTGAATGGATGATTGAGAACCTGGGGGTGGTTGGACTAGGAAGAACAGGTGCAAGCAATTCACTTGTGCTTCCCACATTACCCAGTTCCACCCCTACCTGGTCTCATTTAAGGGCTAGACTCCAGAAGGAAGATGTTTATTGAAAAAGGCCACCTGTTGATTAGAAGTGTCTTGTAGCCAGAGGCCTTATCATCAGTTAGGTGAGTGAATTTTTTCTTATGTATGGTTATTGACATTCAAATGATGTTTTACCTGGCATGCAATGAATTTATCCAAAGCAATTTTACTGCTTCTAAGGACCAACTGATGTTAAGAGGAAATGTTTTACTCAGAGGGTGGTGAGGAGCTCATAGGCCACTCACCTCTGTCCCTGGGACGGGATGGTCAGAGAAGTTGTAGATGCCCCATCTTTAGAGGCATTCAAGACCAAGTTGGATGGGGTTCAGGACAGCCTGACCTGGCAGGTGGTTACCCTGCCCCCAGCAGCAGGGTTGGAATGAGATGATCTTGAAAGTCCCTTCCAACTCAAGTCATTGTATGATTCAATGAAATGGTGTTTACCAACAGTTGTCTTTCAAGAAACTAGGAAGGTCCTTGATGTTGGTGAACATGCAGTGATCTATCTTATGATCAGTATAGTTTAATTGTTTTAACATATTAGCTGACTTATGTACCCAGCATAATGTGCTGCAAGCCCTTTTTAGAGTGGATGGATTTATACTGATTCTAATGAAATGATGAAATCTTCAGAAGAAGATTAAATAAAATGCATCAAACTACACACATAAAGAAAAATAATTAAAAATGGATGTGATATTTCCACCAGACAGGATAAAAATAAAAATCTGGGATATAATAAGGTGGAAGTGAATTCAAATAAACAACTACTACTGTTGAAAAGAAAGGCCTGGACACAGTACTCCAGGTTGGGCAGCACAAGCCCTGAGTAGAGGGGGACAGTCACCTCCCTCTCCCTGCTGGCCACCCTTCTTTTAATACAGCCTGGGGTATTGTTGGCACTCCAAGCTGCAAGCGCACACTGCTGCTCATGTCCAGCTTCTCATCCACCAGGACCCCCATGTCCTTTTCTGCAAGGCTGCTCTCCAGGAGTTCTTCCTTCAGTCTGTAGAAATATCTGGGATTACCCCAGCTCAAGTGCAGCACCTTGCATTTGGCCTTGTTGAAACTCATTGGTTCATGTGGGCCTGCTTCTCCAGCCTGTCCTGGTCCCTCTGGGTGGTTTCCCTTCAGTGTATCAACTCCACCATACAGCTTGATGTTATTCACAAATTTGAGAGGGTGCACTTGGTCCTGTCATCTATGTCATCAATGAAGATGTTGAAGAGCACTGGTCCCCCTGAACGTTGGGAGGCTCCACTTCTAACCATCTGCCACCCAGATATAGAGCTGTTGATTGCAATCCTTTGGCTTTCAAATCCAGACCTCTCCTATTTAGAGAGTGGGATATGGTGAAGGACCATGTCAAAGGCCTTGCAGAAGTCCAGGTAGATGGCAGCTATCACCCTTCCCCTGTTCACTGATGCTGTCACTCCATCATAGAAGGCCAAAATATTGATCAGGCAAGATCTGCTCTTGTTGAAGCTATGCTGGCTCTCTTGAATCATCTAATTGTCTTATGTATCCCTTAATGTGGTAACCAGGAGAATCTGCTCCATGATCTTCCCAGGCACAGAGGTGAGACTCACTGGCCTGTTGTTCTCCAGGTCATCCTCTCTCTTTCTTAAAAATGGGAGTAATGTTTCCCTTTTTCCAGTCACCAGAGATTCTACCTGACAGACAAGGTTTTTCAAAGATGTGGAAATTGGCTTGGCAGCTACATCAGCCATCTCTCTTAGAATTCTTGGATGCTTATCATCTGGCTCCACAGACTTGCATACATTCAGTCTGAGGATGTCGTAGAGTTGTTCCACTGTTACTGTGGGTTGGAATCCACTCCTTTCACTCTCACCTGGCAGACACAGGGAGCCTGGCCAACAGTGAAGACTGAGGCAAAGCATTTATTGAGAACCTCAGCTTTTTCCATGTCTGAGGAAACAAATTTGATACAGTAGATAAAACCTTTTCATTTTTTTATTATATTTATCTAAAATCCACTATATTATGAACTTGTCCTATGTTTTTCATGTGATTTTACTCTAACATTTATATTCCGTAGAGAATAGAGACAATACATTTAAAATGTCAAACTAAATTATAAGAATCTAATTTATATTTTGTGCCTATTATTGCAGTTTTTAAAACATTATACAAGTTACTTTCATTTTGGCAGTTCATGAAACTACATTAGAAAATCTCTAAATAAATATTATAAATAATAATAGTAATTCCATGTGACACTTTTTTTGCCAAAAAGTAAAGGTTCTAAAAATCACAAAGCACAACTTTCCCTGTATTTCTTCTTTCATTAAACAAACAGTAAGCAATTTAAAGTTGATACTAAAAGCAGGCAAAATAAAACTTTATTTTCTTAAACAAAGGAAAAATTATAAGCAGAAATAAGATATTTGGCACCTAAATTAAAAAAAAAAAACTGTGAAGGCAAACATGATTGAAAGTGGGAGACAGATGTTCCAAAAATAAACTTTTTCATAAATTTTGGGCTTACATGAAGTGTCCTCTATTTTATATCCTTCATTTGGACCTGAGATTTGGAATCAGGAAGGATATTGAAGGAAAGAAGTCCTCTGCCCAAGTCTATTTTCAGGGATTACTGGCAAGGAGCTTATTAATGCTGAATTTGGATGAGTACGTGTACAATAATGATGAGCACTAAGAAAATTGTACCTGACCCTCATTATTTTGTTATGTGTTCATGGTACATGCAGCACTTGCACCCAAACCTTGCAATCATCTTTGATTCACTTAAGAACTTGCAGTTCTTTTGGGTTACTTGTGTTCCCCGGAGCTGAAGTCAAAAGCCTAATTATCTTCATTACCAACTCATCATACCCTTTTGCGTTTTAAGGGAGAAGCAGAGATGTTTCCAGGAACTTAGTGAGTTTCCAGGCCTGTGGTGAGTCAGAGTCCTTAGGATTGATGGCCCAATATTGTATTTTTGGATTTGTGTGGGATCTGATGCCACTTTTTTCCCACACAAATAACAATATTTATTTCCCTGAGAGAAGAGTGGGTTGTAGGAGCTAAAATGGAAGGAGACTGAGTGATGGCTAAAACGGAAAATCTTAGACACCTCTTAAGCTTTTACGTTAGATAAATTTTCTTAAACGGGCTGACCAAAAGCTTGTTTTCTTCATATACCCAAGTCTTGAGTTTTTACAAGCTAATTTTCACTATACATTTCTCTCTTTCTATGACAAATGTATTTATAAACCAACATCATGTTCTCAGTCTCAGCAATACTCACACATTAATTCAAAAGATGTCAAAATTCACTAAGAAATCCCAAACTCACATAATTATGTTCAACTCAGACAAAATATTGTCCGCTTATGTTTAGACTGAAGTTCACTACCTCTTTCAAACAGGAAAAGCCTGGAATCTCAATTACATAAGTTGGTTTATAAATAAAGGCCAATTTATATATATTTATTATATATATAGTATATTATTATTATAAATTATATATCTAATATATATTTCCTTCTAAACCTTGCTTCAACAAAGAAAACAGTCATTGTAGAGCCTGAAATTAGTCTACATGATAAAAAGTTGAAAATTATTAGTAACAGAATTTTGATATTCAGAAGTAGCAAAAATGAACTTAAGTCTGCTCTCCCATTTGTTCTCCATAATCCATTCTTCTAGCCCAGGCTTAATTTGAGCAGTGCTAGTTGATAAATCTAATTTAGTGCTTTCTTACGCATTTGGGTTTCCCAGTGCAGAATACTATCAAAATGTACCTGATGCTAGGCTAGTGCAGATAAGGTAGAAGATAAATGTTTTCTTTATTTTTTTCATAAAATATTTCAGTCTGAATAGAACTGGGTTGCTAGCCTGTATTTATTTTCTATTCACTGTACTACAATGACAAATTCTATTCAGATTTCCAGTATATGGAAAAGAGGAGGATCTGTTTCATGTGAGCATGAAATGTAAGCTCCACTGTGTTACGTTGGTGGGGGAAACCAAAAAGTGCCAGAAACCAAAATGTATCAGAAATTGAGGGAGAACATATTTTTCCTCCACAGCTTATAAACAGAAGAGCCTTGGAAAAAATCTTATGTAAAGAAATTATCACAATACCTAGAAATAAATTTCAGTTACCTAGATCACAGCTAGGAGCAATTTTTTGTTGTGGTGAAGAAGTCACTGCTTAGACTATGGCTTTATATATGTATAAATTATATATATATATTACAATCATACTTGCTTCTATTGGGCTTTAAAATAAGGGAAATGGTAGAAGAAATGGTTCCTCTGAAAAACTAAAAGTTTTGGTTTGGGAGCATCAGCTACTAGGATGAGTGCTTAAATGAGCTGACAATGCAGCAGCCTTACCTGAAATTAAAGGAACCTTTATAATTTTCCACCTCTTGATAGCTTACTCTATTTTTTTAGAAGCTCTTTAGTTTTTTTGTTTTGCTTTTTTTGTTTTTGAATTAAATGTAAATATGAATGTAAATGTAAAATAATTGCATAATAATGGTTTAAATATTGTTTTAAGTAAAAATATGTTTAGGACTACCTCTCTTTTCCATTATACTCTTGCAAAAAAGACACACATATATATATATAAATTTAGAAAATTCAAATGTGAGCAGAAGAGCAGAAAAACCTTGGCCAATGTAGTTGCACAGCATATTATCAACAGATTATCTCCACTTTCTCATAATTTTCTCAAACACCTGCAGTGGAAAAATAAAAAAATACTTGAAAATGAATATACTAAATAAAATACTAAATACTAAAATTAAAATGAATAAAATAAAATAAATAAGATAAATTTTAATAGTAATAAATTAGTTGTAATGAATATGATTAATTATAATAATAAGTATAATAATAATAGTGATAATTTAATAAATAATAAATTTTAATTGTGATGTGTTTTATTTTAATAAAATACTAAAAAATACTTGAAAATGAATTTTCCGATCTGAACTTTCTGTTCCGCCTTATGAGGAACAGAATAGCCTGTCATGGCAACAGGAATACACTCTAGGACAAGCAATCCCTTCATTCAATTTCAAATTGAATGAGTTAGTAAATCACTGGTGACTTATCAGCCTTCTTTATGTCTTGAGAAGTATGGAGAGTAGTTTTTATTAGAAAATAAAATTTCAGACTTAACTGATTATAAATACTGTAGTACTCATAATGTTGCCTCATGATCTGTGGAGTTACTGGTAACAAGTACTTTTAAAAACAAAAAACAAAAACAAAAAGTACACTTGTTCTCAGGGGGAGAAAATAACATCAAATATGTCTCCCATAATGTTACTTAATTGGCTCTTTGTCTTGGTGTAATATTACTCTGTAAAGTTCCTGGGAATGTTAAGAAATTTCACTTCATTAATGTGTGGCAGTTAGGGCTCTCACTACATGGCATTTCCTAACTCTCTAGGGATGAAAATGGATCAAGAAAATTCCCATCTACAAAACAGAGACATTAAAGTTTATAAAATTTTATAATGTTATGCTATGTAAAGACCAGCATTATTTATACTTTTTAATGATGCATCATTAAATCTATTCTGATGGTGTTCTATCACATATTATAAATTCACCAGAATCCTAGACAGAAAACATGCAGTATATAGATGTGAAGTCTAATTAAAGGGCACAGGAAGCCATTTCATTAACTACACTTTTTCTTCCACATCTGGTTAGAAAATGGACTCAGCAATGACAGCAATGACATTTGGGGTCATGAGATACTTGCGTCTCCCTGTGCACGGAGTGTGCTAACCAAATAGGGGACAGTAGGTATGTATTTTCTTAGATAGTCTCTAGAGGTATTTTCTACAGAAATTACTGACCATTCCTTGTCCATTCAGGAGAAATTGTACTGAAAGGAAATTGTATTGAAAGGGAATTGTATTGAAAGGAGTACTGGTGAGTGCTGTACCTGGCTCACAAGTACAAGTACTTCTTCAGGTATCTGTCATATGTCACCACTAGTTTAACTTGTCTTACTGGCAGAAATACTGAGTAGGTAACGAATAGAAGAACTATTTGACTCAAGGATATGCATGTAAGTAGATTTTCCTCAAGTCTATTTACTAGTGACAGTATTGTGAATATATACTTTTAAGTAAAACGTACATTCTTTTTTTTCCCCCTAAATAACTGTTTTCAGCAATATGTTTGAAAAGACCAGTTGTAATTATCTGATCAACTTTTTTGTATTTTGAGAGAAATCTTACCCGAGAGATGTCGCAGTAGATCTCAGTTCAATTTGATTTACAGCATGCTATATTATGAGCAAACTCTTAAAAACAAATGAAGACCTTGAGTTCTGTGAAGCCTAGTGAACAAGTCCTGCTAAATGCTATCAAGTTCTTGCAATGCTCAATCGTTTTACAATGGATTGATCCCAACTTACCACTTTTATTCCATGCTTTATAAAAGAAACTGACAGCAAAATTGCTGTTTTGTCTGCATCAGGCTTCCTGCATAAAATGATACTTCATAGAATTTGCTTTTTATATCTCCTTTTCTGTTATTTGCTTAAAATTTCTACCACATTCTAAATGTTATGAAAGAACCTATTACTGACATTTGACTTGACTGGTTTCCTACGTCCTTGCATACTAATACAGTTTTGGTTAACTGTTATCCTTAAGCATTGCATTATTATTATTTTAAAATGTGTTACTCATTTGCTCATTGTGTTACTCATTCATATGCTGAAATAATGTTGATACTAATTTGAGTGTATTACAAGGAATATTGCATAAGAGAAAATCTCCTTCAAATGTAAGGAATGGCATGCAAAAATGCATATACAATATCTTGTAAGAATTAGAAGTATTCAGACCCAATTTGAAAGATAACATAGAATCTTAGAATGCCTTAGGTAATAATGGAACTTAATGATTACCCTCTTCTATCTGTACTGTCATAGACAGGGTTACCAAACACTAGATCAGGTTGCCTAGGATCTCATCCAAACTGTCCCTCAACACCCCCACAGCTCCTCGGAGCATCCCATTCCAGTATTTCACTATGATCTCAGTAAAAAGTTTAAGAAGTTTAAAGTTTAAGTGTCTATAACAAACAAACAAACAAAAAAAACCCACCACTGTTGAAAGCATAGAGGTCTTAAAGGAAAGCTTAGAGGTCTTAAAATCAAACATGTCAATCTTGTAATGCCTTACACAAATTTTTAGCTTTATGTGCAAGAAAAAAGCATGCCTATACTTTAATGTTCTGTCAGCTAGGATTGGGTAAAATAATCTAATTCCCAGCTAGCACTCAGAATAACTTACTGGAGAGTCATTTCTCTTGACAAAGCTCAGTAGATGTCTTAGTAGGACATGTAGAACGTATGCAGATAGAAAAAATCTTATGGCTGCTGCTGCTGAACTTCCATTTATAAGTGTTAACTTGATCTTAACAATCTGATTTCATGTATCCTTTCAATTAAAAAAAGAAAAAATGAAGAACAATATAATACTATTAACATTTCATTGCAAAATGAAAAAAAATGTTTTTTTGGTTTGAAATAACTTTTTTTCCAATAAGAAAAAATTTATTCTCTTAAAAATAATATTACATTTATGAAAAGTACATCATTTTAATAATGAATACTAATTTTCTCAATTTTCAATGCCATTTTCACACATTGATCAACATTAATATGACAGTAATCACCAGTTATGTGCTGCACTATCACATTTCTATGCAATATAAGTGTAGGGTTTTTTGGTGGAAATCATCAAGGCCAGGCTTTTTGTTTAAAGATAGATCATTTAAAGTATTACGCATTCCAATCAATGCCTAAAAATGAATAGCAATTTTAAAATAAAAACTGATAATTCTGATAGTTTTGTACTAGTGTCTTGGTATGGTACTCGCAGTTTCAAGAGTGCTGGGTGAATTGTCAGGTAAGAGCTCCTCAATGGATTCAGCAAAGAAATACTGAACAATTAGACTAAAAGACATTCAAGTATTTTTTTTTTCACAGCACAATTAAACAGATGGGTTCTGACAATCCCTCACAGTCTAAATTCTGTGAAAGATGTTAGTGGTAGCTGAGAAGCTCCTGTTTCATCTTGGTGTCCTATATGCAAATTTATAGAAGCTGATGGATTAACAAACTCATAGACAGGAACAAGAATTGATAATAAGAAAGGACTCGTGAAAGAGACAGTTGTCTACATATTATTGAGCAAGTTGTTGGATTTTAGCTCAGAAAATTAATATTTCCTTCAATATTTCATATTTCATATGTATTGTAAATATCTATATATTAATCCATCATTTCAGCCTTTCCCTATTAATTTTGAAATGTTTAGACTACAAAAAAAAAAAAAAGAAAAAGAAAAAAGACCTCCCAGTCCCTCCCTAGTACGTGTTACCCAAATACTTAAGCATTCAAGTTTCTCAAAAATCCTCAGGAAGTATACCTCAGACAGATTTTGTGAGCTGGCATCTGAACCTTCATCTTGATTTTCAAGTTGCCACAATAGAGCATGAATAACTGTAAGGCTGGCCTGCATAAAATTTTCACTGCTGTGGCTTTATTTATTTATTTTTTGAGTAATGGCTTTATGATAGCTTCTGTTTTAAGCAGCTTTACTACAGCAATAGGGTGCCCTGGTGGTGCCCAGGAGAGAAATTTTCGTTGTCAATAACTGAAAGATATAGCAGTTACCCACTAAGCATTTTCCTGCTCAGTGATTTAAGCTGTGTGGTAGCTGTCCTGAAATTGTCCTGGCTGGTTACAATCCAACAGCATTTCTTACAATTGCTGTTGTTACTATTGGCATTACTACTATAAGGTGAAACTCACCCTATACAGAGTACACCTTAAGGTCAATTTGCTTATGAAATTCTGGATTGAGATTTTCTGAAGCTGTTAAGGGAGGCAGATTCTGCACTGCTTTGTGCTTTCTCATTTCTTTCTCATTGAATGTAGCACAAAGTAGGGATTTTTTTAATTTTTAATCTGTAAAAAGCTGTCTATTTTTTTTAATTATTTTTATTTTTAGAAAGAATAAAGCAATGAACAAAATTTAGCACTCTGTATATGGATTGAAATACTGAAATTACAGAGAGCAAGTAGAAAAGTAATCCTCTCCCAGACCACACCACTAGCAAATGCTAACCCAGGCTCTTTATTCTGATTTATGTACTCTTCTGTGAGGCACACTATTGAAAAGACTGTTGTTTCTAGTATTAATACATGCTTAGTTTATTCTGTATATATATCATCTTTTCCATACAAGCGGTATCCTATACAGGGTATCCTTTGTAGGATAACACTATAGCATATAAACTGTGCTGTTGCAAACTTTTTATAGGGCAGTGTCATTAAATTTATTCATTTATGTTGCAAAATATGTTTTATTAATAGAGTTGTAGTTGTAATTTATTTTCTTTCCTGAAATATATTCAGTAGTGGTATGACACTGAATTCATATAAAACCAGATGTTGGATACACATCTATATGCTATAGCCTCTTCACTACTTAGTGTGTTACAGTATGAAAGAGAGCAAATTTTGTTACTGAGATCATGTCTAATTTCATAGTCACATTCATTTTATCTTCAATTAATAATGGATTTTACATTGAGTCGTAATTTAACAATATTTACTGCACTTGAAAACAAACAGAAAATACATTCACAGAAAATTAAAATAACACAGGTTCATATTTATTTTTTCATACTTTTATGTTCTTCAGTCTACTTTCTATTATCACTGGAAAATAAGTCGTCATATATTCATGAGAGTGAGTAATGGTATGCATGGTAGAGAAGAATAGAAACATTTCTCTATTTATAAATGACAGAGAATACTCTCCATGTTTGTATGCAGCTGTTATAACAATGGGAATGCATTCCTACATGGCTCACCTATAAGACATACTTCTGAGTTGTGTTCTCAATGTGACTTCACTACGACTATACAAGGTATGGCATCTTACAAGGTTTGTTTCAGTGAATACTGAAAAAAATTCCACAAATGGATATTTTGTATTGGAAAAAGTTGTTACACACATAAAAAGACATTACATATCTAACAATATACTGTAATATATTGCTAGTTCTTGATTTTACAAGACAGTGTCTGTTCTTCCTCTCTTGAGCTCTCATGGATATTTGAAGTAAGAGGTCTGTTGCTTCTCAGCAATTAATGATTGCTTACTTTCTCTGCAGATTTAAAAAGGTTAGACTGTCTTCCGTTCAGAGATAAGTTTTATTTGCAAGATTAATGTGGAGATGAGTGTAAAGTCAGTAAAATATTAAATATAGGAAAGTCATCCAGGAGAAAATTCATGTTTCAAAATAAGTGCTTTAATTTAGAAATTAAAAAAGAATATTAGAAAAGTAAGAATTGTGTTTCCCATACACATACTTCACATGTTCATTGTATTAGTTATGTTCTGATCTCATCTGTAAGTTACAAGATCTGAGTTAGTTAAGGGAATAATCACCAAGAAGTCCCAGCCACTGGAGAGTTTTAAGAGCAGATTATACCACCATTTGTCAGATTGTCATATTTGTGCATCAGTGTTTCTTGTTTCAGCTAGATCTCTGACAAACCAAATGTTTTCCAGAGATTCTGCAGTATATATCAATGTAAATGGCTTTGGGATTGTTTTGTGATAGATTATAAGTAGCCCAATTTATGAGATTTTGGAGATGATTGATTTTCCATGTGGTCTTTTGACAGTTGCAGATTTCAGGCACTTAGAACAGGAAATAAAAACCATGTTTTGGTGACAGCTCAGTCATCAGAATGAATTACTTTTCATTATTGAAAAAAATTGAGACAAAAGAGAAAGATCTTTGTAGGGCACACTTCAGCACTGGGATGACATCTGTCTCTGTAACATGTAAGCTTACAAATGTATTAATTATATAAATATTAGGTTCTGGCAAATTTAGCCTGAGATGTTAAGATCATGATATTTTATTGAATTATCATAGAAATTGCAGAATAAAAAGGGCAATATTTTCAAGTTTATATTTTATATTTTAAAGGTAACTTTGTTTCAGTGTGTCTTCTTCAACAGCAATTTTTAGGCCAGGATGGAAAAAAATTGGTAGAGATCGTTTCCCAGCACTTCTTCCTGTAAATTTTGCAGTGAAAGAGATTGACTTAAGAGATCAGTCTTCAAGGGACCAGGATGATCAAGTACCTTTCTGATGACTAAGCCTCTAGAGCATGAAAATAAGTGGATTAAATGTTTCTTACTGTCTCTTCAGTTTGCTGAAATTTCTAGAGCAGGTAAATCTGCTTCTCAGTGAATGACTGTGGCCTATAGCAAACCACAGTCATTGTCTAGTCATCACCAGAACCCTGATGTAGACTTCAAATGCTGCATCTGTAGGGTATGAATAACACTATTGGCCTTGATGAATATCTATAATAGGCTTCAAATGCTGCATCTGTAGGATATGAATAGCATTATTGGCCTTGATGAATATCTATAAAAACTTAAATGTGCATTTACGCTGCTAAATGAGAAGCTGTAGAACTTCAATTAGTAGCATTTTAGCTCTCAATGCCAGCTTATATGACATAGTATGAAACAGTATGTTTTCCTAGCAATTAACTTTTTTCATGATTGGGAAGCAATTCTGAATTATTTTCTCAATCACAGAATCATAGGATAGCTTAGGTTGGAAGGGACTTTAAACATCTCATTCCAGCATCTCTGCTGTGGACAGTTGCTGACCACTGGATCAGGCTGCCTAAAGCCCCATCCAAGTTGACTTTAACTGCCTCCAGAGATGTTGGCTGTTGGCGTTCTGGGATGTAAGAGCAAACTGCTGGCTCATCTGCAGCCATGCTGGCTGTCTCATATTACCTTTATCACCTGGCACATGCTTTAACATAGCTTCCAGACTATAAATGAGCAATCATCTTATCACATCCAATGAATTATAGCTTTTAACTGACAGAGAAACAGACTTCAAATCAACTTGAAGTAATTGAAGAAATAACTACAAGGAGAGGCAAATATTAATTCTATAAACTTTTTACTCTACTTTATTTTATGTAAGTAGTCTTGAAGACTTCACTGAAATTTATTTTGTATCACGTGAAATGACAGTCACATACAAGTTGTACAAAATTATTCTTTTAAACATACAAAGACATATTTTCTAAAAACAGCATGTCTATGTAATAAAGTTTCAGGTAAGTTGCTATCTGCCACTTCACTTACTTCTGTAGCAAGCATGTTCTGATTTTTCAAGAGAAAATAATAGCCTTTTTTGCAGTTTAATGAGATTTTGAATATTTCTAAATACATACATACAAAAAAAATTCTTGTCACCCTTTTGTAAAGTGCTAATACTTCAAAGCAAAAAATCTTTCTTTCCATACTCCCTTCCCCCATCTAGGGAAAGACCTATTTAGAGGTCAATAAATGTCTTCTTAATGAAACCAATGTCCTTTTTAATGGAAAGAAAAAGATTGATTCAAATGCTGAAGTTCCTTAAGCTTGTTCATTGACTGAAGATTATATAGTATGGATTCAGTATGCCACCTGACCTTAGTTGAGCAAGAGAATACAGAGAAGGAGATGATTTTCAGTACCAAGCCTATGTGAGAAAACACATAAACAATTTTGCTTTCTTAGTCTATACATCATCCCAGTTGCAGTCTGAGGTGACAGATAAAGTGACCTTCACTGCTCTTTTCCTACCTCCTAATTTCCATTAAAAAAAATCAGTGCATACTCTAGAGCTACCTACTCTGTACAGTCTAGGGACTAGATCATTGTGAGTGGCCCAGTATATCATAGATAAATGTATGAGTGTGTTTTAATATTGAAGACAGTGTCTTATCATGAATGGAAAGCCCCATTTTACATTCAGATGTACTAGTGTAAAGTAATGAAGTCCCCTATGGTAGACGACAATCAAAATCTATTCCAAAGTAAAGTACAACCAGCACTTCTGTGATAGGAACTCAAACATTCAAAGCATGCAATCAGTTCACTTCCATTTTGTTTAGTGAATGTTTTTTATCTCAGTGTCTTATAAAACGTTTGTGTGTCAAATTGGAACTTACTGTGAAGTTACCATATAAAAAAAATACCTCATCCAGTTGTTACCATGTATATATGTGCACATTTATATTCATGACCAGAAACCAAGTGTGGCATGTGGTTTGAGAAATATCATGAGGTTTTATTCCATCAATGGCTGAATTATTGCAAATGACTATTGAAATACTAGTACTTATTAGGAATTATGCAGCACTTCACATGTAACAGTGCTTCTTTTGCATTGTTTCTCATAATTCACATGTAGTTTAACTGCTTGTGAAGATAATAGATGAGAAAATCAGATGTTTTCTAGCCATCTACTACTTTGAGGGACAAGCAACATAAATTTCTCATTACATCATTACATCAAATTTCAATATTAACACGGTTTACGTATATTTGTATGTTTCAGTACACAGAAATAAAGCTTTGTTCAATTCATTATAGTATAAGATAGGTCCTTATATGGGTGCATATTCATATATAATTGAAGAGAATTCATGATTCATTCTTGAGGCTTTGGTTCATAGAAATTATGAGAATTTCAGAAAACTATTTTGACTAAATGCTGATTTCACATAAAAGGTGTTCATGTTCATAAAATCACAAAATGACTTATGTTCCTTGAAGATCACCTATTTCCAACCCCCCTGCCATTGTCAGGGTTGCTAACCATTTGATCAGGCTGCCCATGGCTCCATCTAACCTGCATTTGAATGCTTTCAGAGATGGGGCATCCACAATCTCTATGGGCAACCTGAGCCAGTGCATCACCACCATGTGAATAACGAATTTTTCCTAATATCTAACTGTCATGGTTTTATGATTTTTGGTACTGGTATTCCACATCATAACATCATGTAGTGCATTTAGAGTGAAATGTTCCAGCTCCGTGGATCATTGATAGTTCCAGGTATGCCTGTCTCAGAAGAGAAGAAGAACTACATTCCCCAGAGGACTTTGCGATGCTTTGCGTTCTTACGTGTTTACGCTCAGAGGGAAAGATAAAAACTGTCTGCAGTCACGGGACTCTCTCTTCCCTTCGGGACCGAGCTCGGCAGTGGGTGTTTGTTGCAGCCGTCCGCCTTCAGTGTTAGCGTAAGGCCTTCGGTTTATCGGACACTCTCTCTCTTGCTCATTTTATTTGATTCATTAGCCTCAATTCCAATTATATTATATTATATTGTGTTATTTTCCTTTCTGATATCTATTTAGTAAATTAGCTTTCCTCCTCAGATCATTGCCGCTGTTTTGTTCCTAGGTCCATCTCCCTTCTCCTTTTTCCCTTTCCCCTTCCCCCTTCCCCAGGGTGTGGGCCCGTGGGTCCCCTGCCTCAATTGTCACGGTACCGGGTCAAACTGTCCTGCAAACCGGTGACACTAACCTAATTCTCCTCTCTTTTAGTTTAAATCTATCCCTTTTTGTCCCATCACTATCACTGTGTAAAAGGTTGATCCAGAGAAATAAGATCTCCCCAGAGCTGTCTCTTTTCCAAGCTAAATACCCGAAATCCCTCAACCTCTCTTCATAGGTGAGGTGTTCCAGCCCTCAGATCATCTTCGTGGCCTTTTTCTGGACTTTCTTTGGACTCACTAATATTCATGTCAGGTAACTGTCAATATGGTCAAATGACTGTGTAAAGTATAGAGCAAATTTTGAATTCCAGTGACAAAAATGTGCAACTCTGCTTCAGTAGTTAGTGAATACATTTGTAACTGCCTTTGCTCAATAGAATCCCTCTCTTTCAGAGAGGTTAAGTAAGGTCAAATTCTAACCCAATCTCACTAGTATAGCTTAAGCAGCTCAAAATATACTTACAGTCTGTACTAAATTCTTTCTTTTTCTTTTTCTTTTCAAAGCCAAAGGAATAATACAATCACAATGCTCTAGGGCATTTTATTGGGTGCATGATCCAGAGAGATGCTGTTGGAAAGACCCTGAGATTGCCATTGTTATGTTGTGATTATTGTAACATGTGAATCAAATTGTTATCCCAAGAAACTACCTCTGTGGATAATAATCAATGAGAAAATAAAGCTATCACATTATACATATATCTGCACTGAGTTGTTGACCTAAATAGAAAACTTAAAGTCCAATTAGAATAATGTTTTTTTACTTTGTTCACAATTAGAGAAATTAATACTGAACAATAATCTAACCAGGAAATGTAAGGACCTCTGAGTGCGAACACAGAAAATAAAACAGTGATAAGCACAACTACTTGATGTTCTTTCCAGGAAGTTAACTGTATTATTACATTGTGAGATCAAGGTGAGGGAGAAGAGAGAAAAAGGCTTTCATCTAAATCATTTTCATCTGAGATATTCCAAAATCTTCAGCAACTCTTCCACCTTGCTAATGAGCAAACCTGTTCAAAAGAGCACCCTGTTCAAAACAGGGGTATCTGGAGGCATAGAAAAGTAATTGAGTCAAGGCTAGGAGTCCAGTCAGTGACAGAAGTGTGAACAACCTACAAGAACTGATTTCTAGTAATCTGTTCCGTATATGTGTTTACACATAAATACTCTTGAGGTTTTTAAGCATGAGATATGCTTTGTTAACATAGTGGGCTTGTGAGCTGGGAACTTTTTTTCTTTTGTCAAGCATATTTTTATTTGAATAATGATACAGGGCATTCTACAATGCTCTCTGTTTCAGATTTCATGTCTGCAAATATCATCTCTGTAACTTTCAATAATTCTGAAAATGTATTAATAAGTGGTGTTAAAATTTGGATATTTTGTACATGGAAATTTTTTCAAATACCTGTTTTCAAGATCAAAGCCCTAAGCTTTAACATGAAAGAGGATTATTTGAACTTGCAATGAAATGTCAGGCTTTTCAAGTCCTGTTCAGAGGGGGTCTCTGGGAGGGTACAGGACTATGTTATATCAGGAAACATCTCCAAAAAACTTTTTTTTCTGTATTTAGGGAGAAATTGTGACAGCAATTAGTTCCAACATATTACTGACTATCTTAAACTAACGACTGATATTTTGCAGCAGGCTAGCAGAATTATTATTATAGTGTTCACAGTTCTACACTCTGTGTTCTGCAGGTGTAGGGAATATGTCTATAAATTTGCTTTTTAATTACATTGGTATCAGATTCCATTTTTCCTCTCATGTCTTATCTCACAAAACTTAGAAGAATGTTTGTACACTCATTATTTCTCAATCACATACTTCGATGAAGTGTCACAGATGAAGCTTAATTAAAAAAAAAAAAAAAAAAACACCAAAAAAAACCACTCAGATAGATAGAACTACATCTGCCTAACTCTGGTAATTAATCTGAGTAGAGCTGTAAAACAAGCTCTTTTAAAGAGCTTATTATCGAGTTATAGAGGAACTTTCCTATGTGTCTGTCACTGACTTCACTCATCCTGTAGTGCAGATAGAATGATAATGTAATGGTTGACGGAAAGCCCACTGTCAGCCCCTATGCTGAAGCTCAGATATAGTAAAACACAAAGAAATTGACACTGGTTGCTGTATTAACAAGGCCATTAGAAGTTTGTGATGACAGACTATGTGGAAATAAGGAATGACTGGGAAAGTAACCAGGATTAGGGTGACACATTCAGAGATGACCAGTTTTGTGCAAGGACAAGCCATGAGCAGCACACTGAGTGGGGAAGTCACGCTACCACTCTGGCAAAGTTTCAGACTGAGCATCCTCATCTCCTAAAGGTGTGTTGCACATTTGTCACTTTCCTCTGGGATTGTCTGTTTTGTGTGTTGCAGGGCAGTAATCTTAGAAATGACAGTCCATTCACAATGTCTTTCCTGTTTATTACATTTTAAACTGTGTGACAATGAGTAGTGTGTGCTTTGGAGCTTCTCGTCACACAAGCTCAATTTTGTATGTGACAAAGAATAAAAGAAGTACTACTCTACAAAGTGGATGAATTTGAGGGCATGGCTAGAGCCCAAATGTTCTGAAGATGAAACCAAGAACAGCAAAAGATGAAGTATTGATATTCCAGAAGGTATTATCTTTGATATCTTTAGATCCTCTGCTTCTCTATAATGAGGTATGAAGTCTTTCACTACAACACATCTCCTTGTTGAACTGTTATTCACAAAAATAGAATTAAATATCAAATTAAAATGAAATAAAATGTCAAGTACATATTTTAAATACATAATTTTTAAGCAATTGAAGCACTTCAAACAAAATAATAAAATGAAATCAAATCACTTGTGTCTTTCCCTATTATGCATATTTACCAGGCAGAAGAAAAACAGTTGTCATTTTTGCATTCTTTAATAGCTGATACTAAGAGTTTCTGTGATTTGAAGTTCCTGGTCTTTTAGATAAAAATGTTTTTTCTCAGTGATAGTTAGATACATTATCAGACACAAGTAATAGGTAGGTTTTTCAGGACTTTTAATTATTCTCATCTGTGGTGCTGGCTTTTTTAATGTAGTTCTGTGTGATGTATGTCTAGCATTTCATATTTTCTGCATTCTATGAAGTTCAGTTTCGCTTTTGCAGTCTCAGCTTGATTTGTTCAAAGCAGAGTATTAAACATGCTGGAAAACTTAAATGGATGGTGTTTTTTCAGACTTTATGTAGACAATACATTCAATTTTGCTTATGTCTCCAAGATATTACAGAACAAAAGATGCACTTCAGTACTTAACATTTGTGGTAGAAAAGAAGTAGATGTACAGAAGTTAAGTTTAATTGCAGAAAAGACAAATTGTATGATCAGGAATCCCTGTGTTCCACTGCCATATTCATTTATTGTTATGAGATGCACATCAAAACAGAAACAGGGGTAAACACTTTCATTACTTGTATAGATAAAGGCCACAAAAAATTATTATTAAAGACTACAGATCTGTTAGTCCTGTGCAAGTTAAATTTAAAACTATCTATTGGGTACAGATGAAAATACTTCAAATCTAACTTTGCAAAGAGTTTTCATTTTCTATTTCTTTAAATATTGAAATGTTACAATATTCAAAAATCAGAATAGCGTACTTCTTTTTCTAAATTCCTTGCACAGAGGAACTGATTTTTATCCCTAGTCCTCAAGGTGAAAAAATAAATATTTCAGCAACAGAAAACTGCAAAGAAGCTCTTAGATTTGTATATTTCTTAATAAATACGGAATTACATTTATAGATGTGTGGCAGCTACTGCTGCAAAGCACCAATAGACAGATCTATATTTTGTGTCCATCTTAGTAGGTGCTTTTGGGAATACTATGCTAATATTGAAATGAAAGTTGATTGGTTTATTGTATAATAATGTCTCTCATGATGATTTTATGGAGGAACAATTCAGCAAGTACAGAAAAGACAATTGTATTTATTTATGTGGCAACTCATTTTAAACACTATGTTGTAATAGAGAACAAATAGCAATACACAACAGTTAGTTTCCCACAAGACCACATCCTATTTATATAAATGGCAGAAACAAATAGGATAAACTCTCACAGTCTGGTAAAGTGACTTTATTACTGTTGCCTGTTAGTTATATGTGAAGCTAAAGAACAAGTGATCTCATTCAGGATCAGTCCCCAGATGGTCTTATGTTGTATAGACAGATAAGACCAGGTGATTCCTGCCGCCATTAACTTTCCAAATAATTACTGGTAAACCCTAAACTTCACAGGATAAAGTATGAATGTAGAGATTACTTTGCTGAAATGTTGAGCTGGTCAGTATGTCAGGCATATTAATATTACAATATATTATAGGAATTAGTAACAGATGAGAAGACCTATAAATCTGATCCCTTAGTAATCACAGAATCACAGAATTGTAGGGGTTGGAAGGCACCTCTAGAGATCATCCAGTCCAACCCCCTGCCAAAGCAGCTCCCTAGCCAAGGTTGCACAGGTAGATGTCCAGGTGGGTCTTGAACATCTCCAGAGAAGGAGATGACTCCACCACCTCGCTGGACAACCTGTTCCACTGCTCTGTCACCCTCACTGTGAAAAGTTCTCACGCACATTTTTTGGGAATTTCCTATGCTTTAGTTTCCACATATTACTGACAAGAGTCCAGCCTTTTCCCTTTGCCTCCCACAACTAAGATATTTATAGACATAGATCACATTCCCTGAGTCTTCTTTTCTCAAGGCTGAACAGACCCAAATCTCTCTTTCCTCACAAGACAGGAGTTTCAGGCCCTTTATCATCTTTGTATCCCTATGCTGGACTCTTGCAAGGAGGTCCTTCTCTTTTGTGTACTGGGGAGCTCAGAACTGGATACAACACTCCAAGTGAGGCCTCACCAGGGCAGAGTAGAGGGAGAGGATCACCTCCCTTGACCTGCTGGCCATGCTCTTTTTAATGCACCCCAGGATACTATTGGCTTTCTTGGCCAGCAGGGCACACTGCTGGCTCATGGCCAACCTGTCATCCACCAGGATACCCAGGTCCTTCTCCTCAGAGCTCCACTCCAGCAGGCCATCCCCCAACCTGTACTGGTGCATGTGGTTATTCCTTTCTAGGTGCAAGACTCTACACTTGCTCTTGTTAAACCTCATCTGGTTCCTTTCTGCACAACTCTCCAGCTTGTCCAGGTCTCGATGAATAGCAGCACAACCTTCCGGTGTGTCAGCCATTCCTCCCAGCTTTGTATCATCAGCAAACTTGCTGAGGGTGGACTCTATACCCTCATCATGGTCATTGATGAAGATATTGAACAGGAACAGACCCAGCACCGATCCCTGAGGAACACCACTTAGTACAGGCCTTCAACTGGACTCTGCTCCACCGATCACAACCCTCTGAGCTCTGCCAGTCAGCCAGTTCTCAATCCACCTCACCATCTACTCATCTATTCCTCACTTCCTCAACTTTGTTATAAGGATGCTGTGGGACACAGTGTCAAATGCCTTGCTGAAATCAAGATAGACTCCACCCACTGCTCTCCACTCATTCACCCAGCCAGTAATGACATCATAGAAGGCTACCAGATTGGTCAAGCATGTGCTGACTACGATAACTCTCTTCTCTTCCAACTGACTGGAGACAGCATCCGGAACAAACTGTTCAATCACCTTTCCAGGGATGGAGGTGAGGCTGACTGGTGTGTCATTCCCTGGATCCTCCTTCTTGTCCTTTTTGAAGACCAAAGTAACACTGGCTATCCTCCAGTCTTCAAGCACCTTTCCCATTTTCCCAGACCTCTCAGAGGTGATAGAGTTTCAGCAATCACCCCTGCCCACTCCCTCAGCACACATGGATGCATCCCATCAGGGGCCATGGATTTACATATATTGATGTAGCATAGACGCACTCGAACAATCTCCTCCCTCACCAAAGGGGAGACTTCCATCCTCCAGACTCTCTTGCTCCCACAGTCCAGGACTCCCGAGGAGGAGTTTGCACAGTGAAGACAGAAGCAAATAATGTGTTCAATATCTCTGCCTTCTCTGCATCCCCTCATTTAGTAGGGGACCCACATTTTCCCTAGTCTTTCTTTTACCGTTGATATACTTAAAAAACCTTTGTCATTATCCTATTATCTCCTTTGCCATATCCAATTCCAGGTTGACTTGGGCTTTCCTCGTTCACGTCCCTGCAGGTCCTGACAACATTCCCATATTCTTCCCAAGTGGTCAGACCCCTTTTCCACATTTCATGGACCTTTCTCTTCCCTTTGAGTTTATGCATGAGCTCCTTGTTCATCCACACAGGTCCCCTGCCATCCTTGCCAACACTGCCTGATTTCTTATTCACAGGAATGCACTGATCCTGAGATTGGAAGAAGCACTGTTTAAATTTTGACCAGCTCTCACAGGCGCCCTTACCTTCTAATCCCCTAGCCCACAGTCTAATACTCTAGCCCACGGCCAATCCTTTACATCAGCTTAATAGTTATAGTAAACAGAAGGTTGCATATAAATCTAAAATTTGTAAATATGTGTTTTATATCCTAGTGCAAGATAATACTTAAGCGATCCTTTACATGTGATGTTAAAATTTAAACTTGAGATTGAACTATTGCTGTGGATTTACAAATTGCAATCAGTTTTAGTGATACAATCTTCTCATTGTAAAGTTTTTAGTGACTTCACTGAGGTGTGAGTTAGATCCAACATGATCATGTGGCCTGTTCCTCTATTTATCTCTGGAAGTTTATTGATTTTGACTTTTCTGATAAAAACTGGATTAACCAGTCACTTACAGTAAAGGAATACTCTGTGGCTATGAACTGAAGGAAAAACACTTCACCTTAGTTATTTGGTTCTTATTTGCATATGGGCATATCACCATAAAGCAATTTTTGGAATCTCCTTGAAATCTAATTTCTTATTTCTAATTTAAGTGCATGGTCACTATATCAAATAACTCATCTTACAGGACCACAGTTGCTAACTGCAAAACATATACCATACTTTTATCTTTTCTTTGATGTTTTTTTTTAGTTAGTTTAAACCATTTCACATCTAATCAATAACTAAGCTTGTTTTTATCATATGTAAACTTGTCATTACCCATACAGTGAAACTTCCATTGTATAATCGGCTTCTTAATTGCTTGTTTATTACAAAACTAAGCCAAACAGCAATTTTTCCAAACAGAAAACTTTCACTCAAATCTTCCAAATAATTTTCCCCCGCAATTTCTCTGTCATTGAGTGAGGGTAATGATTAGTATATTACTGTAGTCTTTGCTGCATATGCTCATAGAAATTTATTAAAAAACACACCCACAAAAGAATAACTAAAGCAAAAATGCTATTTTCACTCTGTCAATACAGAAGCTCCAAATACAATTCAAAGGATCCGCAGTTGCTTGTATAGTCACTTGTATCACAAGAGCTATCACTACAAATCCTCAGACTTTTAGACAAACAGAAGAATTCTAGACATCAGAGGAGGCACAATAGAGCCCAGCTGGCATATTGCTCAGTGTTTGTAGGATGCGCTCTGAGATAAAATGAAAGCTCTAGAGTTACTTTTGTGTATACAAATATGTATTGAAAATTCTGTTTTTCTAATTGCTTTGGTATTCTTAGTATTCTTAAGAAAAATCTGTAGCTAATGAAGTGTTTGGATCTGTCACTGAGATAAAAAAAATAAAACACTGTTTTAATTCCCTAAACGCACATGTTTCAAGATCAAATTATATCAATTTTCTGGTTATTTATTTATTTATTATGGGGTTTTTTTTTGTTGAGGGGTGTGTGGGAAGTTTGTTTTTATTGAAACTGAATCTGATTAATATTTTTATATTTTCTCTTATTGACTGTCAAAACTGTAGAATGGCATTTTTGAGAGTTTTTGTTTTGTTACACGTTCTCAATCATTTTTTTTTCTTTTAAAACTTATTTTTCTTCTAGTTAAGTATCAGAACTGAATTATATATATATATAATTTATTTATTATATTTTATTTATTATTTATTTATTATATCTCAGTTTCTGAGAATTTATATTGAATTTGTGAATCTGGATTAATGCTGTGAATGTGGAACTTCAACTACATTACCCACAGCATCACCCACAGTACATTCTCCATTTAAATGTATGTTGTAATGTCAGAAGCCATTGGTACTTACATTTCAGTAAAAACTTTCAGTCTCTTAATTGTACATTTTCCTGAAAAAGTAGTTTGTACTTTCCCCTCAACATGTAAGTGATTATATTCTTTATAAATATACACATTATGGGAAATGTAAGATGGTTCTGTATACATTTGTGGTCTTTTTTGATGCTTCTTCATGCACTCTTTGCATTATTTCTAGGTGTTTAGAACTTAGTTCTTCCTTGAATAGTTGTGATGATAGGCATTACTGGGAAAGGGATAATGAAGCCATAATACCTGACCGAATATGAGTTATGCTGCTGTAATTCATATACAATGTGTTTTGAATGTGTTTGCATGCCATCAAACTGCTAAGGTTGAATTACAGAAAAGTAGCTTACACATTTACATGTTACAAGGGTTTAATCTTTGTTTTTCATTATAGCAATCCTAATAAAATAAAATAAAATAAAATAAAATAAAATAAAATAAAATAAAATAAAATAAAATAAAATAAAATAAAATAAAATAAAAAATAAAATAAAATAAAATAAAATAAAATAAAATAAAATAAAATAAAATAAAATAAAATAAAATAAAATAAAATAAAATAAAATAAAATAAAATAAAATAAAATAAAATAAAATAAAATAAAATATTAGTGGGATTGTTTCTAGAGAAAATTTTTTTCCAATTAATAACCTTCACTAGCCCATGTGGACCTGTAGACCGATTTCTGAAATCATTAAGTAGTTTACCATTGGTATAAATTGTCCAAAAATTGGACACAGTTTCCTCACTGTCTTTTTATGAAAAGGTATAATAGGACTGATAGTGTAATGCTTTCTTCCTAAAGTAGTAGTAATCACTAGAATATGCAAAGAATTTCTCATTAATGCAATGAAAGTAAACAATATATATTTCAATTTCTGATAATTTTAATCTCCATAAGAACTGTTATCAATTTTTAAAATTAAGGCATATATATCCAGTAATACATTGAATATGCTTACAGGAATAAGCAATGTTTATCAGAATCTGAATTTTTTAGATTTCAAGTCCTTAACTGTGATATAGTTTCATATGATGACACTGCAGATTAAATTTCCTGAGGCATTAAATCACCTGTAAATGTAAGTAGACTTTATCAACCTACCTGTCTTAAACACCTAGCCCAATGTTTCCTTTTTCACTGCTTTTTCTGATTTTCTACTAGAAGACTGTTTTCTAAAACCCTTTATTATCTGTATTGTCAGGTCCGTTAAACAGTTTCATTCTTAGGTAAAAACACACAGTCCACATTTTATTTGCTTTCCTGATACATTTTAAAACTCTATTATCTGGCACTGAAAGCAATGGTGATTTTAGCACTGGTTTCAAAGGCATAGAGTACTTAAAATGCCCTCAAATATACTTGATCACCATTAGAAGATACATTATTTTTCAATAGTGAATTCATGCTTGGAGAATTCAAGAGAATTCACAGAATATAATGAAGCATATAACTAATTTCTTTGGAACAAAAATGATCTGTACATTGTAAAAACCTTTATTTTTTTATTTTTTTATTTTTTTTTTGGTCAGGTGGAGGAGGTGGTAAGAAATATTATAATAATATAGATCATGATATTTACCTCTGCTTCAAAGTGGAGTGGGAGTTGTCATCTGTATTGTTTACACTCATGTTTTCGACCATAAAACTTGGTGAGTGTTTGGAGTGGCATTTCAGATGAAGGGAGCATGGCAGGAAAACTGAACACTGTGTTCTCCTGGATCCTTGAGGAGAACATTCAGGCTGCATGATTTGCCTGGCTACTGTGATGTTCCCTATAAGAATAAATGGTGTACTGTTGACAAAGCCAGGTGATTATTTTTCAGATATTAGATTAAATAAATCCTATATCAATCTTAACATTCCCTGGACAGCCTGCTCAACTTTCAGTCCTATGCACTAAAATTGCAGACAAATTACAAATCTAGGAGGAGAAGATCCTCATCTGATGGATCAGTCCTGCATTTGTAAGGTGCTCAAGAGCCTTCATGGCCCTAAAGACTTTTTATAGTATCAGACTTTTAGATTATTAAGTTTAAACTAAAACTTCAGAGTTAACACTGTACATTTGTAATCTAGAGCTTTGTTCAAAGCACCTGGCTTTAGGTAAAGCTTCTACAGTGTACTTTACAGTTCAGATAAATTTAAGCTATATTCCATACTGTAGAATTTAAGTGATTAAAATTAATATATTTATATAAGGATTGTATAGTTTAAAAGGTAATCTGGTCATATAGTTTTATTTTATTCTCAGTTTGACTGAAATTCTCTTGTTCCTTGAGATAAATATATAATTATTATTGATACAGACTATAATATTGATGATATCTTTGGGAATGTATTATAAATTGATTTATGATCATAAGCTAAGATCATAAGGTTCCAACTAGGATTTGGGGACATTCTTTTCACTCTGATAATAATAATATAGCAAAATGGATTACCCAGAAAATGTAATGAAGTCCTTGGATGTTTTCAGAACCCTACTGGATGGAGGCTCAAGCAACCCAGTCTGAATTCAGTGCTATCCCTGTTGGGAGCAGGAATTTGTACCTAGGTGAACCCATGTGATCACTGCTCACCAGAATGATTCTGTGACAATATGATTTCCCCTTAAGATGTAAACTCTGACATGCTGAGGTAGCTTTGCACTCTTACAGAGAACTGGGACAGGTCTGCTATTTGCAGAACATGTAATTGCTGATGACACATGGACCAACTCTCAAGGGAACTGTAGACTGTGAACTCCAGCCAAAGGTGAGGATCTCACCGTGGCACTATTCAGTGTATTCTGCATGCAATGCCAAATACAGACAGAAAACACCCCAGGTGTTTAATGAATCCATGTAAAAAAAGAGGAATTTAGATTTAATGATAGAATACAATAAACTTTTTGGAATAGAATTAGATCAGGAAATAATTAGATCAGTGAATTAATAAGATAAATGTCTATGGTAAGCAGGCACTTACAAGCAGTCACTGGACCTATACAGTGTAATTTATCTGTACCAAACAAAGCAGACAATCTCAGTAGCTTGAAATACAAAAAAAAAAAACCCTTTAAATTAGGGCTAAATAAAATCATTGACTCAAGTAAGATGTTAAAGAATCATTGTGGAATGGTGAGAGGAAAGCATAATTGTAATCATTATGGAAAATTTCCATTGCCCACAGTGACCGGGTTAGTACTGTGTTATAAAACCTTACAGGTTTTTAAATTCCAGTGCACATTGGAGCAATTTACTTCAAACAAATCACAGAAATGAAGTCTTCTTTGATATATTATTGAGAAAGGAACAAAATGTGATCCAAAAATTATTGTAGTAGTTACCTTAGTGATTCCTTACTTTAAGTAATTAAAAAAATATATTATCCATAATTCAATATAATAATGTTTTCTTTTAATTTTAAAAGATAAACACCATAATGGTGAAGAAGGTACTTTAATAGATTGCCTAAAAGAGCCACTAAAGAGATAAGAGATTTTAAGGGGTATGAGGACTGCTGAAAAAATAAAAGTTATAATAAGGGAAAGGGGAAAGGGGAAAGGGGAAAGGGGAAAGGGGAAAGGGGAAAGGGGAAAGGGGAAAGGGAAAGAAAGGGGAAAGAAGGGAAAGAAAGAGAAGGGAAAGAAGGGAAAGAAGGGAAAGAGGGGAAAGAGGGGAAAGAGGGGAAAGAAAGAGGGGAAAGAGGGGAAAGAAAAGAGGAGAAAGAGAGGAAAGGGGAAAGAGGGGAAAGAGGGGAAAGGGGAAAGAAAGGGGAAAGGGGAAAGGGGAAAGAAGGGGAAAGGGGAAAGGGGAAAGGGGAAAGAAGGGGAAAGGGGAAAGAAGGGGGAAGGGGAAAGAAGGGGGAAGGGGGAAGGGGAAAGGGGAAAGAAAGGGGAAAGAAAGGGGAAAGAAAGGGGAAAGAAAGGGGAAAGGGGAAGAAAGGGTAGGAAAGGGGAGGAAAGGGTAGGAAAGGGGAGGAAAGGGTAGGAAAGGGGAGGAAAGGGGAGGAAAGGGGAGGAAAGGGGAGGAAAGGGAGGAAAGGGGAGGAAAGGGGAGGAAAGGGGAGGAAAGGAAAGGAAAGAATATCACAAGCTAAGGTCACTCTCTGGCAGTAAGAATGTGAGAATAAATAAATTTGCATTCATGCTTCACCTTATGCTCACAATACACATTTCTTTCTACAGCCAAAACTATTCAAATCTTTAGCTGAGAAATAAAAATCCTTCAGGAAATGTTAAAAAGAAGCAACGACAAAACACAACAAAAACACAGAACTGAATGAAACTAAAATGGTAAAAAGATAACAATAATTTGTTTGTGAATAACAAATCTGAACAGCTCCAAATGCTGGCAAAATTCTCTTTTATGTAAAAGGGCATGGCATAATTCAAATGCATTATATTTGCAACAGCTGTGTCAAATAGACCACAAAAAATTCAGTCCTCACCTCTTTTGTTTCAATCCAATTTTCCACCTTCAGTTGAGCAAAGATCACAGAAATCTGTTGTATGCCAAATCTGATGGGGAAAGAAAAACAAACAAATCTGTAACAAAAGTTGAAAATCATGAAATGAAATAACTCTGTTTTTGTATGCATCATATTCTTTTCACTTATAATGCTGCAGTGGTATACCATGAACCTCGGACATGACATATGTAAGTAAAGTAGTATTTGAGAAGGTTTTGGGATTTTTTTTTTGAAGACATCTTTTGTACACATTTGCCAGTATGGGTATATTTGCTGTACAACTGGTATTCTGTTTTGCATCATCTCCAAGTTACTACTTCCCAGTATAAAAAATATGATAAAATAAAATCAAAGAATTATTAGGGTTGCAAAATATCCTTAAGATCATCATGTCAGATCACTGCCTAATGCTACCAAGTCTACCACTAAACCATATCCCTAAACAGCACATCTACATTTCTCTTTAATACCTCCAGGGATTATGACTCCACTACTTTATTGGACAGTCTATTCCAACACCTATCCACCCATTCTGTGAATAAATTCTTCCTGATATTAAATCTAAACCTCTTCTTGTACAACTTCAGGTCAATAGCATGTACTATAAGAAATTCTCTCCCTGCTTTCAAGAAAGAGAATGTATTCAGTAAGACCAAAGTTTGAAATCTGATTTCAAACAAAAATTTCCAGAAAGGAATGACAAATCGTAGAAAGTAATTGACACCTACAAATTAAAAATCATTCTAGAACTCTTCTATTAACTCATAGAACTTCATATACATACCTCTTGTAACAATACTTTAAATCTTTTTTAATATCCCTGCTTAGGGACATGATTTAGTGATGGGTTGTTAGGACAATATGGTTAAGTTGTGGTTGGACTTGATGACCTTGAAGGTCTTTTCCAACCTGAACAATTCTATTATTATAGGATTCTATCTTAATAACTTCACGATTTAGTCTCGACTGGTTAGAGCTAAGTCAAAAGGAAATGAATGTAGTTGCTCAGAATCAAATAACTTGAGACAAGTATCCCACTGATCCAGGATAAAAGGGTAAAGATATATATATACATATTTTCAGATGACTGCTGTTTTTAAATATATTCTACGATCACAATTTATTCACACACTAACACCTTTAGTTTATTTTAATTACATCCATAGAAATGACACTGGGGCCCTAAGTGGATACTAGAGGGTTCTGAGACTGAACAGGTAGCTAAAATTTAGTAGGGAAAATAATCAATATCCTCTATAGCATGGATGCATTCCACCCATATTGCTCCTGAGTTTATATCTTCTATTCAACTGAAATTTCTTGTCAAAGACTTTCCTCTTTGCCTGTGTTCACAGAACAAAATGTATTTACTTTGCTCTATTTATAGTAATAAGTAAATTTCATCTTATAGCAATATCTATTGAAATCATGTTTGATTTGATACTGGAGCAATTGTGTGCATGAGAATATGAAAAGAATTACAATTCAATGACCACCATCATTGGAGTAATAGTCTCCAATTTCCATAAAACTTGGTTCAATACATAATGCACTATTATGATAATGGTTTTTTTACTAACCAAAAAATCACAAAGCTAGATCTCTTCATAATGGTTTCACTTTTTGATTTTTATAGTATACTCAATTATTTTGCCTGCCACAGTTATATATTCCAAAATGCTGTTTCACTCTTACCTTCTTTGCTGGTCAGCCATTCATGTGAAAAAAAAACCTGACAAATCAGTTAGGTACAGAAGCCAGCTCCACTGGCCTACTTCCCTAGAACAAAAGAAAAAAAATTACAGTTCTCTGCCCCTGGAATGTACTGATATTTAGGGTAAAGGATTACATTTGAAATTGGTAGATCTATATTACACTCACAATTTAATGCTGTTTTTACACAGGAGGATACATACACTAAGAAAAATCAAACAAATAATCATGACTATTTATGTTGTTCTTGGCATTAATAGGCAATATTGTTACTATATGAGAGGATCCAAAAACCTCAGGCTCCTAAACACTAAAGAGTTCCTTTTTGGGGATTCTGGAGGAATGGGGTATATGACAAACCACAGGGAAGATGATAATGCACAAGAGAACTAAGACAGAAGGATTGCCCAGTTGCGTACCTATTGTGACTGCTGAGAGCAGTGTCTAAGCTGAACTTTTAAAACTAAACTAAACAAATGCAAATACATTTATTATTTGATGTTGTGTAATTTGATTGATATCTCTTAGCTGGCATCATTTTCTCTTCCAAGTTAATGCATAGTATCTAGATATTAAATTTTAAATAATATTTGATTACTGTTGGATGAAAATTTTGTGCAAATATACAAAGATTAAGGTTCTGTACTGTGTCCCTATTTTACACACCAAGATAATCAAGACTATAGTGTTTGAGAAGTTGCTATCTTTGGGATTCCTTCATTTACACAAGGAAATTTTTTAAATTTTCAAATATTTTAAACTACGTGTAAAAAACATATCCTGAACTTCTCATCTGTTTGTATGATTTAAAGAATAATAAAAGAATATTCAATGGAATGGAAATTGCACAAAAGAAAATTTACAGTAGATTCATGGTTAAAATGGTGTTGTTTTTTTTTTTTCCTAACTGTTAGATACAGGGCAACTCTATCACATTCTCCAAAGGAAATATTACTTTAGTTACATAGACTATTTTCTTCTGAAATATGTGCAGACATAAAAATGACCATGACCTTACTGTAGTAAGATGAGAAAATATTGTTTTTCCTTTATGCCTAGAGAAGCTGAGAAAGGTGTGGTTGAAATTTGTTTTGCTGAAGGTTCTGACAGAAGCATTTGTGAATGGTAGATATAAAAACCAGATATCTTTATTCACAGTACTGCTTGCTCTCCAGAATTCTCACTTGACTGTTTTTAGCAATATTTCTGTAACCTTCCATTGACGTCAGTACAAAGTACCATTATCTAAATAAATAAATTACACAGATGGATTTGCTATAAATTGAGTTGTTTCTTTCTTTTTGTCTTGGAAATTTCACCTAAATTTGCACTTCTACTTTTCTTGTTTTCCTCTGGAATAATTTCCAGTAATTTTTAATGAGTCAGTCGGGATCATCAGTGTAAATAGAGCATTTATCATCAAGAGATACTGAAGGAAACTATGTATCTACAATGGGCAAACTCCATGATTCTGCAAATTAATATACAGAGATTGTTTATTGTTATTGTCATTATTATATTTTCCATTGGGAAGTCTTTATTATCTTTATGTTATGAAACCAAAGGAAATTTACAAAAACTGTGAACATTATATAAGGCTGGTTCCTTGGACATGGAAAACTGAGAAGTAAAAGTAAGGTACGGTGTTAATCATAACCCTAAGAAGTAAGTCAAGAAGTGCAGTCAGCACAGACATTTTCTATTCAAAGGCTGCAGATTCTGAGGTCTTAATGACAGTCTGGATGTAAGTTTTTGTATTAGTCTAATTAGAATTCTCTTTTATTTCGTGTTTCATGTTTACTTCACATTTTTTCAAGAAGAAAATTTATGTTTTTTAATTACATTAACTTTATAGTTTTCATGGATTCCTAATATAAACCATACAATCATTTGATTTGGAAGGGATATTTAAAGGTCATGTAATTCTGCAATGAACAGGGACATCTGCAGCTAGATCAGGGGTGCTCAGAGCCCCATCCAGCTTGATCTTGAATGCCACCAAGAATGGGCCATCCACCACTGCTCTGGGTAACCTGTTCCAGTGCCTTACCATTCTTATTGTAAAAAACATCTTCCTCATATCCAATCTAAATCTACCCTTCTTTAGTTTGAAACCATTTACCCTTGTCCTATCACAAGCCTTACTAAAGCGTCTGTCTCCTTTTTTATAGCCCTCCTTTAAACACTGAAAGAACATATACAAAGGACATAAATAGGTGTACAATTTTGTGTATTATACTTAAAATATTTTACAGAGTAGAAGATAATAAAAACAAGAATGAATTGCAGAATATGTTTGCCAGAGATATTGGTATTTGCTATGAACTGGGCTTCATATGTGCTTAGCTTGCAAAAAATTACATCATTTCAACTTCTCATTTATGTGATGTTTAGGTGCCTATTTGTACAATCTTTCAGACCAATTCCATAAAAACTGGTTCTGTGGAGATACATCAACTAACTATATTAGTTATATAATATATTATATATATTACTTACAGCCTAAGAATCTCAGCAACAGGAGAACAAGTGTGACTGGTGACTTCCAATACTGTTATATAGGCCATGCATAGCCACTTCTGCCTGTATATCACATAAGAGCTTGTGTGGCCATGTTGTAATCAGGTAGAATCAAGAAATCCACTGTAGCATGTAACACAACATTTTAAACTTTCTTTTTACTTTCTCATTCTTTTTACCCCACTGTCCCTTACTAAATGCTGTTTTAAAATTACAGAGTTCTTTCAGTGTCTTAGATTTTGTTCTTTTTAAAAAATTGACATTTACAACCTTCTCTGACTGTTTGATTGCAGGAAATATTAATGTCCATAATATTTTCTTCTGCTGGAGGTTACTATGCACACATTTATGCTGATCTGACAGCAAGCCTCCCTTATGAACGGAGGGCTTTGTGAATTCTTTTGTTCCTAACCACAGGTGCTTCTAGCTCTGTAAAGATCCTGTGATCTCATAGTTGTTTTTCATGTTTTGTGATCTTGAGCAGCCTGCATAATACAACAAAGGTGGAAGACTGTTGCCTTTCTCAGGGCTGCTTAAAGTTACAGCCCTGACCTTATGACCTTTAATTTCAGCAAGTTTGATTGCTCAAGGAACCCTAGCTTGCATACTTGGAGCAGGTATGGCATTTTGCTGTTCAGTTTGTTGTAAATGTTTTAACACTGGCAGAATTTTAAGAGAGCAGTAGTTTCTATGGGCCTCCTGCATATAATGTTGTTAAGGAATAAGGAGCAACTGCCACTTCAAAATAACCCTTAGACTCAAGTACGCCACAGGCTTCACGATAACTATTCTGGATATTATAAGTATTTATGTGTTACAGGACAGTGGTGCCACCAAATGACCTGCAGAAACTGCCCAATGGCTTACAGCATCATAAGAACAAATCAGGTACGTTGCACAGAATACCCCTGCCTTTGGTGATTCCACATGTACAAACCTTGTGAATCACCCAACCCTACATGAAAATACCTGTTGTCTCAATTATTCAATGTTTTTCTGCATAACTAAAAAACCTAGATAGAGCTTGTACTTCTGCATACTACCTTGTATTATACTGTATGATAAAATTTCACAACTTTCTTCATAGGTATGAAGAAACATGCAGCTAGTAAAATAATAGAAAGTTTTAGTAGCAATTATTTTAGCAATAATTTACTATAAGCAAACAGTAGAAATCTTGGAAAGATTTCACTAACTGTCTGCATTCTCCTTTTGTTCCTGATTATCTGTCATGAATTCTCTCATTCATTCTAAAAGAGTGAGGATGTTGCACATGCTTGATCATCTGATTCCTTTCAAAGTTTGTTTATTTTATTTTATTTTATTTTAAATGCCCAGGTCTTAGAATCAACGGGCTAGTTGTTAATCTCATATTCTATGCAAATATTGAGATTCTATTCCTCATGACTATGAGGCAAAACTTGAAGACACGACTTGAGTCTAACTCCAACACCTCAGATCCAGGTGCAAAGCTAAAAAGCAGCACTTCTTGTTATGTGTGGGAAAAAAAATCTAATTGGATTATCTGTCTCATTTACATCTCAGTGAGACTGTGTCAAGTAAGTATCTACAAATGTACACAAAGCACACTGATTCACTTTTTGCAGGTGTTTGCTTAGTCTCTTGTGTATTTTGAGCCATTCTGTAATGGTAAGATAAAGGAAAGCTCAAAAAGTTCTGGTTGCTTGTTTGATCAGACTATTCACTGTTTCTTTTCTTTCGCATCAGAAATAAAAGAAAAAATATTCATGTTTGTGCTAAAGAAATGAAATTTCTAAGGACGTAAAAAATGAAAATGGAAAGCACAGGATGTTGAAATAAATGGAAATGCACCAGATATGGAAAGGTTTGACCAACAGTTGTATGTCAGACCATTTCTAATACTGTTTTCAATGTATTACTCTTTTAAAGTGGAATTCACACTTCAAATCTCATCCACAACCCAGCTGTCAGAACACTGAGATGCAAGTAGCACAAAGTAGAAGAAATACAAAGCTTCCTTTTATAATCACATGCTCTTCGGTGAATCCATATGTCACATGTATAAATTGGAAGAAATATTCAGTCTTTAAAATGATGCAGTACTTAAAATAGTGCAGAAGTCTAGTAGGATTTCCCATGTGATTTAGCTATATAGTTATATACATAGTTACGTATTATATTTCTGAACATGAACTATCCTCATTTTGTTATCAGTGGAAATCTTTTTGTCCAGTGATCTGTAATTCTATTATACCCTTGGATTCCCAATAAGTACTAATGTTAGAAGATTATTTTTGGCAGTTTGCAGTGTAAAATAGTTAAAATGCCAGCATTACCTATTTCCAAAACACATATTAGCTCTAACCAACAATGAAAGGTTTTTAATCTTTTGCTGTATTTTTCTCCTCTCATTTTCCAATTAATTAAATACTAAAAAAATGCCCCATTATTCTTATTGGGGCATTTTTACAAGTGAATATGTATAACCCTTTGCTCAGTTCTGTCAGTGAAGACAAACCAACTTGGGAGAATCTGACTGTCTCTGAAACAACGAATTAAGTCACTACTGTGCTGTTTAATAAATGGAAAATCAATGTCAGAATCACTTCTGTGTACCATTGCTAAAACACAGTATTTATTCCAGGAACCGACTTTTGAATATTTAGCTGAAAAACAGTGGTAAAAAACTTTTGTGTCAAAATTGAGTATATTTTATTGCAGTTCCAGCACACATTCATATTGTGCCTTCACTGTACAAACATGGATATTTGTCAGCTTTTACCCCAAAAAGCTCTAAAGCTCCCTCTAGCATAAGACATATTTTGATCATTGGTTACTTTCTGATGAAAAATAGCTATATTATATTAAAGAAAATTGAATACGTGTTATAGGAAGAGTATTTCCAAACAGTATTTGTACACCTGAACTGTATTTAGAAAGCAAAACTTTTAATCAAATAATTCCTAGAGCTCTACTATTGCTCTTGTGATTACAGCCACAAGAACTTGTCTCAGGTGAAGTGTGGTATCAAATTTCACTCTCAAAATCAGTACTCTGATTGCTACTTAGTAAGAAATCCCCCGAAAATGTAGGTGCTTGTGTTTTATCTGATTGATCCATGACTCTGACTCTTTTGTCAGCTTTACCATATGACTATAAATCACTTGATAGAACATGTATTTGATTTATTTGTAGGTTTTATTTACCTTAAAAACTGACATTGGCAAGGTCTTTATGTCTAGGTAAGTGGCATGGAGACTGTATACCTGATTGATATATAGTTTTTTAGACTCAAGCATTCAACAGTAAGACTTTCTCAGAATTTTCACCTCAGCTTCTCATTTCTTCATGTTTCTTTTCTTAAGTAGAAGAATAAGGACCAAAATTAGGTTATATTCATCCCAATGGAAAGTGTAGGATTTCTTATTTTGCTTCCGAGTTATTTCAGAGACTTCTAAATATTTTGTAGATCAGCGAGTGTAATTTCTGACCCTAGCTATTACAAGTGGAAAAAAAACCTTTTAGTTCTTGTCATTTGTCCTCCTGCTATGATTATTTATGCTCACTATAAAGTTATGTACCAGATAAGGGGAATTTCTCATACACCCAGAGGATGTGAATACAGTATTTAATAGAACTTATTGATCTGATTTTTCTTGCAATATTTAAATCTCTCAATATCTATCTATGAATGTTTTCATTCTACTAAGCCCTCCACCTTTCACCTGTTATTCATGCAAACTAGTTAATGTAAGAATAACTTCATACTTTCTGGGTTTTTTGCTTGTTTGTTTGTTTGTTTGCAAACTGTGCAATGAAATTTAATTTTGCTTCCCTTTAAAGATGTGATTTTTTCTTTTCTAAAAATTTATTTAATAACCAAATCATCTCAACAGCCATTAAAGTATTTTAAATACATTTGTATTTCCCTCTCTGCCTTTCAGATATATATTTACTATGCCAAATAATGATAATCAAAAAATTTAGTTATAATGATTGTTAGTGAAAAAGCAAGGTGTAAGAATCCAGACTTTTCTGCATCAGTATTTCATGAAGATAACTGAAAAAATTTAGTACAATTTCTCATTGTGCATTCTTTTTTATTACATCATAAATCTTAACTGAAGATTCTTACTGCAGACTGAATTTTTAAACCCTGAACTAAGCTATGCATTATCTGATACAATATTAAAAGTCTTGCATCTTACAGCATGGCAAAGGTGCTTATGTCACTCCTTCCTGTGAATAAGTAATATCAGGGCTTGTGACAGAGGACAAAATAGCTAGATGCTTAATATATCTGCTCCCTGGTGTCTTCCCAGAGGTGCTCATGCATTCTGGATTACTTTCATTGCCTGATCTTATTTGCTGTTATAATACTCCAGAGTACGATGTTTCAAATCAAGTGCTCAGTCTTTCAGTTTCTCCAATAGCAAGACCATAGCATTTTTAAACATAGATCTTAATGTCAGACAGGATCAGTTTTGCTATTTAGTCTGATCTGCTGTACCACTACTGTTATAAGAATATGTTGAAGTTAGGGATTGTCTCTTAGAAAGCGACTGATGATTAAATGCTTTCAACAAAAGCATAACCTAATTCTGAAGAAAGTATGCATTAAATTGCACTAACTTCTGGTATAAAGAACTGTAGTTCTTTTTTATAACATTGTCCCTACGGTCTGGTTATTTGGCATTCTAATCCTACCTCTGCTTCATGAAATCTTCAGCCAAAGCCATGGTTCTATTTAAATAAAACCCACTTTCCGTTTACTTTGACATTTGAAATTAGAATTCAGACTTCAAAACAAAGGCCCCGACTTATGTCATTTTCCTTGATTCCTAGCTTGTCCTTTATTTAGCTGCCAGCAACAAGATGCATAGGATTGCTTCATGAAGAAATTAGGGTTAGTGGCGTTTTGGCAAAACCAGACTGCAGCTAGATTTCTATTTCACAGCTCAGCCTTTCAGGAATAGTTCCATGTATCACTTGTATGATGTATAAAATGAACAGACAGATTTTAAGCTCAAACAAAAACCTTACTATATACTTCACTTCCAAGACTATAGTAAAAAATTTATTTACCTTTGTACTTCTTTCACAAACTGAACTTCTACAGAAAATAGTAAACTCAATGTGCATTAGTTTCAGTCCAAGGGAGCTAGTTTTGTTTGTCTGCAGACTCTCCTAAATTGTCCTGTAAACAGCAGTAAGGGCAGAAAACAAGATGAGTAGATGACAGTCTGTCAGTGATAGCTCAAAGATTATTCCAAGCCTGTAATAAACTGAAACAACCAAGATCTATTTCCCAGTGTTTCTGGGAATAATACATGCTACCTGTAAAACCTATAGAGAAGAGAAAAAGCCACTAGCAATTACCATGTAACTAATCCATAGGAAATTTAACTTCTGAATAATTTTTTTATTGCAGTAAACTTATTTCCTTTTGAAGACCAGGTGCACAGTTCGGAACATACCATACTTTTCAGTCCTTAGAAGCTTTTTTTATATATTAAAAAAAAAAAAAGTTTAAGCTGAAAAGCTGATTTCTTGATGACTAGGAAATAATCTTTATGCTGTAGTTGTAGCTGATGGCACATTAAGGACATACTGTTGAACAGGATTTGAAGGAAGTTCAGCTTTCAAATTATTCATTCCTAGACTTTAATTGAAATCTTCCTGGCATAGGCTTATCTTACCTTTTGATTTGTTTTATTTTTTAACCTCACTCTCACACATTTTAAACTTTATATGTAAATATTATGGAACATGTATTATTGACTGAAGCTCCTGGAACTGCATAGATTGAATAAGATCTCTGGACATGAGCTTTAAAGGATAAAGCAAAAAATGACATCAAAACACTGATTTCCATCCCAGATACTAACATAAAGAAAATAACTGAGCTAGAACCATATACTTGTAAACTGGAAGCTCTCAGTAAAGATATCTGCTTCCAAATTGCTAAAATGGTTGCACAGAAGGCCCACTCAACCTAACAGATTTGGCAAAAGGATTGTGTTCAGCATTTCAGAGGGTAAAGCATGTGAGATGACCTGGAAACTAGAAAGGCGAAGGAGACTACTGATGAGGACTCTTTTTGTATGTGGTATAATTACTGCTTTGCACTAACAATTTTTGATGGAGGACATGTAAGTTTATTTCAATCTTTAAAATGAGTTAAATGGGAACATCATAGGTTGTTTTGGTTTGGATGTACAGAAAGTTTACTGATAACAAGTTAGAGTAGCACTTTTGCCTTTTAAACATTTATGTTTCTTAGCTTAACTACAATTATGGTCAAAAATTACCACATAATTAAGCTTAATTTTGTCATTGTTTTCCCTCTGAAAACAAGCAGGATTTAAGTATCTTTCTGAATCAAGTAAAACTGATTTCTGGTTCTGAGGCCAGATGGGACAGGTTGTTTACTTACACATTAGTATCACTTGGACCTAGACTCTTCTATTATCCTACAGTATGACAATTAATTTATGCATTTGCAGTTTTCTAGATCATAATCGCTAGCAATGTATGGATTGTTCTGCAGTTCATGGCAGACATTTTTCATAAAATCAAGGTATGATAACTTTTTCAAGACGTAAGTTTTATAATGAACTTACAAGTATCTATTTATATATTTTTTCTTTTATTATTAAAAAAATCTTCTTTATTGAAAAAAATGAATATCCTTATAGTATATATTATTCATTCCCTCTAAACAGAACCAACAAATATTGTTCAGTCAGTCACTGATTCAGAACTTGAGGGATCATCAACCCTGTTTGTGAGCATGCTCTCAAACTCCGTTTCTTCCTTATTTCAAAATAATAGGATATTCCTACTGCCATTATTAATCATAATTCTGAAATCTCAGGCATTTTGCACATACGCAGTTTTAATTATTCATCAAAATGTTGCACTCTGTACTCTTATTTTTATTTTTTACTTCTTTTCCTTCACTTCTTTTGTAAAATGTAGCCCCCTGTGAAATATTGCCTAATGAAGATTCTGTAATTGACTCTCAACCAATAAATGTTCAGCATAGTGTGGTTAAAGTAGTGATTAGTACAATCAATTATTTATCAGAAAATAGTAGATTTGTCAAGCTGCTTGATGCAACAAGACTAGTGATTGTATTTTTAATGTCAGGAAGTGATCATACTATTACAGTTCTTCTTCAACAGAATCAGTATCAGACTGTTGTGAACTCTGTGATAAGATGTATTTCCAATTATCAAAAAATTTTATATACTTGTAGTATGTAAATTATATCATTTAAAAATGATAATAATATTCATGTTTATTTTAAATAATTTATATAAGTGACTCTGAGATTGGCAGAATATTTATTTAGATTGATTGCTATAGCAAAGCAGGTAGTATTTATCAATGTCACTTAAAAATTTTTCCACACATCTGACATTCTGCGGATCTGGCATCAGGACTTAATACATACTTTTGCACCAGCTACACAATTGTAAGTGAAAGAAAGACACAGAAATCCTATGTAGAAGTTAGGAACTTGTTATATTTCTTCATTTTCTTACTATATATGAAGATGGTTTCATCTTTTGTTTAGAGTCAGAAACTGGTTCTGAATTGCAAGGGAGAGCTCAAGGGAAATTTTTGGAAGGAAAAATCCATGGGAAGCAGAAATACCTTAAGCAAGCAAACAAGATCAAGAATAAGAGAAAAAGAAACAAAAGGTGTTGAAACCTAATTTCACATCAATCTGGATGAACTCTGGCTGTTGTAAAATGTGTGTAAGATGCTGTGACAGTTGCAGTGGGCAAACAGTATTTTCCTATTAAGTAGTCTACTGAATATCTTATCTCCTGAGAATCATTTCTTGTGTTTCCAATTATTATTTATTTATTCACTTGTTTATTAATTAATTGATTTATATATTTGTTGATAATAACTTTCTTCTCTTTATTACAGATTCACCATCACAATACATACATATAGCACATGGACTCTTTTTGCTTATTTTATTGGATCTTTGGTTAATTCAATAGTACTAGGTTAGGTGAAATACCAAACTATCTCTCATAGAGAAGAAAATTCGAAATCACTCATATGACTAGTAAATCCAAGGGGTGAACTGCTTCAACTATCTTCTCTTCAGGTTTGCCGGCTTGTTATCTATGTAACATTGCAAGCAAAGTTTTACTACAGCTCTGATCACTGAAATGTCTAAGACTAGGATTTTCAGAAGCAACTTAAGGGAATTAATGACCTAAATCCAAAAGAAATTAAAATCCAGATTTAATTTGTCTATTGTCTCTCTTCCACTTTTTTCCAAAAACTATATATGTTCATTCTTGCTTATCTATTATGTTCAGGTGGAAATCTGCAGTCCTTTCTCAGTGAAAACCTCAATTAGTGTTGATCAAGACACCAGCTAAAACAGTTTATAGATTTATTAATACAGAAATATAAGCACCTAGAAATGTTGTTTCATCACTAAGGTCTTTATATCAAAATAAAAGGGGAAAATAAAAAGGAAGGAAAGTTCATCATTTGTTCATCACAAACAAAGCATTTTTTCAATATTTGAATCATAATTCTTTTGTCTAAGTGTCTGAGAATGTGGGATCAGTCCCAGTGTGTGGTAGATTCCCAGACACTTCTGCACCTGGCTTCTTGGCACTATGTCAAAAAGAGACAGGGCAAGGCATACATCTCAAATGTGGGAGCTGTAAAGTAGAAGACTTACAAGATTTGATAATTCTCAAACTTTAACTAGAAAATCTGGAAAATCTGAACTGGGTTTGTAATCCTCAGTAGAGAAAGTGATGATGTAAAACTTGAGTGGATATTTTTCTCTTGACTAATATTGCTTGATGTTCAGTTATGAAAGATATCAAATGGTGCAGAAATATCTGAACCTAAATATCTTTTTCTTCAGAAGTGCTGAATGTGTTCTGCTGTTGTTACTACCTGTGGGCAACATACAGTACTGGCTGGTTTCAGGTAGGTGTGTCTCATTTATTAATAATTACTACAGCATCTTGATGAAAGATTGAAGATATTTCCTCAGAACTTTTATCTTTAAAGATTGCTTAAGGGAATCACAAATCTTGTTTTGTCATATTTTCTAGTCTTTTGCTTTCTCCATACATTCTTTTCAGGAACACCCTTTTAAGTTTTGTGCTTCAAGCTAACATGTCTCTTAAGGCAGAAATCTTTTTGTTTCTTCTGCTTTTATCTAAGATCATGCAAAGTTTATTCTCTATTCGGAACATATATTTTTTGCCCTGCAGTAACAATCCCATATTTTCCCTACAGTAACAATCACATCATAGCCATGAATTGAGATACTTAAAGTGTGATACAGCTTAAAATAACTAAAAAACAAATAAACAAAAAAAAAAATATAAGTGCATCTGAAGTATTTTTTTTCAGATCTTCTTTTTCTTAAGGTGTACTGTCCTTCAGAATAAGGGAATGGTCTGATTCATTACAGAAAATATGCCTTTATAAAGTGTGCCAATCATCTTTTAGATTCTGTTCTCTGATTTCCATTCCAGAGCAAAGACACTATTTTCTCTTTTTTATCCTAGGAATTTTCTGAATACTGTATTTGTGATGACTTGTTTTCTAGCTTGCTACATCCTGGATACCACTACATTAAGCTGAAAGAGATTTTTTTATAATATTCTGTGCTCCATCTCACTGTCACTTCTGTCTGAATTTGTCTTGCACGACTGAATGCTTCTCAATATCTCCTTCTAGGGAAATCTATCTGATATACTAAAAAAGGAGATGATCACTCTTCAAAAGAGGAAAATAAGATCCTGAGTGGATCAGAGGGTTTCGAGTTTTTTGGGATATTCAGGGAAATTTATGTTCTTTAAAATTAAAAATAAGTAAATGCTTTTAATAAAAAATGTAACATTGTTTTTTGTTTACATATAGTGTTTACATATAAATTAGGATAAATAATGAAACAGACTGTGAGAACGTGGAACAAATCAAATAAAAGTAATGGCAAAAATAATTACTGGAGAAGATGAGAAAGTACAATGTACTTACACTTTCTTAGAAATGAAATGAAAAAAGAAATACAATTGATCAAAAGCAAAGATCAGTATATTGAATGCTAGAAGGAGAATAGCTTTCATGAGGTAAAAACACCCATTTCAAGAACCAGCTACTTCTGTAGACGAAAGACTCAAAGACTTATAGTAATTAATATTATTCTGCAAACATCTATTAACTTTGTCAGTCTCTTCTGAGAATTCTTTTGCTGTAATGAGATGAATGTTCTTGTGTTCACATAAAAATAAAAATGGTAGCAATTATTTAAGCATAAAAAGAGAAAAACTTAATGCTCGTATGAACTTTTACTCCATTTGTGTAATCTCTTCCCGCTGTAGGAAGTGTGACTTTCAAATAAGATAATGTAAAATAAAGAGAAGAAAAAGGACTTAAAAATACACCAAAAGGAATGAGCAGGATTCAGTGAAACAATGAAGGTCAAGAGGAAATCAAAATGGGAAATACCTAAGATGTACAATGTTGAATTTACTACAATCTTTCTATGTAGCTGTCAGAAATATTTTACCTGAATAAGCATTATATCATGTAAGAATCACATGGACTAAAGATGTAATGCTTGAATTGGATGAAATTAAATGAGGAAGGAAGTAGAATACTTTATGGTGGGGAAATAAATAGTTTAATTTTTAAGGTATTAGAAACAGTATGAGTATTTTCTGCATAACATCTTAAAAACTGGCAACATTATGTAGGGTGCTCATTCTTAACCATTTGGTCCTTCTTTAAATAATGAACAAGACTAAAATTGTTTCCTTCATCTCTGAGGGAATTTCACAGGATAATCCCCGAAGATAGGAAACTATCAACAGAGACATGCATCCTTATTTACTTGCTGACACTGCAGTCAAAAACTCTTCATATGGAAATGCAAACTACAATGTCTATACAGCACTGTTTCTAGAATGACACCAAGTATGTTCTTGCTATTGTATAATTTACTACTAAAATGTATAATGTTGTATGTGTATGAAAGCTTGTTACTCAAAAAGCTCTCATGATCAAAGTTTACATAGCATGCCGAGAAGCTCAGATCATCCAAATAGAGGCCAGGTGCCTCCACTGTTGTTACAAAGACATAGATATGAAGTTGATTTAGATTAAGGGACTTTGCTGGAATGGTATTTTAGTACTACTGACACACATATAAGTGAGCAAAAATGTATTCTACATCTCTGCAGATTTTTCATTTTAAAATGTCCTTTATTTCTGTTGAAGACAAGTAAGTTGTCAGTAACGATCCAGCATGAATTTTAGTATTTTTACAAGCTGAAATGATAAAAAATGATGATTTCCAGAATGAAAGAAAACAGAATCAAAGCAAGTGAACAAAACACAATAAACAGAAGTCACCCTTAACTTCTCTGCCCTGCCCCTTCCGACCAATAAGAAGGACCAAACCAGACCAATCAATAAACCAAAAGATCGCACAAAACAAAAACAAAACTCAAATACAACTCCCGATGTCCAGAAATGACATCTTCCGTCAAATTTCTTCCATAAATCAGCTGGAGAAGTTTGTTTATCCTAGATTCCAGTTGCATTATTCAAACCAATGGACATATTTTTTTGAGCATGTGAAAAGATTTTAAGAATTTTCCAGTCCACGTGCTTGAAACCTGCAAAGAATAAATCATAAATATTTAATCATTATGCTCAGCAATAGATCTAAAATTGAACAATCAATCAGAGGTCACTATGAGCAACCATGTGTCTAAATGGGTGATGGTTAACAAAGCTAACAAGAAAGTAACTAAGTGATTTTTCTTTATTAAAAACTATAACAATTCATCTGTAAGTGAAATCAAATTCTGATCTCATTATGGGCTGTATAAGATGTGTGCTAATGTGTAAACATGCATATGAATTATCAAAATCCTATAGTATTTCTTTAAAATAAATAGAGAGTACACTCAGTAAGTTTGCAGAAGACAACAAGTTGGCAGTAAGTGTTGATCTGCCAGAAGGTAGGAAGGCCCCCCTGAGAGATCTGGACAGGCTGGATAGACTGTTCAACAAGACCAAGTGCCAGGTCCTGCACTTTGGCCACAATAACCCCGGGAAATGCTGCAAGCTTGGGAAAGAGTGGCCAGAGGAATGTGTGAATGAAATGAATTCGCTGGTGCTGGTTAATGTTTGGCTACACATGAGCCAGCAGTGTGCCCACATAGCCAAGAAGGCCAATGGCATCCTATCTAGTCTTGGAAATAGTGTTGCCAGCGGATGCAGGGAAGTGATCACACCCATGCACTGCTGAGGCTGCATCTTGAGTACTGTGTTCAGTTTTGGGTCACTTACTACGAGAAGGACATTGAGGCCCTGGAGCGTGTTCAGAGAAGGGCAACAAAGCTGGTGAGGGGTTTGGAGCACGGGCCTTATGAAGAGCAGCTGAGGGAACAGGATTTTTTAGTCTGGAGAAGAGGAGGCTCAGGGAGATCTTACAGATCTTGGCAATAACCTAAAAGGATGTTGTAGTGAGGTAGGATGTTGATCTCTCATGTAACAAGTGATAGGAATAGAGAGAACGGCCTCAAGTTGTAGCATGGGAGGGTCAGGTTGGATATAACAAACACACATGCACATTGGAGTGAGCTTACACTTTGTTTTTTTGTTTCTTATTTTTTGTTTTTGTTTTTGTTTATACTTCTGGCAGCAGTAAACTGAGTGAATTTTTTCCAGTCTTACACAAGATTCTTACACTCTACTTACCACAGAAAAAGAACGAAGGAAGTGTATCCCTCACACCTCAGCCCCTGACAGTACCCAAACTGAAAGTTCTTTTTAAATTCCTTTTATCAAAATATTTTAAAATATTCCCATTTTAACTAATGATTAGTGTAATTATAATAAATATAACTCCTGATTTGTTGAAGATGTATATTTGATGGAACATTTTCCTTGTAATGATATTCATTTATATTTATACAACATATTTAATAAACATATAAATAAGAAATATTCATACATAGAAGAATATAGAAGCATATTTATATTCAGTTTTACATTTATATTCTTCTTATATAGGACTGAGAGAGGGCAGCCTTTTAGGTTGGAGAATTTAACTAAACCCTAGCTATATTTCTTTCAGTTATAGATCAGAATATAGTTATATAGAATATATACCTTCTCAGCATCTCTGGCTAGGTAGTTTTCCATATTAATCATTTCTATGGCATCTAACTTACAAAGATCTGCCACTCGTAAATTGAAATTTCCTGTTTGGGGACAAATTAGTCATCCCTCCCACTTGGTTTTACCGTTCTTTGTCCTTCTCATGCTGATCTCATGTGATTCTAAGCAGAAGAGAGAAATCAGCATAATGAAGGAACACATAACTCAAATTTCCATGTCAGCCTGCCAGAGCTGGTACAGGTGGGAACAACACTGAACAGGAGAGGAGAATACTCTGTTTGCCAATATCTTCAGGGAGAAACAATTAAAACTAAATCTTGGCATGACTACAGAACTGGCAAGTAAAACATTGCAGTGAAAGGTTTCTCTGAAGAAAAATCTGTTGGTTTTGTTTGTTTGTTTGTTTGTTTGTTTGTTTTGTGTGTGTGTGCGTGTGTGAACTTAACACATGGATTCAGCTTAAAAGTCTCACATATAGATACCAGTTGCCACTGATGTATTACAATTTGAACAGTGTTAAAGGATGTCTCCCTTAACACTCAGAATTCTGTCAAATCACATTAGGGACTTAGTTATTAGACAGTGCCAACACACAGATCCAGAAGATGTGATGTCAGATGACTGGACAGTTGAAACTTAAAAGCCAATGACACTGACAAGGTACCTGCTATGGTCTGGTTTTCAGGATTGCTGGTCTGCAGTTGAAGTCAAACTAGAGCCAGAGAGGACAGCTGGAAGCCTCTTGGCCCTTCACTGCCAACTAATTTCAATCTTTCCCAGATATTGCAGTAAACAAGCCACTGGAGAGAGATTTAGAGACAAGTTATTTATTTAATAATGGTGTTATTTTTTAATATCTATATCCATAGAACAAATAGGAAATTAGCATCTCTTAAAAGGAGAAAAATGCCATTCACAGAAACCAAAGGTCTCTCTCTTTAACAGGCATTGCACAACAATAATAATGTGTTTCTACCTCAAATACACAATTGTATGCTATGTGTGATCTAGATAATGTTTTTCTTGAAATGTAAGCAGTATACAATTAATTTCCAGATAATTGGTTCCAATTTTTTTATATAAAAAGTTTTGTCAACTGACATTCTAACACTACGATTTGGTGATGCAACACAGGATGGAAAGGATCATTCAATTCTGTCTGTCAATTTCCTAGTTGTTACAGTCACCATATATAACCATCATATAAAGTTTCTAAAATAAGGTCGGTTTTTTATTATTATTTTCAGTCATTTTCTATGTCATTTTCTGCTCAAGGCTTGATAATCTTCTGCATGGCTTCTGAGACACTGCCAGTAATGACAACTTCTGTCATGTACTTTTGTCACCAGTCTCTATTCAAATATCTATTCAAAAGGAAAATCTGAATTCTGTCCTATATTAATGCAATGAAGAAAATCATAACTCCTATGAGATCCTTCCAGATTTGAAGATATTGGTAAATGCTCTTCATATTATTATTGGTAAGATGGTAAATTTGGATCAGATGGAAAATTTGTTTGTTTTTGAAGAAGTCTGTTTTTACTTATCATAAAATCACATATATGTTGAATAGCATAGTTTGGAAGTTACTTTAAAAATCACCTATGTAGGTCACTCTGGAAGTAATGTATCCTCTTTATTTCCATGGAAACTACAAGAGATACAAAGAACACAATAACAGTATTTGATAGAGCATATTCGCAGCTACAAAACACTCTTCAACGTAATCCCCCAACACAACTAACTATGCACTTTCAACAGCAACAAATGAGCCTACATGGCATGCTTGTAAATTTCTGCAGTGGAGATTTTCACAGCTGCTATGACAGAATCATTGCTAGGAAAATATTGCCCATACAGTCCATCTTTCATTGATCTGAACAGATGGAAGTCAGAAGATGCCAACTCCAGATGATATGGATGGGTGTGGTAGGACAGTCCAACCAATACTGGAAATATAATCCAGTCTTCAAACTGGAATGAGGCCTGGCATTATAATTTTTCAAGAGAAAAGTTTTCTTCTCTGGCCTGACTCTAAAAGTTTGAGCCTTCATCTTACTCAGCATCATGATGTCACAATCAGAGTTGATAGTTTGCCTGTGTTCCTGGAAATCTAAAAAGATCACTTCTTTCATATCCTAAAAGACAGTGCACATCACTTTACCACCTGAGGACTGTATCTTGAATTTTTTCTTCAATAATTTACATGTTACCACACCACGAACTGATGTTTTGACTCCAGCTCATAGTGGTGACACCATATCTTGTCACTGCTTATGATACAATCCAGGAAACTGTCACCTTCAGCCTTGTATGTGTTCAATGGGTCCTGACCAAGTTTCACATGGCATTCTTTCCTGTATGAGCGTTTGTGGAACATATCTAGCACAAATTCTGCAATTTTCTAATGTCACCACCACAATTTCCAATGCACTGAAACTGATTTTCAGCTCTGTACACCATTCACTACAGGTAATTAATTAATTTGGGTGGATAAGCTGACTGAGAAGCTCATCATTTTGTGGTATTCTAGCTGAGTGCACCTGTATGTAATTTGTTTCTTCTTTCACACTGCTGTTGCCACTGCTGAAATACACCATTCACTGCCTCATTGTGCTCACATCCACAGGCTGGTCTCCATAAATGTTTAGCAAGCGCTGAAGAATGTCATTGGGTGCAATTTTTTTCCACAGGGAGGAATTCAGTGACAGACTTCTTTTTCATACGCAATTCCATGTCAGACGTCATTTTGTCAGACTGCCTCCCTGCTGCCACCTGTCACATAGCAACCAAATTCAGAATAGTAACAAGAAAGTTCAACCTCTAATGCCATACCATCAACATCCACCTCTGACCAACCAACTGTGGGCCAACATAAAATGGGAATCATTAATTTTGGAGCATCTCTCACAGCTGCAACCAACCTACCATGTGCAGGGTTGCAACCTATCAGAGAAACATATTCCTGTGCCGCATGACCCTCTGAGTAAATAATTTCATCCTAACATCTACTGCAAATCTCCTGTTTTAGTTAAAACCATTCCCCATTGTCATATTACTATCAGAGAATGTAAGAAGACTGTATCCATCCTGTTTATAAATTTCCTTTGAGTACTGGAAGGTTACAGTGGTCCTTCTTTGGAGCCTTATCCATGGTAAACAAGCCCATCTCCCTCAGCCTTTCTTCTTAAGACAGGTGCTTCAGTCTTTCTTGGGCAGGGGGCCCCAGGCCTGGATACAGTACTCCAGATTGAGGCCTCGCAAAAGCAGAGTAGATGGGGACAATTGCATCTCTCTCCCTACTGGTACCCCCTTTTTGATGCAGCCCAGGTTACAGCTGGCCCTTGGGCAATGAGTATACTACTGAATCATGTTAATTTTTTCATCAACCAAAACCAGAGAAGGAACTCCAGTGACACTGAGTTCTTCTCCCAGTCTGCACACACATCTGGGATTCCTTCTTTCATCATGACTTAAAATAGATCTTTCCTAGTAGTTTCATAGCTTTTATAAATGCTGTATGAGACTAACAATAAAACAGCAACAACAGAATAGTAACAAACAAAAAGAGAAAGAAATTTAAACTTTTCTCACTGTATTCTCTTTTAAAATAAAACTATCTTGAGCATTTCGGTATTGCCTTTTCCCAAAGAATCACTCTACAGTAAGAAAATGTTTTACAGCAAGGATTGTCTACTAAACAATCTAATCAAAATATTATCAAACAATTAAGCTGTAGTAGGCTGTTTAATGAAGTGATTTTATTGTGGTTAGAACATTAATAGTAACAGAGCTAAGCTGCTTTGCGCTCTGTGTACCAAACAGCCTAGAGTAATGTGAGCTGACTAACAGCCAAATAAAAGGAAGGACCTGTGACAGACAATATACTTGTGCCAGTCTAAATTTCATCACACATTATTGAGCATGGAAATGATAGAAAGGAATGTCAAGAGTTTTTATGTAATACGTAATACAGTTAGCTCCATGATAATGGGGGGCCTTCTGCATTCTTCCTCACAGCTGCACTGTGATCTAACAGGGATTTAAATCTTAACAGGAACTTGAAATTGCATTTTTGATAGCTGTGTGAAAAGGAAGTTTAGAAATTTATTCAGAATCAGAAACACTCTTGGGTTGTTACTAAGGATGCTGTATCAGCATGTAATTTACAGATAGTTGCCAGAACCCAAAGGTTGAATTGGCTTCAAAAGGAGAGAAGAATAGTCAAGTTAATGAGGAAATGGCCTGTCTGAATCTTTGCTGATTTAAGCTTTTCTAAAACTCAGTATCTGTCAGATTTTTGCTTGCTGTAGTAAGAGGCTAGTGATAGGATATCTAGCCAATCTTGAATGGAGAAAGAAGTAGTGTATTTCAAGACTTTGTCCCCAAAGCAATAATCAAATTTCATTAGGAAAGTCCATTGTTACTGAATATCAGCAAAGAAGGAAATTGATAGAGTGTGAAAACACAGAGCTAAGTCTAGATTTAAATCTGAAGCTCCTAGGGACAGAGTGTATTACCATAGCATAAGTGAAAAAAATAAAAAGGTGGATAATGTGAAAAACTGTAATATTTCAATGACCTAACATAGTTTTCCCAGCTACAGAATTTAGAGCTGTGATTCGTGAGCTATAGTAAGTTATCTTTAAAAGTGATACAAGTTACTATCAGTTCTAACTCTACCACACTAGAGCAGAGCTCTCACAAAAGAAAGAATCTCTGCATTTCAGCTGACCTTTATAGAAAAACCTCATCTTATCAAACCTCCAATAGAAGTTGTTTTTAATTTTAAGAGTGTTGGATCTTGTACTGAAAGAGCTGAGCTGAGGGTATAGCTTCTCTTCCAGTGATTCTGCATGTCATGGGGGCAGAAGCATAACAGTGCTACTTCTTCAGAACTCCACCATAAATTGCCAGGGACACTGCCTTCATATTGGGCCTGCGAGTTTATGGATGCCTATATAGTGGATTCTGTATCCTGAGTAGCTCATGGTGGCATAGCTTAGAAGACTTGCAGAAGCAGTGCTACTCTCAACCTGTCCTCACATTTAAAGACAAGATGAGCTCAAAAGTTCATTTTCTTTAGTCTCAGTCAGTTTTGCCACTGCCTCACTCTTTCTGTATATGCATTTTGTGATAAGAGTGCATGAACTCATAATATTCTTACTACCACAAAACTGTATCTGTTGGTGTTAAGATATGAGCAACAATCACCTTTACTGTGGTAATGTATGTTATCTTACAGCAGTAAATATTGTATAGCATGGAACTTACTAGTTTCAGAGAGAGCCAAGTTCCATTACAATCATAACAGAATAAGAATGTAGAAAAAGTTGGTGAGATTTAAATAAACTTCAACTTACACTGTGAATTTACCTTACAACAGCTTATTCTATTTCATTTTTGACACCTAATCTCATCTGAATTTTGCTGAAATGTGAAGAAATTATGAGGCCAAAGCATTTTTTTCTTAACAGTAACTGAAGCCAGAAAAGATGGGACACAATGCACTGATTACAGTAATTCTCTCTTGCAAGCGACATATTCCTCTGCTTCCAAAAATATCTTTTTCCACCCACCATCAAAGTGTTTCCTAATAACAGAGAGAGCCCTAAGGGGATGGTTGCTGTGAGATAATTAGATAATGTACTCCTGGGATCTGAGGTGTCAGAGGCATGGCTTAGCTGTGTTTTGCTTCATAACACCCCAGAGATGTGATATAGGCAACTGAAGTATCTGTTTCCACTTATGCTTCATTGCTTCAGCAAGCCAGATCACTCTCATGCAAACCTTGATGACACTTCTGGGTCTAATATAGTCTATGCTTATGAGTTCTGCAACACAACCATTTCAACAGTGTTAGCAATAATGTGATACAAAAATTACAGATCTCACCCAAATAAATAAACAAATAAATAAATACCCCCAAAATGCAATTTTTCATTAGTAGAAATTGATTTCTGAAAAACAAAAATTTTCATGTGAAAATAATATCCTTGAAGGAAATTACCACACTATTTGTTTGCTCTTCTCATTGCTCCAGTTGGAGGTATTCCACTGTCATATACATATTTAAATTTTGACTGGGGTTGGTGTCAGTGGTTTGCAGGACAGTTTGACCTGGTACCGTGACAATTGAGGCAGGGGACCCATGGGCCCACACCCCGGAGAAGGGGAAGGGGGAAAGGGAAAACGGAGAAGGGAGATGGGCCTAGGAACAAAACAGCGGCAATGATCTGAGGAGGAAAGCTAATTTACTAAATAAGATAGCAGAAAGGAAAATAACACAATATAATACAATATAATTGGAATTGAGGCTAATGAATCAAATAAAATGGGCAAGAGAGAGTGTCCAATAAACCCAAGGCCTTACACTAACACTGAAGGCGGACAGCAGCGAGCACCCACTGCTGAGGCGATCCCAAAGGAAAGAGAATGTCCCGTGACTGCAGAAAGTTTTTATCTTTCCCTCTGGGTGGAAATACGTAAAAATGCAAAGCATCACAAAGTCCTCTGGGGAATGTAGTTCTTCTCTTCTGAGACAGGTATACCTGGAACTATCGATGATCCACAGAGCTGGAGCATTAACTCTTTAACTTCCAATACACTATATGATGTTATGATGGGGAATAACAATAATACAACAAAGATCATAAAACCATAACAGTTGGGAATGGATTTGGGAATGCCAAGTACAAATTCCTTAGTGTCTCTTCCTCTGTAACTAGGAAAATATGGAAGAGCTAGCCATACAAAAATCCATTCTAAGTTCAGATTGGGCTTTTAAATCTGTTCACAATTTTGGATCTATAACTGTGAGGAAAAATAACATTAGACACTTGCCAGTTCTCCCAGCATTTTTTCTTGAGTAGAAATGCCTAGGACCTCTGCACAGATCACAGAATAGTCTTGCAGGAGCAATTTCTTGCCAATAATCCTATAAGATATTAGAAGTATAATGGGGACAGCATCCCTGAGTCACACTGTCTAGCAAACATTAAGCAATCTAGCAAACCCTTATCCATAACACAGATAATTTGATCAAAAGTCACTAAAAGAAATTTTTTCATTATGGAAAAATAGATCTGGATCCATACCACCTCAAAATTTGATATGGAATGCATTGAAGATAAAAAAATTGAAAATTCAGTTTTTCCATCTTTTTCCTTTTAAGAAAAGGAGGGAAGGAGAGAAGAAGAGAAGAGAGAGAGAGAGAGAGAGAGAGAGAGAGAGAGAGAGAGAGAGAGAGAGAGAGAGAAAGAGAAAGAAAGAAAGAAAGAAAGAAAGAAAGAAAGAAAGAAAGAAAGAAAGAAAGAAAGAAAGAAAGAAAGAAAGAAAGAAAGAAAGAAAGAAAGAAAGAAAGAAAGAAAGAAAGAAAGAAAGAAAGAAAGAAAGAAAGAAAGAAAGAAAGAAAGAAAGAAAGAAAGAAAGAGAAAAAAATAAAGGAAGGAAGGAGGGAAGAGGAGGAAAAAGGACAAAGGACAGTTCCTTGTTCTTCATATTTTTATATTTCAAACCTCTATTGTATGAGTGGTCAAATATTTATTTCCAGTAAGTTGCCTGAATTACTGCTTTCACAAACACATACACACACACATAGAAACACATGAAATATATTTTGCGATCTCCGAAAATTTGTGAAAACATTATAAAAATATTCGGTATTCATATTTCCCTCCAAAATTTATATAGTGATTGACAGTGGGAATGTTTATGGATGATAATATTTTCCGTAGTTATTTTTGTTTCCTTTTCTCCTGAAACTGTGATTATTGACTAAGCGCTGCCTTTCAGAATACCACTGACAATGTCTTTAAATTACTAGGTATTGGAGGTAAACGCAAGCCTCCTTAAAAAGGCTGAAATCAGATTGAGAGTACTCAAACTAATTGATTTTTCATCCATAAATACTGGCATTACTGAAGTCGGATGTTCTCCAGTAGGGCACAATTTATCCTGGGCACCTGAACTTTAGTAATAATTTGCTACACAAAGAGCTTTTTGCTTTTGTTAATTATGTTGATTTCCAAGCACATATGAGATGAAAAAAATGAGGGTGACATCATGAATGGATTTATTTAGAAGGTGGAATATTTTTCTTAATCAGTATCTGCTATGCTGCTATTAAAAATAGCAGCAAAGTCACAAAGCATTTCTGATACTGTTCAAACAAATAACAACAAACCAACAGTCCAACTTTAAAACTATGACAGGATAATATGTTACATAATGTCAGGACTAGATCACACTCTCCCATTATGATCAGCATCTTAGGTGTTTTCAATAAAGAAAATCCAATTGTGGATCTAATTGTGTCCAATTGTGTCCAATTAAAAGAATAACTTTCTTGAATTATGAAATAAGAGCAAATTTTAACTTACACTTGGATTTATTTAAACATTTTTGAAATATTTGTTTGTGTAAAGATTTATGTATAAAAGATTTTTGGGTGTGAGGGATGTACTCATATCTATCTATCTACTCAGTGCTTGCAAACTACCCATCCACTGTGGCTCTGACACAGGCTTGTGATAACAACTCTCTAGCTGCAGGTGAAGATCTATGCCAGTATCAATTACAGCCTCAAACAGGGTAAAACGTGCATTTATTCACCTGATGTTTCTATTTGTTTGGGTGGTTGCCAGGTAACAACAGCAGTATTGCTAGGGTTGCATGTTATTTATTAGTTGCTGTCATACTTCATTATGTGCTAATATGTTCTAAATGAGTAGAGGGTCATGGCTCAAAATAGAATATTTTATCTCAGACAAACAGTATGTTTTGAAGACCACGTAATATATTATAAAGAAATCAACTTGGCTCTAATTTTACTGATATACAAATTATGAGATAATACATACAATCTAATCCTCAACACATTTAATGTGGCCATGATGCTAATTTTCTGTTCTTTAAGTGTTCACTTGAAAAATTTCTAGATTTACTTTTAATAAATACATATTCAAGATGAGACGTTTTCTTCTATTTCATAGAAGAAATTACATTGACATGACATGATTCACAGAATCATGTGAACAGAATGACAACAGAATTCATTTTCTTATTTTGTGGGCATGGCATAATAAATCTCTGAATAATTGTTCTTGTGCCTGTTTGTATGTCACCCAACAATTAATTTCCAGGTGGAATTATTAAAAAGAAAATTCTTCAGAAGATAAGAGTGATTTAACAAGCAGTGCTAGGATTGGAAGGACATCACATGGCCTAATTTCTGCTTTGTAATAATTATGGGACTTTATTATATCTATTATATCCACCTCAAAAATTGAAACCAAAATATCTGATAGAACTAAGCAGAAACTCAGAGCAGAGAGTTAAAACCAGACCATTCTGAAATGCACACACGTTCTCTATCTAAATATTTTCATTCATTTGCCTCTTGAATTTCCTGACTTGGAAATGCACCTGTATCTTACATGTTTAAGCAGGTATTTAAATCACACTACATTAAAGGGTTTAAATCATATCCTCATTGCTTTCCAAATTAAAACTAAGTTCATTACATTAGTAGTAGTTTAATATTTGGCACAAAAAGTTTCAAGAATGGCTGCACTGGAAGTATATACACATTCAATTTACAAATAGGAAGGAAATGGGTACAGTACTGAAGATTTTTACATTCTTTCTGAAGAATGAACAGCTCACCAAGTTTGTGTATCTTCCATCTTTTTTAATTCAGTTTTCACTTTTGTAACCTTCACAATAGTTTTGAATGTTCAGACATCCAATATCTAACACAGATTCCTGAGGAGGATCACTTGGAAAGTTATATAAAGTAAGGTGAAGGACTTCATTAAAAGAAGTGACCTCAAGCTAGAACACAAGCTCTGATGATGGTCAAGAGACTCGTTTTGCAGATGATTGTTGAGTCAGTAGATGGGACCATGGAGGGCTGAAGAATAGGACCAATGAGAAGGAACAAGGAAGAGCGAAGCAACAAATCAGAAGCCACTTGGCTGATGTGGCCCAATCCGAAGTTGTTTATTACAAAATTTGTCCATTAATACTGTTCATGTTTGGAATAAAGGGGCTTTGTGTTGACTCTTATGGATTCGTTGTGAAGTCCATGTCTTCATATTATGACTCTCATAGAGTCATCATGAAGTCTGTTGTTTTCTTCCTGCAAATTCCCTAATGAATTTATGGATTTTCTTTCTTAGTTGGCTCTAAAATCTCTGAGACTATTAATCTTGTATGATTTCAATGCTCATGTTGACAGTTTAGAAAATATGTTTGCTTTCATTCTTATTTTTCACCTTACAGGCAAAATCATGTTTATCTGGTTTGTCTGTCATGCCTCTGATAACTCATGACTACAGGTGAGCATGAGTCAGCTGCAGGAGCACAGGTGAAGGCAATTCATCTGTGTGACCAGAAGAGGTGGAATCTGGCTCCATCTCTCCTAGACCCCATTTAAGGGCTCACCAGGATAGGGGAAGGTTCTTTTATTGGAGATCCCTCTTTTGTGGAGTTCTATCAGTGGACTTCGATCTTCAGAGATAGGTGAGCACTTGTGTTATCGGGTGTCTCTTTATCATCTAGATAATCCATCTGAAAATATGGTGTCTATCCTGACCAATAAGACCATTTGGTACTGTTCATTTGGGTCATCACACTGCAGTAAACAAAGATAAAAATATTTCTTTCTAGAAGATCACTATTCTAAGTGCATCTTGAGATCTAAGCACACAGCATGAGACTTACAGTCATTTTTCAAAAAAGTACTGTAAGAAACCTTAGTGACATGCATACTTCATCCTAGGGGATACTTCATACCAAGGGGTAAGGAGCACCTGGACCTAGGGTTTGATTTCCCTTGGTGCCACACAGTGGTAACCATAGCAGGAAAGGCACCTATTGAGGGTGATTTTTAAGCTCTAGCTTCTTGAAATTCTTTGGCAAGACCCTTGTCATTTTAAAGGAGTAATCTTCTTTTACTCTCCATCAACTAATGTAGATTTAGCTATTCTACACTGATTATTTTATGTTTCAAGATAAAGGATCATGTTTTTCTTATTATCTGATGTCAGTCAGATAATCCATAAATGATACATTCAAAATAAAAATATGAAAATAATAATTAAAAAGAAAAAAAACATTTGGAACTTATTAACTTGCTTTATGGGTGAAATAAAAATAAAATCAAAGAAAGCAGAAAAAATAATAACATCAAAAAATTGGAGGAAGAACTTCTTAAGTGACAAATAATATAGTTAGGGGCAACAGAGAAAATCTTGGAACGCTCACACTCAGCATTAAAAGTCTTTCTTGGAGACAATGTGAATGTAGAACTGGAACAAGTTGTCCAGAAAGATTAGAGAATTTCTATTCTTGGAGTTTCTCAAAATTAAGGTAAACAAGGCCACAGCTGACCAGGTCTGCTCTTAAGTGTTAGTTCTTCTTTTATTGAACTAGTTAACCTTCCAACTACTTGATGGTAAATCAGGAAAAAAGTCCAAAAATACAGAGGAGAACACTGGAAGTAGCTTCATAAAGACTGCATTCATTAAATCAATGATCTTTTATTTGTGTATACCCTGCTGTGGATTCTGAGGTTGTCTTTTATGCTGAAAACATGCAGAAATATCATTTGGATTCTTTATATCTCCAACAGACACTATGATATTTGCTTTTGCTAATAATGAAATCTTGTACCAGATTGTCACTGTTCTAGCAGTTCACTCTAAAGTTGTGATTTCCTCTGCCACTTTTCCTATTTCTGTTAAAAATTCTCTTAACATTGTACATTTAATAGGTCTTTAAAAGCTAATATTAATGAACGAAACTTGTAAATGTCAGGAAATATGCAAACTTTAGATAGTTTCTTTCTCTGTTTTAGTGTTTCCAAGAAATAATATAGATATGCACATACTTATGGGCTGTATCCTAAGGGTAGGAAGAAATGCTTTCAATTTAAAACATGAAAAGTCTTCTGTCTGTGACTTTTCCTGGCATGTTTTTTTTTTTAAAGAAAAAAAGTAGATACTTCTGTACTGAATTTAAAGCAAACAAAGAAAAAGCTGATTATCATTGTGCTGCTAACATGCTTGTGTAATCATCTGAATAAAAGCCTGATGCACAGCTGTTTTTTCTGAATGTACTTTGTAGGAATCTACATTTGGATTTTGAAAGCCTAATTAAGTACTCACTTCAAAACAAGGTTCCGTAGGCCTCTCTGTATTTCATCCTAGCTATAAGTCTTTTACTCACAAAGCCTGAATGGGCTGAAATTAATTAATATCCATAGTACTATTTTCAGCCAACAATATGGAGAACATTGCTCTTAGGTTTTTAATAACAGGAGAGGCAATTCTGGGATAATGTACTAGAAAGAAATAAACCTTTCAGTAATATCAAATCTGTTCTTATACACATCCAATGCTAGTGAGGACTAATGGATATTTTTGCACTCTAGCATTCCCACAGTTACTGGTCTAGCTGAAGGGGATGCATTACTAACAGGGGTGAGGGATTCCAAGGCATCCATAAAACCTTTAGAACACTTTCCAAGAGAGATTTGATTGGGGACTTGCATGAAATTTATACACCTTTTTACAAAAATGCTGTTCTCATTTTGTGCCTGTTACTGCTACCTATTTTTTTTTTTGGAGAACCTGCATTGTATAACTGTACCAAATTTAAAATTTTTCACCTAAGAAAATTAAGCTTATATGATCTTGTAATCTACTTGTATCATTTTTTTTCTCATTAACTTTGTAACCTATTGGTTAGAGGAATGGAGTCAGTGACAGCCCTACATAATGGACATAAAAACATAGTAAATCTGAGTCCATGAGTCCACTCAGCTTCTCAGCAATTAGAGTATAGTGTCCTGTAAAGGAAATAAAAAAGCACACTATACCAGCCAAAAGTAATGTTGACTATTCACTTTAAAGGTAGAAAAATTATGTAGATAGCAGCTAAACATAAACATAAGATGGTGGAGGAGACTGAATAATTTCAGTGAGGAAAAGGCTGCAGGAAATTTATGAATTAGAATTGAATTAGAATGTCAATCCACTACTAATGGAGATTCTTTGTAATAAATTCACAAAGATTGCCGTGTATAAAACATTCTGTAATTGGTAATTCTGATCAGCCTTATGACTATGTTACATTAAGATTTTAAAAGGCATTTTATGGAAGCTATGCTGTGACTCACCTAGGATTTCTTTCATTGTTCTTGTCCTCCTTTCCATGGTTGTATTATATTAACTGTACTATGAGCAGTTCAATGGTTATGTTACATAAAGGCCCAAACATTTGTCTCCTTCATATGCATGAGTAAACACCTCAGAAATGTGTGAAAAAGTGTGGCTTACCTGAGCATAGGTAGATACTTTGAAATTGACTTTGTCCTGAAAAAGTATTAAAAAATTGTTTGACAAGCCACAGTGCAGAAAACAGAATGGATTGTATGTTATGAATTTTTAATGTTTATTCATCATCTCTTGACTGCAGTATATAATAATAATAACTTTAGGAAAATGGTTTATATATTATGCCATTGACGCAAGTGTCACATGTATATATGAATGTATACAAGTTCAAAGAAGTTTATACGTTTACACTACACAAAAGGAATAGTAAGTTTTGTAGGTAAAATGAATTTTACATAAATCATGTCATTTTATTGATAACTAAAAGCAGTACAGCCTGCTGACTGTGAATCATGTGGAGAAATTCAATAACACATTTTCTTTATCATGTTTCCGTGTCAAATGTCATTTTATTAGACTGCCCCTCTGCTGCCATCTGGAACAGGAAAATTAAAACTTAATGGTAGTGGGAAGGTTCAACCTCTACTGCCATATCATCACCATCTGCCTGTGGCATCATGGGCCAAGAAAATAAAACAGTCATTACTTCTGGAGCATTTCTTCTACATTCTTCTCCTACCCTGAGATTTGATAACAGAGAAGCAACTCTTAAGTTCTTGTAACAAAATATGAGTCAGGTCTTGTGGGCTTTCAAGAATGTTATTGCCTTGCTAATTTGGATTGTTTAAATTAAAGGTTTCAAGATCAGGATGCTTTTATCAAGATTGACTTTCTATATATTGCCGGATGTAGGGTTTCAACAAGTAGTGCTAATATTGGGTTCAGTAGCACATCACTGAAATAGGACAAACTTGAACTAAGGTTGCTATGTGATCAAGTGTCTAGCATGAACATTTCAAAGCCGCTACAATCCTAAATTCCAAAAAAGTATGGACATCATTTCCATTTTCATTTGTTTAGCATCTTTACACATCAAATTTTTTGGTATTTTCTGGATTAGAAAGCTTTCTACTCACTGTCAATGCATCATATGAAAGTCACTAATATACATAGATTATCTCATAATATTTATTGTTATAAGCAGATGGAGCTTCTCTCATTTCTCACAATAAATTCTGTCTTCAAAGGACAATGATAACTCTTGAAACTGTTGTGTTTTATCTCAGGAGAGAAAGACAGTTTTGTTGATGATCACAGTTATGCTAAATGGCAAGGTCACCATCCAAAAGCAGAGATAATTAAAATAAGTGACCTTTTTTTGATTCAAATTATTTATTTTGTCTTAGAACATCTTATTTACTCAGTTTGAACATGGAAATTATTTTAAGTAAAAATAATCATCATGCAGAATAGAACATATGATCTTATCTTTGGCTGTACGTACCAAATTAAACAAAAATTTAGCCTGCCACTGTCACTTTTTTCATGAAAAAAGCCTTGAAATAAAACTTCAAATTATTAGAAGTTGTGAGGGGCACATTCTAGGTGTGTAAGAGATGTTCTGTTTTCTCTGTTGACTCTGTTCTACAGTTTATGAATATTTAAACTATCGTTGCTGCTCAATGTCCAAGAGATTTTAAGACTTCAGTGATCTGTATTCTAGCTCAGAAACAAATTCCAAAAAATAGAGATGCAAGGAGCCTTGTTTTAGAATAACATGTAGTTAGAAAATTGATTGAGATTATGGGAAGCACATTTTCTAATCAGCTTTTTGGCTAATTTAGAGTTAGGTCTTTCATGTAATTTCAGCCTGGAAATGGCTTTACTATTTTCTCTGCCACATTCCACTAAGAGATTTGCCTTCAGCTTTTCATATTCCAGAATCTTTAACTCTCTTTCGAACTTATGTCCTTCCAAACTATACTGTCATTCAGGGTGTAAAAATGGTCTACGTTCACTACTACTGGAGATGTACCTTGACAATTGATTTTTTTAAATATAGTCTGATCATAGTTAGAAACTTTGTGCTGTGGTGAGTACTTATTCTCCACAGGAACTCACAGTCTCTAAGATATTCTACAGAGCTCTCTTGTCTTGCTGAATTTCAAGACCTGCCCATGGAGCTGTTATCTTGCTGCATCGCTTCAGGAGGAGCCAGGTTAAGGGTTTGCTTCTATGACTAACTTGTTGGGGGGGCGCCACCTGCTACCATGTCCCTGTGTGCTTCAGTATTAATCGTACACACTTTTTTTTCTGTATCAGAACTGGTTTATTCTCACTGCAGATGGGATTCATTGCGAGTCTCAACTTGTGCAACAATCAATACTATCTGCAGCACTTACTAGCTCACAGCATGTGGCACATCACTTATTTGTCTCGGGCACAACACAGAAGAACAGGAAAGCAGTTTTAAAATCACATTAAGTTGTGTCTTTACACCATAAAGCAAATGGTGTGGGGTGCTTACAGTGGAGTGTGACATGATGTGAGACTGTCAAAATGAGTAGATAGGGAGAAGATTTTGCAAGTAAAACAGCCATTCATAACAAATTGTATCATCTCAGCTTGTTGAAAAATGTATGTGACAACTTCTAGACTTAGGCTGGTACTCTAAAGGAAATGGAATATTAGGCAGTATTTAAAACTTCAGGAAAAACTAACATCATGATTTCCTTAATTTGCTCAAGAGAATCCACTTACCAAATATTTTACTCTTTTTACTGTTATTTTTAAAGGGAATCAGCTCTTACTAACTGAACTCTATATTTGAAGGGTAAGATGCAAGCAGTTTCTGCTGCTGTTTATCACCTCAAATAACAAAATGTTGATTGTCTATAAGGAATAAATCAAACCTGATTAAAAATGTAAGCCTAAATGCTTTTTATTATGCACATTCTTTTAAAAGCATTTTATCAAAACATACTTTTCCATGTAAAATGATCATTTTCCAGAACAAAGTCAGGAAGTAATATTTTATACTGAAACAGCTGGAATTGAAAATTCTGTTTGGATTTGTCAGAATGACAATTTTTTTTTTTACTGATTTACTACTGATTTATTTATCTTCAGATCTCCTTTCTTGAATGAGCTGGTTATGGGAGTGCATGTAATTAAAAAATAAAATAAATAGAAGATCATACTACTCAGAGAATTCAGTTCATTAGGTATATCTATGGACTATCTTACATAGATGGCAAGTCGAATCACAATTACAGTACCTCTGTGATGATATAAGGTTGGGCTACAATAAATGATCAGTTCTTTCTGCAAAGATTTTAGTTGAATAGGAATTAAACATCTTGACTTTCCCATTTTAATTCAACTTTTGATGAAATCATGCTGAAATACCAATATTTCATGCAGTATTTTGAATTAGAGGCAAAATTCCAAAGCAAATTCCCACTACACGTTCTTTGATTTCCTGTATGGCGAAAATAGATTGGCTTCTTTATAGAGGAAGCTAAACTAAAGGGTCTGTTTTTTTGAGGTTTCAAGGAAACAGATATTTCTGAACATTTCTGAATGAAGTTTGTAACTGTGGACATATTGCAATTGTAGGGGAGTTCAGCAGTGAAGCAGCCTTTCATCTACAATCTGACAAAAATTAATCAAATTTGGCAGACACTACAATAGAACTGAAGCACAGATAAATATACGAGCAGACTTTATACCTGGCTTCTAGTCAAGTATGAATTCAAAACACACCTGCTTAGCTGTTTAACTGCACTATTTCAAACCATGTACTTTGGTGTTGGTACTAAGCTTCACCAGCAGTGGGATATAGACTACAACTGAAGCCATTAATTTCAAATTCTTTCACACCATAAGATCTCATTTGAAGAAAAAAGAAACACAATAATTAAACTTTTTCTTTCTTTTGAATGGTATTTTACAAAAAGTTGTTATAAAACACAGTGAACCATTATTACCTGCTTCACTGAAGTATTTTTCTAGTGCAGCTACTTCAACCTTTCATTGTGTAAGAATGATGTTCTGAAATAATATCTTGCCATGTCACCATAGATACATGTTCTAGTTCCTTAACAACAAATTTTATGGTATGTGGTCTACTTGGTGCATTTTATTCTCTCTCTTTTTCCATGATAAGGCTGTGAAGATTACAGTGCACAACAATCACTTTTTAAATATATCTCAATAAAAATACATTTGAATTTTAAATCACAATCTTAAGTTCTATAGAGTTTCTTATGCAGAACAAATACTTTGTCCATGGCTTCTGAGGTGGTATCTATTATAGTCAATTTTCTGGACTGTGTAAAATACCTGTATGTTGGGAGACTTCAGAGTAGATCTAGCCTAGCCATATTAGCATAATTTCTCTGAGTTTTCATGTTCATTAACTTAGACAGTTTTCATCATCATTTAATATTAGGAACCGTCAATACTTCTACTGACGACCTACTTTCTGTTCTTTCTTGCTCTTCAGAGCAATGCAGAGTTGTGCTAATAGATACATGCATCAATTATTTTCATATTGCTAATATTTATTACACAATCAAGTGAATAAAAAAGCTCTAGGAGTTTGGAATATGTCTGAGTGCAAATATGTGAAAAGAATTTTAAATATTCATTTTTATGTATGTTTACTTCCACCGTAACAGGACTTCTATTTAATGAATTCTAAGCAAAGTACAATTTTCTTAATAATAATACTACATCCATTTTGATGGAATATATTTAAGCAGTTCAGTAACTCAAGATGCCTGTGTATAATTTGACATATCTTGAATGCCTTATATTTGTGCTATATATATAATTATAACTATATCTGCTGTATATGTATTTCCAATGATATGCCCTTTCTTGATTGCATTTCTGATAATGTAATGTACATTAAGTAAAGATAAAATAGAAAGCATAACCTTTATCAGGAATTATGTACTGTCACTGTACATTCTGATGCTGAGGGGTTCACAATTTTTGCTCATAAAGTCTAAAATAAACTAAATTTAGTAATTCATAGATAATTCCATGACAAAAATTTAATGTTACGAATTCAAATTAAGGGCAATAATAATTGTTCCACTGAAAAACTATAAACAAGTGGAAACCAGGATTTGTTGTTGATTGTTTTAACCTTTTCTTGAGTTTTTGATCCTTGCACTCACTGAAGTAGGATAAATGATTGTTACTTTTCATAAAATTTCTGCATTAACTATGTTACAGGTAAGAATTTTCACAAAAAAGTACTGTGCTAATGTTGCCAAACATATTGTAGAGCATGTACTTATTTATTATCTATTTGTTTACCTGTTAGAAAATATAGAATCAAATGTAACTTCTGATATTTTCAAGTGATGCATATAAAATGTCTTTCATTAACTCAGTTTCATTCATTGTGCAGTTAGTGCAGAGGTGAATCCAATAAAAGGTAGGGGAAAGATATGTTGCTTTCACATAACCTCAGAATTTTTGAATTTATTCACTACATACATATACTTCTCTTTCTAAGACAATGTGAATTTGATTTACAGGACAGTTGTGTACAGTGTAATTGATTGTCTTCTGTAACATAGCTGGAAATATATCTCATGAGAAAAGAAAATTTTCCCTTTAACAGATTTAGCTGCTCTCTGAGGTAAGCCAATTTTACCACAGAGTGATTAATTGTCATTTTTCTATGGTATGGTTAATTTTTCTTTAAACATTTTAGTAGATAAGAATAATGTGTGGTTTTTTTTTTTAAGATTCAGTAGTGCCTAGGTTACCTATTCAACAATAAACAAAATTTTTTTTCCTATTGCTCATCTGTTGCAACAGTTGTCTTAAATTTTTCTAGAAGTTTTGAGGTCTGACAGCACACTGTGAAACAACAGAATTAGTACTCTAGAATCTACCTATTTGTATCATTCTAGGGTTTTAACACGTTTTGAGCAAGTGGTTTTTCTATGATATTTACTCTACATTACCCTTCAGAATGTCCTTCACTACAATGAACAAAATATGTCATGTTTGGGGAGATTTTCTCAGTCTGGTAGAGGGCTGAGGAAGAGACTATTTCTTGTTTCATAATGGAAGTGTATTAGCGCTTTATAAATATATTTCAGCCAATAAAGAGACCATTATTCATTAGTTCCTAAAAACTTTGATTTGCGTTACTTTTAGGTAACAGTAATTAAGAATAAAGATTTGGTACATAAAGGGAATGCAACAGAGTATCCATACATTAAATAGAAATGAAGCAGATGCATCCTTGTTCTCATGGCATCCTCCTTGAAGTCTTGCCTAAGTTAAATGTAAATTTGCATAGTCATAGTGCATATATCTGGAGGTAGAAATAAAGGGGAATATGATATATTGGGAGGTGCAGTGTTGAGAAACATTCTACTCTCTATATGCGTGATCTGTTATCATTCAATTGTTTTGATTTTACCACAGTAAGAAACAAAGCTTTCACAACCATGAAACTAGATAGATTTTAAAACAAAGCAAAGTGGTTCTTCATGCTCAATGCAGACTTGAGTATGTGTCACCAACACGGAAGTGGTGACAGGGAGCACTATGGAAAAAAAAAAAGATTAATGATACTAGAATTCACCAGCTTAGTGCTTACACTGCACTTTCAGTTTGCAGGGACAAACTGTTTGTTTTCCTTTTTAGATTGCTTACTACTGCTTGATTTACTGGGCAGCAGAGTGAAGACAAGCTTTTAAATAACTATGGCATGGCTACCATTCTTCTCAGCAAGTAACTGAACTTCTTTTGGAGACTGAAAAAGATTACTTTTTCCAGGAACATAATGTAACATTTCTTGCTATTGGGATTTCTTTCAAGAAATAGAGACCATAGAGGGTATTTCAGTTGAAACCCATTTCTTATCTGGAGCATCTTTGGGATCTTTTGGCTATACAGAAAAATTGAGTAATTGAAGTATTTGTGAATAGATCCCTGAAAAATTATATGGGCAGTAATACCTTTAAAATATACAAGAATATACATTTAAAGAATAGAATTAGTTAATAGAACTTTTCAGAGTGTTTAACAAATTACAAATTTCTCACAAACTTCTATGTGACTGTTGCAAGATGGCATTAGATGACAATCTGCTACTATGTTTTTTTTTCCATTTAAACTTCATTGATTTGAGTTCAGATACAACTGTTGGAGTAAGTACAACTTGTGGAAATTAAAGGCAAACAGTTTTCTTCATATTACATTATTAAAAGTGTAACTTTTAGGAATCACACCAAAATGAAATTCATAAAATTCCTATTAGAGACTATAATTCTCTACAAAACATTTCAGCTCCTGGTTGTGTTCCAGCTTAGCAACCCGAGTCCCATTTGGTCTCATATTTGTACTTATAATGGATTTTGTGAAGGCGCTCTCACTCTACCTGGATAAATTGAGCATCTTGACTAAACACTGCAAACTTCTCACTGGAGTAAAGGTTTTAAAACTGACTTGATTTCAGAAATTTTTGAGACAGAGAGCTGCCTAAAACACACTTCATAGTACAAGTTCATCTTCCTGATTAGCAGAAACTGTTTACTTGATATCAACTTGCATTTTCAAGTACGCTTAGTTAAAATATCAAGTTTTTTTTTTTTTCATATTAAAATATTCATTTTTTGAATATTCTTTCTCCAAAGGTAGGTTGTCCCCTGGGGGGTAGAGGATTGCTTAGCTCCCCTTTGTGATCCCACTAATGAGACACCCAGAAAAGATGAGTCTTGCCCCTTAACTTGAGGTTATCCAAAGGTTGACTCAATATGCTTTGCATATAACACTAAAAACTAGAATCTTGTTTTAAAAATAATTTTTCAAATATGTTATGTAGAAGGAGAGAAATGTCTGCAAAGAAGCAAATTCTGTTTTGCCATATGATTTCTCATTTGGCTTATTGTCACAGAAACTGGATATTAGACAACTGGCAGAGGCAATAATTTTATCCTATGTGTGGGTTTGTTTCTATGTGAAAAATAAAGCTTTTATGGTATCATTTAATAATGGATTATCTGAGTAACCAAAGTCTCCGTATAATTGTGTCACCACAATGGACATTATTCCCTTCATATTGGTTCTACCTCCTATACAGGAACAGTTTTGTGGACTTCCCACATGTATGGCATTTTCCAACTAGTGGTCGAAACTATGAAGTCTAGGGCCAAGTCTGGCAAAATAAGTGTTCCTCCATGGTCAAAAGAGGCAAATGATGCTCAGGTCATCTAACGTTGCACCAAAATTATACAGTTTCCTTGGGAAATAAGTCTTTGTTCTGGGATATCTCTTGTAAATTCTGAGTACTGTTTACTTAATCTGTTATGGATATGTAAGTTAAAATGAAGGTCCAGATGTAGCCAAAAAAAAAAGTCAATTAAAAGTTTGTTTGTTTACTGTGCCAGGAGTAGGCTTGTCAAACATCTGCCTGAAAAAGAGATCTGTGCTGCTGATAGGTTTGGTCTACCTTCCTTAGTGTTTACCAATCTTAGTGCACAAGGCACTTCATTTTGCACAATTAAATAAAATTGGTTAAACCGGATTCTCAAAATCTCTTTTTACACTTGTAGCTGCACTTTTTTTCAACATATTCACCACCATTAGATGTGCATTTTTACCAATGATGAACAAGAACCCACACATCACATTTGTAAAAATCTGCATGACCATCTGGAATGTGACTTATCTTTCACATCACTGATGAAACTCATCATCCACCACCTCACTGTACTAATATCTACTTTTTGGTCTCTGTAAATGTTAAGGAAGTATCCATGAATGTCAACGGGTGCAATTTTCTCCTCACAGAGGACTGTAATTTCACACCTTTCCTTCATACACATTTCCGTGTCAGACTGCCCCTCTATTGAGGCAATATTTAACATACTATTAATGGGAAGGCTCAATCTGTATTGTCATACCACCAACATCTGCCTCTGATTTTCTGGTTCAATATAATGAAATAGGAGGTGCTACTTTCAGAGCAGCCACTGTACTTGCAATCAGTATGTATCTCACTCCAATTAATAGGATGGAGTGGCGGTTCTTTTGATATATGTGTACCCAACAGCGAGATTAAGATACAACGGGTTGAATATTAACCCGACCACTTTATTACAAATTCTAGTAGCTTACGGAGATGGGAAAGGAAGATCTGTGACAGAGAAGAGAGGAAAAATAAACCCAAATCTTCATAGAGAGCAAGAGATAAATAGTCACCACCAGGATTACAACACAGCATGTAGTTCATACGCTGATCTCTAGAAGATATGGGTCTTTGGATGCTGTGTTGTTTGGTTGACGAAGACTTCTTTTCAATTTTCTTAACTACAGTGCCAATTTATTTATAAATCAGCTCTTTTTGGAGAGACGGCTCCTGGGATTTGGATGTCTGCAAGAACTTTTTTGTTCCCATCTTACAGGCCTTGGAAGCATGTAAAGGGGAGCAGGGAGCTGCCAGATTGCGTTTAGCCTTCAAAGGATACAATGGTATCATCCCCCAGTCTCCCATACCAGTTATTTGGTCACAGGCCAGATCTTCAGACCAGTAAACACTCCTGAGCACTTCTTTCAAAGGCAAGCACCTCCGAAGAAGTGCTTTCAAATGTAAAAAGGTCCACAAAGTGGTGCTGGCCATGTGACACCCACCACTCTTCCTAGATAAGCCAGTCTTATGTCAAAAAATGCCCTAGAAAGCAAACTGAGACATGAGACCAAACAACAGTTGTCTTTCACAATATGTCAAACGGTATCTTTTAATTGAGAATACAATAGTAAATTTTCGGAGTGGGAACTGATTCACACAATGCAAGCACCTTGTATGTATCTCAAATTTAGGTTTGTAGTGCATATATTTTCTTAAAAGTTTCATATGTTTTCAGATAAATCTTGTAGAAAGCCTCCTGAAAAGATGGATTATATGTTAAATTTAGGCACAAGTATGGAGGGATTTTTGACACCTTCCCTGAGAATCAAGAGAGCACCTCCAACTAATGATCATTCCTTATTTTCTGAGATGGAATCCATTACCTTCTACAGATGGCTATCTTCTTTTTATTTATTTATTTTTACTTTTATTTTTTAATGTCACTTTTGATCAATGTTTTTAAACAAATGTATTATCTCTCAATACAACAGTGTGCATGGTCTTCATACATTGATGTAATTTCATTACATATGCTGTCAAATGGCTTGAACATTTATGCCAGTCAGTCCACACTTTAAGGTTTAAATTGAAACAGAGATCTGTGCAGTCTTCTGCACTAACTTAACTAAGTATACTTATAATGTCCTCATATAAATAGTCTTATACCCCATTCTATTAAGTTAGTCATCACACTTGAGCCTGTTAAAAATTATCTACAAATACCTAAAAATCTGTTTAAAATTGTTCCAGATGAATTGAATGTGCAAATCAGCCACTTCTGAAATTATATTTTCAGGTGGTGCAATTGGCAGCCTACAGCAGTCAGCCTGTGTGTGGGATGACAACGTAGGGGATCTCCTGGTAGGCCCTGGTCACCTCTTAACATAGACCATCACCAACTGGAAATATCCATATTCTCCTGTTTTACTTATGAATTTTTGAAAACGTAGCCCAGTAGTTAATGCCTTCTAAATAAACAAGAAGATACTGCAGTTGCATTTTCTAATGACAGATATTTCATTTACTATTAATTATGGTTCAAGTATAGCTATAGGTTGTTTGACATAGTGTCAGAAGTTCAGTGCTGCTGTACATTTATGAGAGAAACTCTTTTCTCATTTTCCCATTTTGGTTATCTTAAACAACTTTCTATCTATCTCTGTTTTACAAAAACCCAAGTGGAAGATAAATCAACAGCATTGAGAAATGAAGCATGTAAAAATTAGATTAGTTGACGTAACTGATCACCAGAATTCTCAGAACATTCATTTCTTAATTAAAAATGGCAAAGCAGATAGATGTTTCCACTTCTGAAATTTTATATTCAAACATTTTTTTTAATCAGCATTTATTATTTGTCTTTTTTTTTTTTTGAACCAAGGACTATGAAATTTTGCTGGAATTCACCTTTGTGAAGTGAGTGTACAAATAAGCTTTGAGAATGGAGAGTGCTACAGCAGTATAAGGAAAGAATGCGAAAAGCACCAAAATTATATGCAATAATAAAACTTAGGCACATACTTCTAAAAACCCACTAAAATCAGAAGAAACATTCCTAGTGTACCACAGCCCATTTGTTCCAAAAAGTTAAGTACTCTGTTTTATTGCTCTATAGTCTTCAAAGATAGTAAAAATTTCTTTTTCATTTACTTTAAACTGACAAATATTTGTGGAAGAAAATGTTTTAGGAAAAATGAAGGCTAATCATATAACTATAGAGTTTTCAAATTGGGTCAGTATCTGGTCTCCAGTGGAAAACTACATGGGAAATTCTGGAAGTAAACCAAAGATAAAATTTCATGTACTTAATTCTGTCTCCCAGGTGACCAATTCTGAAGGAAAATCAAGAGATGTTTCTGCCACCATATTTCTTATGAATGAGTCTCCAGTGAAGCAAGCAATAATTTCACTGCTACTTGGGGTTTGAGGTAGTGAGAGGATATAATATTTCAAAAATAGTACAACAGCCTTTTCAAATATATTTCTCTAGATGTTCTTAGCATAGCTCCAAATAAATTTACCTTGCAATATGTATAGTCATTCACTTGACTGCACTCATCATGTATTCTAACACAGCTATTACTTATAGGATAAAGACAGGAGATCTCTTTTGTTTTAAGCTTCCAGAACAGTCATTACTGAGAGGAAATGATCATATCTCTTTACCTACCCTTCCTTATATTTTTATATGATGAATTTGTCCATTAACGAAGAAAGAAATTGTTAGTAGCTTGCTTATATTTTGACAATTCAATTTTACACAAGTGATTCTGCTTACATTAAAAGGAAATAAAATGTATTTTTCTTAATTCTTGCTCAATTCATCAGGGTCATCTTCTGGTTAAAGGAGAGATAAGAGTCAGGAAACCTACATTCTTGTTATCACTTCTGTTATAGGTGTACTGTGAGATACAGGAGAAAATCTTTTCCCCTCTGGGCTTCAAATTCCCAGAAACAAAGAGGGTGAAAATATTATACACTAGAGTTTTAAGATTCTTCTATAATCTTCTCCAAATGTTTGATGTTATGTCTGATTTTTACTGTCAATACACAATTACAAAATAATAAACACTACCTACGTTTAAGTAGTAAAGCCTCAGCATTGGTACAGTGCACATATATGAGGAGAGCTACTTGTAGCATAATGTTAATGGTCCATCAAATATAAGACAAAATAGAGTATATAAGACAGAGTTTTCTGGGAGGGTACAAGATCACAGCTTTAAAAATTACAATCTAACCGAATGAAATGTAGTCTGTATTAAGTTTTATCTTTTCATTAATATCCATGTTCGATTTAAAGAACATCTGAAGTACATTTGAAGACAGTTAACCAAATACAGTTTACTAGAATAGAGTTGCTCTCTGTAGTGATATAAAATACAAAAGGTAGGCATAGTTATGGTTTTTTCTCTGAAAACTAAGTAGCTACCTAACTAAAATTTCCAATTGCAAAATCGTAGTTTACTTAATTTTTTTAGAGTCATGTATCAGAATTGATGGCAATACATAAATTACATGAACCGATAGCATATATTTACTTGTCTTGTGTATCTTGCCTATTAAATAGCCTCCAAAACTGGACCTCTTTTACAGAATACTTCTGACACTTAAAAAAACAGCATCAAGAACAAGTCATAGTAGTCCTACTTATTTTTAATAAGACATTTCATTTAAGAGCTATGTTGTCATTACTATGGGAAAACATTCACAATCAGAGAAGAAGAGTATTTTTTTTTTATTTTCAAAGAGACATTAAGATCATCTGGTTCCAGCCCTCCTGCCATGAACAGGGACATCCTTTCACTGTACCAGGTTGCTCAAAGCTCCACCCAATCTAGACTCTTCCAGTGTTTCAGAACTTGTCAAGTATCTCTTCCTAATGTAATAATCAGTTCTCTCAGTTTAAAACCTTTATACCTTGTCCTATTGCAACAATTATGTCTCTCTGAGGAGGGACATAGTTAAGTGTCTCTCCTCAGTATTCCTATAGGCCCTTCTGAAGGCCTCTATAAGGTCTCCTTGAAGTCTTCTCTTCTTCATACTGAACAACTGCTACTCCCTCAACCTGTCCTCATAGGAGAGGTGTTCCAACACTCTGATCATTTCTGTGGCTCTCCTCTGGACCTAATCAAACAGATTCCTATGCTGTGGTCCCCAAATTTCAAGGAGAAATCTCATGAGAGTAGAGCAGAAGGGGAAAATCATACCCTCAATCTGCCATCTGTACTTCTTTTGAAGCACCCCATGATACAGTTGGGTTTATTGGCTGCAAGTGAACACTGTCAAATCATGTTCAATTTTTTGTCTGTTAATATGTCAAAAAGAATAGAAAAGGAAGGATACTGGGAAATGAAATGCAGACAGAAATGCAGTTCAATCATAGATTTGGAAACATATGACTAGATTTATATCATTTTTGTTTTACTGTTACAGAAAATTTGATAAATTGCAGGGGAAATAAAAAGACCATTTTGTGCTCGTGTCATTCATTTAAACAGTGGAGGGAAGATTCACACAGTTTTCATTACTCAGTTTACATGGGAATGAAACTGGCTGAGAACACAGTCCTTATTTTCAAGAAACTCTTTAAAGTGAACGACATCCCCAAAGAAGATCTCATCACAAATTGATCTTAAGGTCTTGTTCTAATGGTTTCCTAAGCAGCAAAGTAATGATGGTTTTAAGTCATGCAGATTCGTGTTAAACTAGTTTCACCCTCCCCCCAAAAATGGAATAGGAAAATTGCAAATAAGATTGTCTCATTAGATTAAAAACTTCAAGAAAATGTGCTTTATAAAAAACTGATGTTGTATAAGACAAAAACTTATACATAACCTAAAATTACCTTTGCTGTTAAAGGAAGACAGTAACATTGTACTGAACGTAAAGGAACTGTTGTAAAGAAAAATGAATATTTTTTACAGACATTTGGATTAAATGGGAAAAATCGACCATAATGTAAATGCATGGGAAAAAATAATATAACTTATGAAGTGAAAATAATTATTGCTCGATCAAATCACAAATGCAGCATCATCAACCCTTCACTACGTACCCCAACATAAGACAATGAATGTCAGTATTTGTGTTTGTTTTCCAACTCACTTAACAAAAGGTTTGATGAAATTTGAATTGCAGTTTAGAATTATCTTCTCTCAGAATGAATTTGCTCATATTACCTGTGACTGAAAAGTATTTAGCAATATATTTTTTAAAATCACTAAAATATTAATTCACATTAATACACATTAAATAATTAGTAATTAAAAACATATCATTAAAACAAATGGTTTATTGTAGTCCCTAGACTGAAGTTATCTTTTATTAAAATCCATACACTTTAGTATGATGAAGGCTAGTATCTAATTTGACACTAGATATGTTGGCTTTTAACATTACATCTGTAGTGGTGTGTAGAGAGCCTACTGAATTATTCAGTAGGCTTGCTAGGAGGGATGTAGTTCAGTAACCTAGATGAAGCTGACTGCCACTTGTAATACCCTAGGTTAGGGTGCCAATATTTTGTCTTACCTGGACTGCACTGATGATAAAGAATCGTCTTGGGCTGCATATGAAATAGAGAATATATTTAATGTATATAGGTAACAAAATGCCTCATAAAGGCAATAAAAGCATAAAACTAGTGAGTTGCACATGCATGCTAAAGCATACAAGCTGTCCACATAGATATAGCAGATGTGAGGTTAGATGCTCAGGTAACTCCCATGCATTTCTGAAGAGGTCAAGGTAGAGCAAAAGTTTTAAAACTAGAAATCTATGTATGTATGTATATGTTCTGGAAATATCACTGAGTCTATAAGCTGGTAATGTAAAGTCACCAAATGTCAAAAACCCTAAGTGGTATCTGGTACCTGAATCTGGATCTGAGTGTCACTAGTTGCTTCCTATTGTACAGGTGATAAATGTCTCCACCAATGGGTTTGAATGCAGTCGAATTAGTAATCAGAAAATGCATAGATCTCACTTCTCTTATCTAAGGATCTAAATAATAGGACTGAAATATCAAGTGATTATGGATTTCAGGTGCCTGGAAATATAGATTTGGAGCATGGATTCAAGGTTAAGAAGCACTTCAGGAGAATGCACAGAAGTCCTGAGGAAAAATATGTTTGTTTTATTTCAGGATAGGTTTGAGCCCAGAAGGAAACATAGGAGATGTTGATTCAGTTTGTTAAATGTCCAACAACCATATGTGCTACAAAAGGGAATGATGACTTCAACCACAAATGAAAACTAGATGACAAACAGAAAAGTCTTGAATTATCACCTAATTGCGTAGAAAGAGAAATTTAAACTACTGCTCCCCCCATCTCCATCCCCGCTCTTGCATCTAGGGAGGAATAACTGCATGCACTGGTACAGGTTGGGATGACCTGCTGTAGAGGAGCTCTGAGGAGAGGGACCTGGGTGCCCTGGTGGATAACAGGCTGGCCATGAGCCAGCAGTGTGCCCTGGTGGCCAAGGAGGCCAATGGGATCCTGGGGTGCATTAAAAAGAGCATGGCCAGCAGGTCGAGGGAGATGATCCTCCCCCTCTACTCTGCCCTGGTGTGGCCTCACCTGGAGTGTTGTGTCCAGTTCTGGGCTCCTCATACAAAAAAAACAAAACAAAACAAAACAAAACAAAAAAAACAAAGCCCAACAACAAAAAACAGACATTTCCTCAAAAGACTCCAGCAGAGGGCCATGAATATGATAAAGGACGTGGAACACTTCTCTTATGAGGAAAGGCTGAGAGACCTGTGTCTGTTCAGCCTTTGTAAAAAGAAGACTCAGAAGGGATCTGATCCATGTTTATAAATATCTAAGGAGAGGGAGGCAAAGGGATGAGGCTGGACTCCTCTCAGCCATGTGTGGTAATAGGAATAGAGGAAATGACCACAAACTGAGACATATGAAGTTCCACGTAAATGTGCATGAGAACTTCTTCACAGTAAGGGTGACCAAGCAATGAAACAGGCTGCCCAGAGGTGGTGGATTCTCCTTCTCTGGAGGCATTCAAAGACTGCCAGGATGCCTACGTGTGCAACCTGGTCCAGAGAGCCTGCTTTGTCAGGGGAGTTGGACTCGATGTTTTCTGTAGGTCTCTTCCAACCCCTACAATTCTGTGATTCTGTGTAATGAACACTAGTTTTAACTGCATGAAAAAAGCCCTTGACATTTGATGTATATGGGTGACATTACAAAACAAGTTTGTGAACAACGCTGGAATTTTTGCAGAGTATGAAGCAAATGCCAATAAAATGAAAAAGGAGGGGTCTTCTTTGTCTTTATTTCAGGTTAGTCCTTTTGTTTGTTTGTTTTTTTTTTGTCGCAACGAATCACCTAACAAATAGTCCATAAATACTGTATGAGTAATTTCATGTTTCCAGAAACCAACATAACTTATACATATGAAGAAATGTGAGCTTGTTTTTTTTTAACATTTCCTTGTTTTTGTGCCATAGTGCTTTCATTCTACCAGATGAATTTATTGTAAGTTCTAAGAAGTATAATTTTATTGCTTTTTTTCTCAATAACATAACAGAGAAATTAGAATTACACTCAAGTTTTAAAATTGCAGTTTCCTAAAAGGCCACTAGAGGTGATACTGAGAACTTGGAGGAACAGTAAGGGATATTTTTAGACAATTTATATATTTGACATTTACAAGAAAGCATTACACATTTCTCAGCAGCAGAAAGAGTTACTGGCTGCAAGGTTTTTGCTAAGTATCTTTCTTGAGCAGCAGATACAATATTTTCCAGGCTTCCTTTCTGGGAAGGGATTTATTTGTACATCTATATATTATACAACACTATCCATGACAGAATCTATCGAATTTAAAATGATATAAGAAGAATGAAATAAATTTTGCTAGAGAAAAAAGAAATACTGTTGACCAAATAAATAAAAGATAATATTTCAAACATATTGAAAACTATTTCAGAAGAAAGACAGAGTTTCAGCTTGCTTCCATTATCTGTGGCAACATTCACACCTGACTTGACCTCATTTGTGGCAAAGAGATTAAGGACTGAGAAATGCCATGCTATTTTATTTGTGATTAATTGGATAACTTTCTTCTCTGCTTATTAAAAAGGAGGAGGAGAAGAAAGAAGGAAAAGGAGGAGGAGGAAGAGGAGGAGAAGGAGGAGGAAGCAAAAGAATGAGATAGAGATGGAGAAAGAAAAAAAATTTAGTTTATTAAGGTTTTTGGGTTTTTTTTTTTTTTGGTCTTCAGAGGATGCAGAAGTAGAAAGTGAGGTATCCCATTCCATCCCTTCAGAAATCCTTGCTAATGAGGAAGTTTCTAAGGCAGGTAGAATATTCTTTCATTCCAGTGTATATTGCTCCCTCTAGCAAAATCACTCTGAAGCTCTTGAAAATTTTCATTCACTGGTTTGGAGAGGATTATAATAAGAAAGCATCTCATGAAACCTCAAACTCACAGTAGTGACTGTAGCTCAAAACTCTGAACTTTGAACACAAGTACCAAGTCCACAGTCCTCTGCCCTTTAGCTTAATGGTAGAGATGGATATTTTTATGATTGTTGATTATTCCTCGTCATTTGAAAAGGAATTTTTCCACTTTTTTCAACGTTACAAAAGGGAACTGTGCAATAGTGGGAAAAGGTGAGACAATGTACCTCAGAATTGGAAAAGGCACAGAGTATGGACAATGAGAAGATTGGGATATAGTTGTAAGGTTGCTACATTTACTTCTGCAAAAAGTTCTCCACCTGGAGAGTATGAAAAAGAGTGGGATTGTGTTAAAAAAACTAGTATTAGCTTTCTTTTTTTTTTCTTTCTTCTTTTTTTTTTTTCCCCAGGGCAATTTTCATTTTCCTGAACACATTTTGTACTACTCCAGTAAACTCATCTTTTTGATAATGTTAGTAGTTTGAATTAAACTTTTCAAAAAAGTATGTGAAGGAAGCATTCACTGCTCAAGATGATGGATTATTTCATAGGCAGTAAAAATTACTGAAATTACGAGAAGAGAAATGTAGTACTATGTCCTTGGCTAACTGCTGGAAGTTACCAAACTCCAAAGTGAATGTGACATTTTTTTCAGTTTCTAAGGGTTATTTTTAAAGAAGTACTTCATGGTCACTAGCTAACATTATAAACCATCATTTATTTTTTTAAACCAGTTGAAGAGTTAATATGTTACTTCTGTTATATTACATTATCGAGAACAAGTATGGAAGCTGAGCAACTGTTTTTGATTCTTCTAATGTGATTTGTTCTGTATAAACAAGGCTATCCAATAAATTGAATTACGGTATCTTTTCTCATCTTTTCTTTCCAGTCAGAAAAGACTGTGAGTCTGAGGAGAAGACTAGAAAACAGAGAAAAGCAATTTTAAATGCAAGCAGAAATGACACAAAATAAAATTTATTTATTTATTGTTATTGGATCAACTATAAGTAAGTTTTATTTATTTACTTAGTGTTATCAGGTGCTTGTTAAGATGAGTAGATTTTATGAAGGAGGTTTAAGAAAGGGTTTGGAAGAAGATAGCAATTTCTTAGGAGGTCAAATAAATAAATAAATAAATAAAAATAGAAGGAGTAGTATCAAAGAAAAAGATTCCAAATATTTTAGTGTTTTTTTTTCTTTGTTCATAGCAGTGGTTGCCATGTTGGTGATGCCTTTTCTGTTCCAGGTACTTTCAGTCATACTACATTTTAATGTCCAATTAGTCTTTAAAAAAGTTATTACCTTATAATCTTATCAGAAAACTGTCTTGCAATAGTGACAACAGTTAAAATATGTCTGGATACACAACATGTAGTAATATAGACAGATTTTCCACCCCTACAGCTGTCTAAACAGAACTTGGAAGAAGAAAGTTAATATAAATACATACTTCTAATAGTGTGTCAATGGTTTGCAGGCCTGTTTGACCAGGTACTGTGACAATTGAGGCTGGGGACACACAGGCCCATGCCCCAGGGAAGAGGAAGGGGGAAAGAGAAAAAAGTAGAAGAGAGATGTGCCTAGGAACAAAACAGCGGCAACTTTTCCATTTAAATTCTCACTGTAAAATCTTTCACTTAAAATATGGAATTTACTTCTAATGGCTCAAGGTCAGCCATCAAAAAGGATAATTTCATTGAACAGATTGTGGTGCATGGAACAAAAAAGATGTAAAATAAATGAAGGTTGAGAGGGTGCAGCATGTAATTGGGACAGGGGTATTCTCTTCTTTATATAACAGAATTGTTGATACTGACTTAAGTAGACCTAATTAGTACTTGTGTTAGTCCGCTTTTCTTATCTGAGTTGAAATAGGAAAAATTGGCATTCAGAACTGCCATGTTACTGAGATATATGTCTGTCTCTTTTCTGTTTTCAGGGTTTCTCCAAAAGTAATGCCTCTGAATTTATTCAGTTTACTGTGGCATCAGTGATGGATGTTGATGGTATGGCAGTAGGTGTTTAACCTTCTCAGCAACATTGTGTTAAATTTTGGTGCCGTGTGACTGATGGCAGCAGAGGAGTAGTCTGACAAAATGGCATCTGATATGGAAATATATGTGTGTAAGAGACTAATATTTTATATCATTGCCTCAAAGTTTGCTGATGAACATGTCCGAACATGTCCAAGCTAGTCCTGGGAAAGGGTTGTGAAATCCTTTGTCTAAGGGACAAGCAGATGGGCATGTCCTGGGGCAACGAAAGAGAGAGAAGCTGCAGCTCAGTGGCCGCTGAACACTCTTTTGTGTGGTAATCATCTCTGTGGGGAGATAGCCATCTCAGGAGAAGCTTGCCTGGCAGGCTACCACGGGATTTGCCACGTAGGCAAGAGAAATGAAGGATAAAAGAGGGATCGACCACCATGAGATGTTGTGGTTTTGTTGGTGTTGCTGTGTTGGTGTTCTTCCATCAGAAACCTCATGAGCTGATCCCTGCTGTTGAACTCCCTCCTGGGCCTGCTGCCTGAGACATGCTGCTTTCTCCTGGACCTCGCCGCTCCTTCGAGGTGTTCTACCATCTGAACCCTCACGAGCTGATCACTGTTGGCTGCTTCTCCGGTGCTGACTGACGCTGTTCCTGGACTTTCCCCACGCTGCTTCTCCCGTGCTGACCCGGTGCCGCTTCTCCAGGACAGCTGCTTGCTGCTCAGGGCTGCCCGTCGCTGCTGCTGTTCTCCCCGCTTCTGCCGCCCCTGCTCTTCTGCCTCGGACCGTCGGAGCCACTTGCAACCGGACCGCCCCTGGGATCCTGGCTGGTGACTTTCCCTGCGTTGTACAAATCCTTGCTTCTTTCCTGTCTTTCCTATCGCTCTCCTTCCCTTCCCCATCACCCTAACAGTGTCCGCCTTCCCCAACTCCCTGGTTTATAGTGGTAATAAACTGGTCAGACCAACATTTGAACCGTTGTTTCTTAATCTCACACTGGGTATATACATTATCAAAGAACCTTCATCGCCTTCCTTTATACTGGACTGTGACAATGTGATTGAAAATAAACAAGGATATGTGATTGAATTCCTCCTTGCAGAAAAAAACAATTGCTCCCAGTGACATTCTTAGTCAATTATTGAATGTTTACAGAGATCAAACAGTGGAGCTGTTCAAGCTGGTCTAGTGAGCCTCCTTTGGCAGGGGATTTGGACTAGATGATCTTTAATGACAGGACAAGAGGGAATGGCCACAAGTTGCGCCGAGGAAGATTTAGATTAGACCCGAGGAAACATTTTTTCTCTGAAAGAGTGGTCAGGCACTGGAATGGCCTGCCTAGGGAGGTGGTTGAGGCACCATCCCTAGCGCTGTTCAAGAAGCGTTTAGATGAGGTGCTAAGGGATTTGATTTAGTAGTTCAGTGGGTAGGGATGGTGATAGGAGAATGGTTGTACTAGATGATCTTGTAGGTCCTTTCCAACCTAATGAACCTATGAATCTATGAATCTAGAGGTCCTTTCCAACCCTTACTATTCTGTGATTCTGTGGATGTGAGCACAGTGAGGTAGTGGATGGTGTGTTTCAGTAGCAATGTGAAAGACGAGCAGTTTTCTGGAGGTCCATGCACAGCAACACAACAAAATGAAGAATGTCTTGATCAACTCAACCATTTGAATTGCCAGTTTACAAACAGAGAGCCATGTAAGGAGCTGAGGATCAGTTTCAATGTACTGGAAACCTCACTGACAATGTCAGAATGTCACAAAGTTTGTGCCAGATGGGTCCCACAACTGCTCAGGCAGGAGCGGGAAAAGCAGTGTATGCAAGCTTGTCAAGACCCAGTGAGTAAACATAAAACTGAAGGTGAGAGTTTCCTATACTGTTTCACTATCAATGATGAGACAGGGTGTCTCTGCCATTAGCCTGAGTCAAAACAATAGTCCATGGAGTGGAAGATGTGAATTTCCCATGGAAGAAAAGTTTAAATCACAACCTTCAGTGGGCAAAGTGATGTGCACCGTGTGTCTTTTAAGATAGGAAATGGATGATCCTTCTGGATTTCCTGAAAGCTGGACAAAAAAATCAATTCGAATCATTATATCAAGGCACTGACTAAGCTAAAGGCTTCAGCTTCCAGAGTGAAGCCACTGAAGGCAACTTTTCTTTCTTAATCCGATATCCAGGACTGGTAGCAGTTTGGACAACATTTTCTTGGCAACTTATGTATGAAAGAGTTCCACTGGTTTCTGTAGGCTTTTCATGATTCCTTCTGAAAGCATAATTGTGCAGCATACACACATACTGAGAGATATGGTTTTAAAATGTTATTAGGGTAACTGTATTTGTTTCTCTAAAAAGTATGCTATTTTTAAAAAATGCAAGCAAAGCAAGACCTCTTTGGAATGTTCTACTGTTCTTTGTTTTGATATGATCTAAACCCTACTAAACAATCACAGTGCACAGATAAGATAAACTAGGTTTTAGTGAGAGTATAAGTGAATACATCTCAATACTTTTCCAAAATTTAAGGGCCTTGTTTATATATGCAAGTAGAAATTTTATTCAACCATTCTCACAATTAACAAATAAATATAAAGATTTATCTTTCCCTTTTCCCTATTTATTTCTTAATAAAATCCTACAGAGTAAGTGTATCAGCTTACTATAAAAACCTAAGCTTCATCTAAAAGTTCCTTAGAGATAGTATGCTAGATCAAGCTTTCTCATTTTTCTGAACTGGTACATTTTTGATCCAGAGTACAATGTCTCAGAAAAGTCTTAAGACCTATCAGTCTGGACTTTCAAAGTAGGTACAGCTACTAAAGATGCTCTAAATTCTCATTATATGGTATGAATATGCAGCTTCCCATGCATCTTGTCTTTTCATCTAGGGACCAAATAGGTAATTTTTAAGATGCTGTAACTTCATCATACTGTCTTCATGTAAATAATTTACAGCTCATAAAAGAAATGACCTTAGTTTTCTGCACTTACCTGGAAGCCAGAGGAGTGGTAAACTCATGGAATCAGTCATGAAATCATAGAAATATTATCCAGAAGGGAAGTCCTTGCGTCACCATGCCTCACCTTCTACTAGAAGGGTGAAATTTGCCAAAAACAAATCTTGTTGTATGTTGGAGTTCCATTCCACTATCGTTTAAAATTATATACCTGATGCCTGATGCAAAATCAATGAAGTTTTCATCTGCCTTCTATCAACTTATGTATTACAGTTCTGTTGACACTGAGGAGTAGTGATCAAATGCCACCTATTTGTGTATGGCTGCCTTCTTGTCCAGAATGTAATTCAGGAAACAATCTATACCAGGGAGAAATTGGTCTTCTAATTCCTAATACAAAGTCTTAGAAACACACCGTTAAGTGTCTTGCTTTACAAAACTGAGATCTCAATTCCAGACAGCAAAGTCTGAAGCTAAAATTTATTCCTTTCTGAATTAGAATAGAAAAGGAATAGGAAAAGGAAAAGGAAAGGAAAGGTCTCTGACCTTATTATTATTATTTATTATTATGAGATCCTTATTGTTCACTTCCAGTATCTGAAAGATGCTTACAAGTGAGAGTAGGGTGGTCTCATCTCACTGGTAGCAGGTGACAGGATGAGGGGAAATTGCCTTAAGCTGCACCAGTATCGGTTTAGGTTGGATATCAGTGTTGTTAAACACTGGGTTCCCCAGGGTGGTGGTTGAGTCAACATATCTGGATGTGCTTAAAAACTGTTCGGTTTTGTTGCTCATGAACATGATTTAGCTGAAGGCTATTAGAGCTGAAGTAGTATTTTTAGGTGGTTGGACTCAACGATCTGTAAGGTCTTTTCCTACCTGAGCGATTCTATGCTTCTATGAAAGGCAAGGGGAAGGGGAAGGGAAAGGGGAAGTGGAAGGGCAAGGAGAAAATAAAGAAAAAAATTCAAAAACAGAAAGCCCTAATGAATACTGCTCACTTATTGAAATCTGAACAGATGTGAACTTGTATCCACCAAAACAAAAAAAATTTCTTAGCTCTGTTCATGAGGATAAGAATTTAGTGCCACATAATTCCCTTTCAAATTACTCATTTAAAGTTGTTGTCAGTATCTGCTATATAATCTGAGAGTAAGATAGTTTATACTTTGAAGAGACCCAAAGGATTACTTCTTAGTTAGATAGCACCCACAGGAATGCATTTCAACTGTTTTCCTCTGAAGTCGTTGCTAAATTGATAAATTGTTTGTGTCACATATACAGTGTTGTTTATGTCAGATTTCAATCTCTGAATCTGTATAACTATCTGTATAACAGTCTTTTCACTGTCTCAGTGAATCTCAGCTCAAACTCTTCAGTACTGTAAGAACAAGATATTGAGAAATATTGAAGAACATCAGAATATAATGTTGACCAGTAGTTCATATAATATTTTAAATTACGTAGCTACATATTATACATATCAAAATGGTAACCCACTGTATGAAAAAATTTATCATGTAATATTTCTATGACAAGTTCTCTCACGAGAGAATCATTACCTATCAAACCTAGTGATGGTTTAAAATTTCATTTCTCAGGACTTCTTGACACTGTATTTCTCACTGTTCTTAACTGTTTTCTCTGTTTGCCAGCACTTTACATTGTTAATGGACAGGACCCAAAACTCTTGGGTTTGACTAGAGGAATGTTGTTAACAGATTGAAGCTATTATGTTCATATTTTACTGCATTTATACCTGATTTTATAGCTCCTGGATGTTATTACAGCACATATATTATGGTATATTATGGTGAAGAAGCAATGATTATTAATTTCTTCTACAGAGAGTAACAGATTGTGTCATAACATTTGCAGAATTTCACTTGAAATAACATCATTATTTTTAACTAATTTAAGCTTAGACTAAAGCTGTCAGGACACTGGCTCAGGCTGAACAATAGTGAAGAGTAAGCAGTTACACAGTGATGTTTCCCTGAAAATATCAACTTTAGAGGAAGATTACAACTGAACCTTGTACAAGACAGTGGATTTAAACAAATTTGACAATATATTTGACTATTCAGAAGAGTTCAGTCTTGCTCTAAGGGATCACACAATAACGAATACGAGCAAGGAAGACAGGAGCTTAGAATGTTCAGAGAGGTTCCTGAAATCTGCTCCATCTACTCCTTGGGCCAGGTATCGAGATGAAATTGTCATTACAATGTAAGAGGATCCTTTTGAAAAGGTATCTGGAATTATTATCACGCCAACATCAGACTGCTTTGCTTGGCTCCACAAGCTCTCTGGAAAAAATACCAAAAGAAAAAAAAAAAGGAAAAATGAGAAACACTTTTAATAACCTCCAAGGAGATCAGAACTGAAAAATAGTTCAACATAATCTACCTATATTTTTTGAGAACACTAGTTCAATCTTTTCACAATTCATACAGCAGCTCCAGTCACGAAAGGCTTAAGGAACTTCATACTATAACCCATTTCTGAGGATAATGAGAGAAATTTTGGCTCGCATAAAGACAGTGGCCCCACGCACACCGAAGCCAAGACTTCATTCAGTGAACTTTGAATGCTCACAATGAAGGTATAGGACCATAAGACTCTGAAACAAATCTGTTCCTAACAAAACTGTTTGCAAAATTAAGATATAAGACAAGAAAGTGATTATCAGTCCAAGAGGTGGTCCATATTAAGAAAGGACAATGAGAGGGATGAAGAAGAGTGAGTGGATGAGAGCCATTCTCCCCATAGTTAAAAACATTTAATAAGTCCAAGTAAAGAAAAAGAAGGAGAAAGGGATTGAACTGGGAAACAGAAGTCTGTGTTCTTCCAGTTCTGCAATTATTTTTTTCCCAGAAATCGTGTTTCATTTCAAATCAAACCATCAAGCATCACTTTCTGGCTATAATAAGGGCTATTTATTATTTTGTCTTTAGTCATTTATTTTTTGTTTCACTATCTTTCATCTTTCAGGTCTATCTAGCCAGCAATACAGAATTAATATTCTCATTTTCAATAGGAAGCAAACAAGTGACAGACAATATCTTGATCAAACCAAAACGCTGAAGAAGTATTTTGAAGAAGTAGCAGTGTTTTGCTTTCTAATTTGGCAGTTTTCAAAGCTCTCAGAGAATACATTTTCTTCTGTGCTGTGCAATCTTAGCATTCATTTCAAGTCAATCCACTGCTTTGCAGTAAGAATAAATTTCTTGGTTTCCTGAAATGATAACTTTACACTGGTGAGTTTTAAGGTATCTGATCCTGACCTGAGTCTGCAGAGAGCCTGAAATATTTTCTACAGGAGATATAAACTTTTCCTACTACTTGCCTCAGGGCTCAGTGGATGGTGATATTGTGTAGCTGATTAATAAGAATTTTTCTCCAAGATTTGAAAATAGTTCAGTAGTTTTGTTTTTATATTAACTATTTGTCTGTTATTAGGCATTCTAATTTTGTTTAAGGCATACTACTTTTACAGAACATTTCTTCTTCCTCTGTCAAACAAAGTCATTCTTCACAACTGAGCAGGCCCATCTCAGGCACTACCTGAGAACCTGTGCTGGGAGCATTCAGTATGCAGAATGGTCAATCTGACTGTGGAAACAAGAGCTTGGACATGTTCAGCTATGGAGATGAATTCCTTGGAACTGAACTTGTGCTGCCCTAGTAAACGGGATAAAGACAGACTGTGATTGAAAAGGTCATTGATCAACTAGGATAGGGTCAAGTGACAAACAGAATACAAAAATAATAAAACAGTGAAAGCAGAGTCACCTTCAGCATGTGCATGTAAATGAGGAGGTGCCTTGAAGTCACTATAATGGGAAAATCCTGCAAACATTTCATCGTAAATTAGCATGCTAGAGTGATCTCTAAAGGGTTTGTATACAAATACACAGAATATGGGGAATAAATGTTATGAGTTAGAGATCTCTGTGAAGTTGCAGGATAAGTTATTGGGATCATGGAGACATCGTAGGGATGAGGTCTTATGTGAGAGAGAATCTGGACTGCATAGATCTCTGTCCAAATATCGGGCTCCCAAGTGCAAGAGAGAAATGGACTGGAGAGTCCAGATAAGGCTACAAAGTTGATGAAGGGTAGGTAGTTCGGACCAGATGACCTCCAGAAATCCCTTCCAACTTCAGCCATTCTATGATTCTGTGATTGTGTGTTTCTATCATTTTTCCAAATGCTACCCAAAGAAAGATAAGTCCAGTCTATCTCTATTGGGAACATACGACAAAAATTACTTTCAAATCTCATTACCATAATTGTTCAGGCTACATTAACATTTACATCTATAAACAGTAACCTTATCTGATTTTAAAGGAATAGAAAACGAAATAAAATTGAGCAAGGTCAGCAGTCCTACTAAAACCTAACATTTCTGGAAATTAAAGGAACTCATACTCCTAGATACAGTACTGCTGATTGTATAATATAATTTTGTCATGCTACCGTGTACCCAGAGCACCTGGGCAATTTTATAACATGACTGTCGGGAATGCAATGAACTTTTTTTCTGGTTTTAGGATTCTGTCATTAGTGAAAGCAGTTGTCTTGTTACGCATATCATAGATTTCTTGAGTCAGACAGGGAGACAGAAGACAGGCTGTGACATCCATACTCCCCTGAGGGCTGCAAGGAAAAGGTCTCACATGGGAATTTACAATATGTAATAGATCCAAGTTTATAACATGAGCATCAGTCACTTGCATTAAAAACTGAACAAGTAATAAAAGTTGTGAGTTTCAAAGGAACCTGGGGCAGAGACCATTCAAAGAGACTTTGCTTCCATTGTAAAAATTGCCATGGATTGTTATGGGAATAGAAGGTAATTTCAAGAAAGCAAATGCATCATTTTTAAAAGTGAAAGCTATTTAGTGATTGTCCTAAAGAATAACAGTCTGAGAAGAAAACTCATCCATGTGCTCAAAAATATATTTTCAAGGAAGATTTTCATGGAATTGAGTTAAAATTGGAGGGTAGTTTCAGTCACAGTTTTTTTAAAAATAGTAAAAAACAAACAAAAAAAACCCCACAAAACAAAGTAACTGTAATATTTCAGATTTGAAAAAGTTTGTGCACAGATAATATAGTGTCAATTTGTCTTTCATAACTGTGCATGAAATTTACTCTATATTATGTTACTGTTGTTTTTACCGACTAAAACTAGAACTAACAACACAACAAACCCTGCTGAAGAGTCAGTCCGCTTCTGATACTGAAAGGCCTCTATCACGTCTCTCCAAAGCCTTCTGTTCTCCAGTCTGAACAGTCCCAACTCTGTCTGCCTGTCCTCACCGAGGAAGTTTTAGCATAAACTTTTCTGATCTTTTATAGATATTTTTGTTTTTCTAATAATGACTAACTCATTTAATTTACAGAGGTAACCGAGTTATAATTGTATTAACAGGTATTTAATTGTTACTCTGCTTACACTGTATGTATTTGAACATTTATATACCTTACTAATAAAAATTTATTCAGGCAGCAATAAACATGAAGTGTGGTTGTTATTTCTTCAGCTTGATAGTATAACTCTTGTAATAATGTCATATTTGTAAATGAAAATACAATCTGTTTACAACATATGCAGCAGCAAATCAGACTCTTAGTTGGTAATGTTTAATAAGGCACTTAGAAACACTGTTCCTGCCTATAAATATAGAAATCATTGCAAGAAATGTAGAACAGGATGCTATTCAGTAGAATAGGATCAAATGAGTTTTAAGTTGATAATAACCAGAATTTATCATAGAAGAAATATATTTTAGGTACTTTTTTGTGTTTAAAATAATGATGCTGTAGTACAGTTATGTTTAACAGAAACAGTGAAAAACACGCAGAGCTGGACTCCATTATGCCAGTCTCTGGAAGTAGTTTAGGAAGCATGCAAAATAAACATTTTACTTTTCTTTACTATATGTTTAGAACTTGTATGTAGTCTTGTAAAAAACACAAAAAATGATATGAGATCAGTATCAATACGAGTTATCACTGGTTAGATATGAAATAAGAAGATAGAGATGATTACTTAAAAAAATATAGACACTAAAATATTTAGTTAAGTTCTTGCCTGAATCAAGAATTTCAAAAGACAGCAATGAAATATTCAGAGCAAAAAGCCTATGAAGAATTGCATAATCTAAACATAGGAAAAAATTTCTCCATTCCACCATCATATGCTGAAGAAAAGCCTTTTCTTGCCTTCCACTATTGTGACATCTCCCCTAAACGCTCTTGCCATACCAATTAAAACCTGGAATCTTATCTTGCTTGTGTTCCTGTACAGTTTTCTCAGCGACAGTTTAAAAATATTGCACCATTTATGTTTTTAGATATTCAAGTGTTGAGTATTCAAAATATATTTGCCTAGGAATCTATGAAATTTCATTCTATTTATCATCAGGAATAATTTTCTCCTATGGTTGCTCCTTATGGTGCCTATAATACTTTGCTTACTCACCAGTAAGAAGTGAAATACTGTTCCTGTTGTTGAATGCTCTATGATGGTACGCTGAATAAATGTCCTTCCCTTCTTGGTTCACCATTTCTTCCTCCTCAGGAATATGTTACTGCACTGCAATCAAATACTGACTGATTGTAAATATATGCCTTTGCCTTTTCATCTTTTTTATCCGAGCCTATATCCATATTAATAACTCCGCTGAATATCAGAGGATATTTTAATGCTTTTTCAAAGAAATATTAATTTATAAAATAGAATAGAATAGAGAAGAACAAAAGTATATATCACTATACTATATACAGTATATATAACACATTAAATTTAATGTGCATAGGTTCTTCATCTGCAATAGTTACTCTGAGTCAATTAGTGAAGTTTTTTTTTTTTTGCAACTAACTCATTTTTTCTCTTAGTAGAATTCACAGAATCACAGAATGGCTAAGGTTGGAAAAAATCTCTGGTGGCATCATGTTTTAAAGACATCATTAGGGTGTAGTTTTTCTCAGGACATAAAGTCTGCTTATGCATCTAATTTTCAGGTGAAAAATGAAAAATCATCATAGATGTATGATCAAATCACAGAAATTTCCTCAAGATTTTGACAGTTGCAGGATTGTAGCAATAAGATGTCTTTAAATATTTTATATATATACATAAACAAATTAAAAAGTACACAATTTTATATTTTTTTTATCTTGAAATTTAACCACTGTGTTACAACTGGAAATTTGATTAAAAAATGTACTCCACCTTTATTCCCTCTAGTACTTTTATGACCGAGTCTGAGGAAAGATAGCTGAATATATACTTTCCCTAAGGTCAAGAGAATAAAGGGATGATAGTTCACATAAATTACATGGATTATACTACTACATTGCAAGGATTAATGCATTCTCAGAGAATTCTCATTGCTTAACTTTTGAACTTTCACTGCAGATATTGCATTGGCACTGATACGGAGGACTTTGATTGGAGCTTTTCTTCTTTACTATGATAATTGTGATAAATCTAACTTGATTTTGATAGCTGTTAAACAATAGAAAGTTAGTGAACTTGATCTTTGTTATTTCTTCCTTCATGTATTCCTTTGTTTTCCACTTTAAATTTCTGATGGAACATCATTCCATTCAGTTCAAGAGGCAACACAGTAAAAACAGAAGGGAGCAACACACACAGCATAGCAAATTGCATCAAATCTGCAATCCGAGTATCTGTTAGGTTACAGATAACATCTATTTATTTATTTTGTAGAAATCCCAAGTCAATATTTTTCCCGTTTAAATTTTGAATGATATTTGAGACAAAGATGTCAAGTTTTATGATGAGCAACATGTCCTGATACTATGCACATTTAGCACAGTGCACTGTCAGTGACTTCAGTGGTATTTCTGAAGTTAGGGAGGGAAGAAAGAAGTAAATTCTTTTTCCATAGTACATAAATATATGAAAGATATGTAAAGGAAAGTTATGAACATTAATACTGGCAATAAACAGAATTTAAAACTTACACTCAATGAATGAGCTGACATTTTTTTTCCTGTTTGTCCTCTTTAGGTGCATAACAAAAAAGCCCTGAAAAGAAATGTGGGCTACATACTTGAGTTCATGACAACAAACATATTTTAGATACAGAACACAGAGAAATGAAACTTTCAGTGAGAGATAACCATCTGAATAGTACAACTCAGCACTCACATACTATATATGCAACATCATCTTTCCTAAAACACGAACTTGAGAGGAAAGCTTTACACTAAAAAGAACACAAAACCCTTAGAAATATTCCTTCTAGCAATGAATTAAACAAACAAACATGTAAACAATCCCATGTTAACTTTTTAAACAGTTTTAATAGAATACGGAGGCATCAGTCTGTCACATTTAATTTTCTTTATAATAATAGCTGAGATTTTTGAACTACATCAATAGATATTCACTTTAAATGTCTAATCTCCATTAATACCATAAGTTGTGTCACTGTTTCAAGCTCAGCAGGGCAAGTGGGGCCCTTTCTTCCCTTTTTGGGGAGAGGGAAGGAAAAATCACCCAATTAAGATAAGGAGAGATAACAAATTTACTATGAATGGTAAAAGAATATAAGATTATTATGATAAAGAGAGTTACAATTAATAATTCAAATGGAAGAGAGGAATGCTATAATCATACAGCTGGCTATACTGCTGGAACTCTGGAGGACTTCATGCCTGTCTCCTGGAATCAAAGATCATGTAGGGAACAGTGGATATTCTTAGAAATAGTAGTTTTCTCAGATAGTTGGAGCTCAGATGAAATTGTGAAAGAATACAGGACAAGGAGGTACAGCTCCACAGTGCACTGTACCTCTACATCCAATCACCTGCCACATGACTTTGCAATATGGAATACTGACAAACCAGGGCAAGTTGACATAGTACCATAGAGATGAGAAGTTAAAGAGAGTATAAATTACAGAGTAATAAGTTTCAAGGTCAATCACTTTTCATAACTTCAAAGAACAAAAATTCTTTAACCAGTTGTTTCTATGAGTGAATCACCAAGGTAGGAAAGGAACTTCAAGGTCATCTACTTCAACTGTTCACCTACAATCAGCATTTCCTCATTAAATTATGTGCCTTAGTACATTTCTTGGACTCTTCCAGGGATTGTGACTCAATCACTTCTCTGGGCAACCTGTTTAAGCACCTCATCATTCTTCAGAAGAATATATTTTTCCTAATATTCAATCTGAACTGCTACAGACACAACTTGATGCCTTTATGTCTCGTTCTGTCACTAATTATGTGGGAGAAGGGGCCCACTCCCACTTTGCCACCACCTCTTTCCAGGTAGTTTTAACCCTCTTAGTTTTATAGCAGAGAGTAGCTAGGTAAACAGTGGATTATACATTTTCCTCAAAAGGATATTTGTTTGGGCCTTTTGAACACCAGTTCCTACATCGGGTTGTGATTACCAACTTAAATACTTTATACACTCTTAGGGTGAAAAATCCTAATTAAATTGTCTGCAAAATTGTCACAGTTGATAGTGAAGTGAATATATTCCTTTAATTGATTTCTATGCAAAGTGATTGAGTATATAATTATTTTGTTATGTTAGTATATTTGTGCATTAAATTAACTCTTGATACAAACTATCTTTCATAATGTAATTCCTTATTTGTATTTGTCTTGAATACCATCTTAAATCATTTATTTTTTATATTTTACTTTTATTTTATTTATTTTTTATTTTTTACTTCTCTTCTGATTTAAATAAATCACAAGAACATCATACACATTTCATTCATGTACCTTTCGCATACAGTAAACTGTAATTACTGGACTTCACTGGGCATCTTTCCCTATGTCTTTTCTACATGTGGTAGCTGCAGCAGAACTCATATTTGAGAGGTCAGGCATTCTTGTTTGTACCACGTTTCCATACAAATGGCACATACAGGAACACAGTTTTTTTTTTTTTTTTTTTGCCACATTTTCACAAGATTAACAACCACACATGCTGAGAAACATAGCCGCTTTACAGAATCACAGAATCACAGAACTGGGGGAGTTGGGAAGGACCTCTAGAGATCATCGAGTCCAACCTCCCTGCCAAAACAGCTCCCTAACCCAGGTTGCACAGGTAGGTGTCCAGGCAGATCTTGAATGCCTCCAGATAAGGAGATTCCACAACCACTCTGTGCAGCCTGTTTCAGTGCGTCACCATCCTCTGAGTGAACAACTTCCTCCAAACATCCAACCTAAATATCCTGTGTCTTAGCTTAAAAACGTTCCCCCTTGACTTATCACTATCAACCCATGTAAACAGTCATTCCCCCTCCTGTTGATACGTTCTTTTCAAGTACTGGAAGGCCACAATGGGGTCTCCCTGGAGCCTTCTTTTCTTCAAGCTATCCAAGATGAATGTCACAGACCTTGTGTCTGTCACAGACCCATGTCCTGGGAAAGGAGATGGGGGACAAGGAAAATGGCAGGAAGATGGGCCTAAAAACAGAACAGCAGCAATGATCTCAGGAGGAAAACTAATTTACTAAATAAGATATGAATGCAAACTAACACAATATAATGCAATATAACTGGAGTTGAAGCTAATAAATCAATAGAGAGAGAAAGTGTCCGAAATCAAAGGCCTTACTGTAAAGGTGAAGGTGAGATGTCTAGGAAGCTCCTACTGCACACAAGCAGCAAAAAAGAGAAAATCACAGGAGTTGCATGCAGTTTTATTTTTCCCATTGTATGGAAAACAGGAATGCAGAGTCCTATGGGGTATGTAGTTTTTCTCTTCTAAGAACCAGGTAGCTGGAAATTCAGCAGTCCATGTAACTGGAGCATTAACTATTTAACTCCAAGTGTCTTACATAATGTTATGATGTGGTATACCAATAACAAAAATCATAAAGCTATGACAACCTGACAGCCATGTTTTCTAAAATATGATGTAGAGTAACTCGGCAACCACATCAGCCATTTCTCAGAATTCTTGGATGCATGTCATCCAGCTCAATGGACATACATTCAGTTTCATGAGTAGGTCTTGGACTTGTTCCACTGTTACAGTGGGATGGAACCCACTCCTCTCACCCACACCTAGAGCTTCAAGGGCCTGGCAGACACAGGGAGGCTGGACACCAGTGAAGACCAAGGCAACACACATATTGAGCACCTTAGCTTTTTTCATGTCTGAGGAAGCCACTTCTTCATCCTCATTAATCAGAGGGGGAGAAGAATAAAAAGAAAAACTATTATTAAAAAAAAAAAATCAATGATGGCAGTCCTATAACCTCCTAAGTTAATGCATTTTATCCTGTCGCTAACTAAATAAATGTTGAATCTTTTCTTATGCAACTTTATCTTTCTTCCTCTTACTGTTTTGTTTGTTTGTTTGTTTGTTTGATTGGTTTTAAACCTTGCTTTAGTTCCTAATGCTTTTTTTTGTTTTGTTTTGTTTTTAATTCATCCTGTCATTCTACAGCTTGCCTCTCTTACTTCTATAGATGTTTGAAACTATGAGAAATACACTTTTGCTTCATCAACTGGGTTATAAGAATTTTACCTCTGGGTGGCAATGGATTTATATAATAAGACAGGGCCCTCAACATAGGGCACACTGATATTAAAGTGCATGGTAGAAGATATGAAGTCTACTAAATATCTTTTCATGAGTGGGAGAGTCTCCAGATTTCACCTGTAGAGAGAAATCAACTCTAATCTCAACATCTTTCATACTAGGAGAGCCAGTAAGTTGCAAAGTTGCATACTATATATATGCAAACTTGTAGAAAATTAAGGCAACTTAGAAGTCAGAACCTTAATGAAGTGTTTATACTGAGTTAAATTGACTTGATATCAAATTCAGATGACATGCACACAATGAAGATATTAATTATGCATAAAGTGTGGTTCATTTTCAGTGTTATAGTTGAAAGATTTTTTCTCAAATATGTAGCTTCTACCAAAAGGAAAGTCAGAAAACACTATTGTGCTGAAATATTTTCAAGAAAAAAATAAAAGAAAAGAAAAGATGACAAAAAAAAAAAAACAAAAAACTGTGGGCAGACACTATTAGAATATGTTTTTTTAATCTTTCTGTAAGATTTTAGAGCATTTCAAATTTTCAGTTTCATTAATGATAGATTACTTCTTTCTTTATTACTGCCTGCAGAAAACAAATAAACAAAAACAAAAACAAAAAACAAAACTTTTTTTACTAATTCTGTAGTTACTGAATGTAATCAGTAATTACATATAAATAAATCTGAAAAGTGAGCTTTGAGAACATATTCCTTCTAACTATGAGTGTCTGTACAGAATATAATGCCTCTGAGAAAATACTAAGCTAGTGTTATGACGTGTTTCTGAGTACAGTACAATTTCCTCACATTACAAAACTATCAAGACACATGCTTTCATTATATTTAAAGTACAGATTAGGTAAGTAAGAAAAGATAAGATGAACTTTGAGTTCACCTTTTGAAAATAAGCTTTATGTGACTGAATATCTGCCACGCAGCCAGAGTTACAGTATTTGGCACCATCAGTGAAAGAGACAGCCAATATTCTCCTTAGTGTTGTTGCTAGCAAAAGACACTTACATTAAGTTTCAGTAGTGAGGTTAAAAACTGAAGTTAAGATATTTTCAGAAATGGTCATTAACTTCTTCAGACAATAAAGAGATTTTCTTCCTTAGACCTTCAGGAGGGTATTCAGAATCAGAAACTCACATTGAAACCTGAGAACACTTTTTTCTAAATACAAGCTGAAGAATAAAAACAAAACCAAACAAAGAAAGAAGGAATAACCTAAGTCAAAATCAGCAGGAAAAGTATTACAGTGAATAGTTTTATTTTCTGCAAAATGCTTTATTATATTGCTTTATGTTAAAGCAAAGAACTGAGTGGTAAAACTAGCATGTGTTTGATTATTTAATTCAGATATACATAGATCAAGTCTTAATGCATTTGATCTGGGAAAGGAAAGAGGAGAGAGCAATGAAGAAGTGAATTAAAGACAGAAATATGAGATAAAACAGTTTTGCTGCAAGAAATGCCTGTAGATTAAGAACTTAAACCTAAGATAATTGCTTTTCCAATTTATGCTGCAGGATCTAACACATGAACTGCTGTGGAAAAGCGTTTTACTGTCTTCTGGGTAATATGTTTCTCAATTCCAGGATAGTTTAGCATCATGAAGGATTGAAATATACATATACAAGTTCTGCAACATTTTACAGTTCTCCTATCCCCTCTGGAGAAATAATGTAAATATCCTTGACAACTGTAATAACGGGACATTGTTAGAGTGATGCTAACAGAGGGGGTTAACAGCTTGTGTGTTACAAAATTCTTGAAGTCAGACAGAAAGCCATTATTATGACCTTGTGCTGACCACATTCTATGAAGTGTTACATGATCAGGGACAGGGAAGTTGCTTAATGGAAGTTATATAGTAGCTAGATGTATCCTTGTCACACTTCATCTAAACTGATACATTGCAATGGTCCGCACTGCTCAGACCTGGCAATTACTGTCCAATTCCAATCTATTCCACACTGCCACTATAATGAAAAATAATTAGGAGCCTGAAAATGAGTTTTCACATGAAATGGTTTCAGTGCTTGGACACAATCGCCTTTGGCAGATGGCTTTGGGTTTGCTTTAATATAATAAAGACAGTTAATCATCTTTAAAGAGTGCACAGAATGAATAAACTTTTAACAATACTTTCTCCTCTAGAAGTCTCATATTGATCAAATGTTTAACACTGAAGAGTTCATGTTTCTATGGGTGAGTGTTCTTAAGCAGCTAATATCCAAGAATCTATGCATGTCCTGATACACTCTGAAGAAAAAGAAATTAACTCATAAGCCTATTTCTTGATACTGGAGATTAGAAACTAATAAAAAAGTAAAAAACAAAACAAAACAAAAAAACTAAACAAGGACATCTCAAGCATTGTAAAAGCATGGATCTCTGGAGTGTTTTCATGCACTCTGTGAACAATGGATTACTTGTGTTGGAAGGAACACAACAGAATAGTAATAATACTATCTATAACTTTCAGAAAACATTTATGTTTATTACAGTCAACATGGAAAATTGATGGCAGAGAGTGAGAAGCTTTTCGTCTGATCTGTTTTCTACAGTACAGTTGTTAGTCACTCTAGTCTCCTTTTGTAGAGAAATAAGCACATGTAAGGTGCAATTTGTATGACGTATGCTACTTTTGGTTGAATAAGTGTTTCATTTAAATTAAACTATATCTTAGGTCTTTTTTTTTAATTTTACTGGCTATGTGAGTATGTATGTAGAATAGAAATAAAATAAAAACAAAAACAAAAACAAAACATACAAATGTTGAACAATGTTGCATATATGCTATAAATCATACCATAATAACCTGAATACAGATAAATGGCTCTTTTTTTTTTTTTTTTTCCCTAAGGCAAGCAGAAATAGTGAGTTCTGAATCATACATCTTAGTATTAATAATAGAAAATAAAGATATTTTCCTGTCATGCAATAAAAAAAAATATACATATATATATATATATAAACAAAAACAAAGTACGTCGAATTTTCTTGATGAACTTAAATAAGGCAAAAGCGTGGTGGAAATTACATATCATGTTAGCAGTTGAAAATAACAATGGCTACATAACTGAATAGTTCTTGATCATTTTCTTGAATGGAAGAAGATTTAGGTAAACTGACAAAGATGTGAAAAGAGATGTAGACAGGACCACTGCAAGGAAAAGAAAGTAAAATGGGCCAGTGTTATTGTTAATGAATTATGGGGATGCTGAGACAAAAAAAGATTAATCAGCAAGAAAACCTAACGCAGAAAAGCTGAGAATAAAATTGGGAATTATTCCAAATATTTCAGGGTCCTTATTTTACCTGCTTCTACTCAATACCTGTGTGATTTCTTTCTGCAGCTTTTCTCCCAGATCACAGAACATTGTGAATAAGGAGTGTGCGATCTTAACCACAATCTCTGTCAGAGATAATTGTTTTCCTCTGGAAACATATGGATTACATAGTCCCAGTGAGGACCTTCCTTCACTTTCCGACTCTACAGAAATCTTTGCTTCTGCTGCTACTTAGACATAAAAAGAATAAACAAATAAATAAATAAATAAAAACTAAAAATTAAAAAGGAGAGAGAGAGACAGAGACACAGAGAGACTAATGAACGAACCTTTTAACAAACACCCAGTTAGAAGTCTGTGTTATATTTCAGACATTCCAGTTCACTTGGGACTAGTAGCAGTAGAAGGGTGAAAATGAAGTAGATTTTTCCAATGGCAAACATTTCCAATATGCATCTTGATCTTTTTCCCCTCCATATGTTCATAACTTCTTATTATATTCCTTAAAATATAAATAATTTTAAAATACAGTTTATGAGTAGATTTTTCTAATTATTTGACATGCACATGGAAATCATATTTATCTCTGTTTTCTGTTTGTTGAATTTTCAATGAGATTAAAATACAGTATTTTGTAACTATTTAACTAAGAATGTAATGTTTTATTCCAGTAAACTAATACAGAGAAGAAGTAACACATAATATACAATTCTAAATGGAAAAAATCCAATAAGTTTTACAATGTAAGATATGGAGAAAACAATGCCTTATTCCATCTGAATTACTTTCTGAAATTCTAAAATGTGTTTTACAAAACAAGGAGTCATTAGTTCTCAAGACAGTTACTTTTACATTATTGCTTTCTTTAGTTAGTCCCTAAACTTTTCCTTTTAAGCTCTTATTAACTACTTCAGCTTTACCCTTTGTCATCTTTTTCCCTCTTAGCTAGTTTTGTGAATGTCATTCCTCTCTGACACAAAACTATTTTTCATGTCGTTTGAGTCTAACAGATTTTTTAATTCCAGTTTAAAATCTCTGAGAGACATAGGGATTATAAATAGCATTAATAAATTAAAGAGTTTTTTAAAAGTTCTAAAAAAATCCACAATTATTTCTCAAAACATAATCTTAAGTAGCTTTACTATAAGGTTTATGTAGGAAGAATGATGAATGCAAAATATAAGTGGCTTTAGAACTGTTGAGTGTAGCTCAAATAACAGTTCGGTTTCAATATTATAACACATTCAGCTATATTGACTGAATCAAACAGATTTTGTCACAGAACATTTTTGCTTTCATTTTTCCTATACAATCTGAAGCCATTCATACGCTTGACATTCTAATCCTTTCACTTTGATGGCTTTTTTCCTAAATGTGAAACACATTGATCTCTACAAGTTTGTGTGGAATTAATTGTTTAATATAAATTATAGTACAAAAGCATTATATACTATTGGAAATCTTTTTTTTTTCTTCAGATTTATGATTTAATTGCTCTATTTATAATTCATACAACATATCAATTACATTTTGTTTTCTGAATCTTTCTTGGTTCTGCCTTCATTAACCGTGACCTACTTTCACAGAAATAACTCTGAAATCTCGCAAAAAAATTTGTGGGTGGATGCAGTAAAGATGGAGTTAGTTTCCTTCCAGTATTACCTCGTGACCAGAAAAGAGGCAGTGGACATAAATGGAAGCACAGGAGGTTCTCTTTGAATATAAGGAATTAGGTTTTGTTGTGTGGGTGACAGACTCATGTAACAGATTGTCCACAGAGTCTATGGAGTTCCTTTTGTTGCAGATTATCAAAAGTCCCCTTGCTATGTTATTGGGCAACTTGCAATTATATAAAGATGCCCAGAGAAAATGTGGGTACAACCACTGAAAAATGTACATATTTTACTGTAAACATTGTGGAATCCATTCATCAGGGTGCCATCTAGTCATCCAGATGTCATCCAGCTAGGTCAGTGCACTGAAGGTAAGACTTAGACTGCAACAAACATAATATGTTTTTCATGTACCTAGGCTACAGGCTTTTCTACCATAAAGTGTGGTTATAAGATGCTGTTGATTTTCCTCATCTTTGCTTCAAGAAATCAACAAGTAAAATTACTTATTAGATGAATGTGTTTTGAAAAAGATGGGGGATACTCTCTGTAGTTTTTGAAAAGAACAAATTTTAAAGTTGTAAAAAGAATGGTTAAAATAAAATAAATGGTTTATTTTAAAAATGGTTAATTACTAAAAATATGAATAATTTCTTCTATCTTTTCTTCCATATATTTGGTCTTACCTCCAGGATATTATACTGCCTCACCATGAATCTCAACCACTGCACGTGAAAAAAAAAAAAATGCAGTTTTTGTTGTTATTGCTGTGATTTTCTTTCTTTCTTTCTTTCTTTCTTTCTTTCTTTCTTTCTTTCTTTCTTTCTTTCTTTCTTTCTTTCTTTCTTTCTTTCTTTCTTTCTTTCTTTCTTTCTTTCTTTCTTTTTGTTTCTTTCTTTCTTTCTTTCTTTCTTTCTTTCTTTCTTTCTTTCTTTCTTTCTTTCTTTCTTTCTTTCTTTCTTTCTTTCTTTCTTTCTTTCTTTCTTTCTTTCTTTCTTTCTTTCTTTCTTTCTTTCTTTCTTTCTTTCTTTCTTTCTTTCTTTCTTTCTTTCTTTCTTTCTTTCTTTCTTTCTTTCTTTCTTTCTTTCTTTCTTTCTTTCTTTCTTTCTTTCTTTCTTTCTTTCTTTCTTTCTTTCTTTCTTTCTTTCTTACTTTTCATCTGCATTACCTGTGTTGAGATATTTTGTTGAGAATCTGCATGAGTACTAGAGAGAAATGTCTCCAGTCTGCAGTAATGAACAACAGAAATTGGATGCATTAGTATTCAGCTGTGTATAATTTGGTGTGGGAAATGATTCAAAGTTTTCTCAATTTTCAACTGAATAAGGAACAAACTGAAGAAAGAGCAAATTAGAAATAGGTAAATTTCAGAGTTACTGATGAGATAATTCAAGTAAATTTGTATAGCATATTTCATGATAGTGTTTCTGAAGGTTTACTGTAACACATCTAGAAGACAGCTCTTAAAGCTGACACCTCTGTAACAGCTCTGTTGCTACATTTAGTAAGTTATTGAAATATGAGTAAAATTTTCCCTATATTTAGAAAACAGAAACAAAGAAATATATTCTAGTGTTGTCAGTAGTAGGGCACTTGTAATCGTGACAGTGCTGCCTGAATCCTGCAGAAGACACCAGTGTATGTACCTAACAATGTCAGTTACATAGTCAAGGTCAATAGATTTCACACAACACTCTGACATCAATGAAAATGTTTGCACTGTGGAATGCTGTTAGTGTTTGAACATCATCTTTTGTCTCTGTGACCAAATCTACATATAGGAAATATAAGTGCACCTTATTCTGCCAAACATGTAAAACCTTTCAATGGAGAAAAAATAACACCTGTGTTTCTGAAGATATCACTTGACTGATTTTATTACTATGCATCCATGTTGGCTTAAAGCATTTTTTAAACAATAGATACACACTCAATAAAATTTAAATATGACATGATGCATTTGTCTATCACAATAACACTTTAGTTCTTCTGCTACATAGTAAATACAGTGTCCCATGTTATACCTCAGTGCTCTCTCACAGAGCATACAATAGTGCTTATTTTCAATCACAGTGGTCACTACCATATATTACATGTTTAATGTATTCATATTTATTATCTTAAAACTTATGAGAGAAAAGACAGGGGAATAATTCATGGATTGTATTGGGCCAGAATGTCAATCATTTCCCCAAAAATTTATCCTCACCAATTCAACAATACAAGAGTAGAGCACATTATGCATCTGTATGCATGCTACATACTTAATTACATGGATGTTAGGTGCAGCCAAAAATGCATAATGACTTCATGTACAATTTCCATTTTAAAATGAATATCCTTGAATTTCTTTCTTGCTCAATGTATAGAAATAATTATTTATAAAATTGAATAGAAAATTTTACTTACATTTGAAGAAATTAAGTAAAACTTACCTGTATTTTTACTTCACATATAGTTTTCCTGTATTAAATCTCCTGAAAGGAAGTCTACCGTTGCATGCAATAATTTGACATAATTAATAAGTTGTAAAATTCCATGTCCAATTTTACAATCTGATTTTGAGGAGACATAATTCTTAGACCTACAAATTATTTGTGCTTACCATTTACATCTGACAGAGATCTAATTTTATATTACAAAAAAAAAAAATATAGAGAGAGTATTTGTAATATTGATTTGGGAAAAAAATAATGAATTCTTCTGAATGACTAGATAACTACATGTTGGAAATGCATTTTTCAACATACTAGTAACCAAAGGCTAATTATTTCAATTCTTAGTTTAACTTTTATACAGCTTCTAACCTTTGCTGCAATTGTTATTATTGTTGTTACTATATTTTATTAAAATACGGCATGCAATTCAGGTTATAATAACAATTTTATTTCCTCTACTTCAAATATTTTCTGGTAGTGTAAAGAATAGTTTATTTAGATATCCTAGACAGAACTGTTATATATCCTATTTCTTTCTTACTATAATATTACCTAAAATCAGTTTTATGGAAGTCAAGGCACTGTTTTTATTCGTAAATAGAATTCAGCATTAAAAAAGCACTTAGATTGGGATTCACACTACATAATCTTATATGTGTTGGTAATCTTAGTCTATGTTGCTTAGTCTAAATCCTAAGTACTTATTCAGAGATTTTTTAAAAAGGGTATACTTCTTATTTTAATATCTGTGTGCTACGGAATTATGTAGTGTTTTTTCTAAAATACCTATGCAGTTCAGATTATGGATAGTATCAAATGTCTTTCTACTAACAACGACATGTCTAAACATTTATCTTACCTTTAGATTTATTTGTGTTAGGTTCTCTGTTTGCTTAGACAAACTAGTCTTTAATTAGTTTTTTAACAGAAGATTAAGATTAATTTTATAACAGAAAGAAATAGAAAATAATATGTATGTATATGTTTGTGACAGAGTTTTGCCTGTATAAATCTTATCTTCTTGTGCATTATTATTCGTTCAGTAGTTTTTAATTGCATGATCACATGCTATTTTTACATGGGAACTTTCTTTATTCAAGGAACAGATGGAAATTTGGATATTGCTCACTTTATGAAAAGCATTCAATATATTTTTTATCTGAATAGATAGACTAAAATGTGATTTGTTGTGCATTTCCTATAAAATCTTATCTGAAGGTAGGATTACTCATCTCTTTGGCTATAACAGTTCTCTCTGAAAAAACATGAAAGAATGAGAACCTGTCCAGTCCCACACACTAGACCCACCCTCAGGGTCAGTATCTCTCAACCTCTCACTCATACACTTCCAATATTTGCAAGGTCCTTCTCTCCCTCCATGCCTCAATCCATGTTCTACCTGCCAGCTTTGCAGGGTTACAGAGTAAGAGCATCTGCACTGCATGCAGGCTGAGCAGACACTGTGTTTAGCACCAGAAGTCACAGACAATAATGTGACATGAATGAATCCCAGCTCATGCTCCTGGCTACCAGAAATGTCTCCTGAACTATGACAAAACATGGAACTGCCACACACACTACAGACAAAGGCACATAATGCTTCAGTGCATTTTCACAACACTTCTTAGTGAGGAGAATATTTTTATACCATGAATTGAGGCAAAGAGAGGAAGGAGAGGTATATCCAATACGTGTTTAGAGTTTGTATTTTTTTTCAGAGCATGTGGAGCATTTCAAATTATTATGTAAGACTTCAGTCTTCCAAATACAGTTTGCAGAAACTTACAAACTCATTCATATGTTGAGACGAGGACTAGGTTATGAGTAACCACCTATAAAAATTTCTGATAAAAATAATCTGCGTATAATCATATATGTTCAATGTAACATCTAAGTGCAAATATCTTGACTTTGTTTTTAGTGTTTTTAGTAGATGGATGGAGAGGATAGGATTTGTATACAGTTTCCAGATAGAGAAAAAAAAAGAAAAGAAAAGAAAAAAAGACAGGGAAAGCAGAATGCCTGTCTTGCAGTATTTTCTGGCATCTTCACTGGAAGCTTTCAATGGATGTCGCAGACCTCTGACACCCCATGTAAGTGATAGCAGCAGGTGGGAATAGTCCACTATGAAGATGCCAGCATTGCAGGAGCCTGTAACACCTTGCCAAACAGAACTGATAGTCATTTGCCGAAATAGCACAATGCTAAGATTTTTAATTTAAGTTTTCATGTACTTATCTTTGTATATATTTTCTTGAGACGTTTCTGGAAGATTTAACAGTTTCTTCTCACTTTCTACTAACCTGTTAGCATCCCAGTATTGTTTCTTCTCCACAATGGTTCCTGATTAACTTGTAGTCTTCTCTCCATGTACTTCTGGACTTCACATTTTTGGGTTTAAAGCTTTGTGTGTCATAACTTCAGTCTCCGTGCCACAGTTTTAATTTTCTTTCCATACTTCATAAGACAACCTCAGCTGTCTTATTGAGACACCTTATTCATTATCATTTTCACTTAGAATTCTAAGCTTTTTCCTAAACTTTCCCTTAGCCATATTCCTCATCCTTTTGAAATCTCCATCTTTTACCTCTTTCAGCTGTTTTCTTCGTCTATCTGATCCGTTCTATAGTCTTACAGCTGATATACCTCTTTACCAACATGACCTAACTGTTCAGCCCTGATTTCTTTCCATGTCAGGCACTTTTTTTAGTGAGACCAGCTGGGGTCTAGCTGCTGCCAAGAGGGCTTTGATATCTTTAGGAAGATCTTTTTTCTCATATCTTTTATGAAGATCTATTTGTAGGTAACTGAACCAATGATGAATCTTAGGTTCTGCATTGACATTATTGGCTAGTCTGCATCGCTAATGGTAGTCTTAGAGATAGATAGTAATCTGTGGATGTCCTGGTGTTTTTGCCTTTCATAAAAAGCAGTGTGTGTCTTCAAGTGAAAAAATCTACAGTCAGATATCAGGTTATATATTACTTTTATTTAGTGCAGTACTCAAACAAATAAATGTGTTATGTGCCTTTTGAATGACTGATTTCTTAGTACGGTTATATAAGGTTATGAGAGTTCCTTCCTGATAAAAACTGAGCTATTTGGATTAAAAAACCGGAATGAAAGTATTCTGAAACTGTCATATTAAAAGTCATATGATAAAAGTGTTATTGTCCAGAGGAATTGAACTGTATTGTTCATAGTTGAAAGACCTCTATTACAAAAGTCTCCCCAAACTTTTCTAAATATATGAGAAAAAAAAATCAAAAATGAGATAGAATATTCAGATTTTTCTCAAAATTCTACCATTAAATTGGCAATCTAAGATTTAGATTGGAGCAATTTGATTTTTGAGAAGTGACACAAGCTAACTAAACATGAAATATTTCTGTTTCAAAGATTTCAAGAATAATGAGGTTTCTTCCATGCTTAAACATAATAACTTGACAGTAAGTGAAAGTCAGAAAAGTCAGTTTTCCTTTCTGTATTTAGTTTATCATAAAATATTCTTAAAATTGCATGCATGTTAAGTAGTCTATCCAGAATGTTCAGCTCCTTTGAAGATAAAGCTATGAGTTATGCTAATGTATAGTTTTAAAAATAGTTGCAGTTTTTTAATAGAATGTTTGTTTGTTTGCTTGTTTTACCACATCAGTCAGGACATTTCTTCAGCTGGAACTCATCAAGATGCATTTTAGACTGTATGTTATTATTTCAGGGAATGTCTATCAAATGGACATGTTGGTCAATGTATCAAAGGTTATTTGCTCTGACAATCAGACTATTGGATATTTTCACATAACAACAGCTTATTCCACTGGAATTGCTCAACATTGTATAATAGCATACTCAACACTCATAGAAACAGTAAATTGAGGCTGGATCATCCGAATCAATGCTGAGAGAGTTAATTAATAGTTCATTGTCAGTCTCAGTCTTTTATATTTAATGAATATACAACAATGTATTTGCAGAGCAACAGCATAGCCTAGTGGTTAGGTTTCTGGAGAAGATATGGGCCATGTTCAATTCAATCAAGACCCATATAAAAGAGAGGAGCAAAAGAAGAGTTTGTCATGTAATTTGAAGCCTTAAATTCTTTGTAAAAATAAACTTTATTTTTAATGAAATGGTACTGAATTTTTTCCTCTCTTTTTTTTTTTTAATTGTTACTTTTAGTTCCTCGCTTTGAAACAATGAGGAACTGTAAATAATTTGTTTCATTCTTCATAATGAAATAAATTAATTAATTTCTGGCTAGATTTCTGGTTGAAATAATACAAGGTACAATTACATGATTATTGTTATTTTTTAATTGTTTTTTAATTTTCCCATTTATAAAGGTCCTTTAAGGACCAATTTAAAAAATTATACATTAAGAACAGAGAATTAAGAATTAATTAAGAATGCCTTAAGAATGCTGGGCTGAAGCCAATGGGATGAGGTTCAACAAGACTACCTTAATTTCTGATGTTAATTTTTTCTTTTTTAATTAAAAACAATTTCAAAACACATTTTTTTAAGCATTTTAAAATATTGTCTTCTGTCCAGCCTCTGAGCAGCTTTCACAGACATCTATGTCCATAAATATGATCAATTAATATTAGCAAAAAGGAATAGCTATTGTATATATAGGAACTGCATGGCTTTTAATTTTTAGGCTACAAACAAAAATAAAGTTCTAGATATTACCCATATTTCTGAAGATACAGAGTTAGTTTAATATCTCCCATTCTTTTGCATATTCAGCTATGTCCCCTACAACTGCAAAATCTGCAAAAGCAATTGTCATGACAAATGTCTCAGTAATGAGGTATAGTCTACAAATTATCCTAGTCTCTCTGCTTCTAGCTGTTATAATATGTAGAATGGCTCATATATTTATTTCTCACAATTTTCAGTAACAAATTTGTTTGTGTTCCTTTTTTTCTTTTAGTTGTTTCTTTTTTTCTTTTCTTTCTCTTAAGTCTGCTCTACTGCCATAAAAATAATTTCTGTGCTTACAGTAAACAGTGCTTTGAGGACTCAGTACATGGAGCCATATGTCTCACAAACAAAAGGATAGGTTGTGCCTGATCAGTCTAGTGGCCTACTGTGATGGTGTGACAGCATCGGTGGACAGAGGAAGAGCAACTGTTGTCATCCACCTGGACTTCTGCAAAACATTAAACTCCACCACATCCTTATATTTGTATTGGTGAAATATGGATTTGCACAGCAGATAAGGAACTCTTTGAAAGGTCACAGCCAGAGAGTTGTGGTCAATGGCTCTGTGTCTAGGTGAAGGCCAGAAATGAGTGATATCCCCCAGGGTTATGTATTTGGACCAGTACTCTTTAACAACTTTATTAATTACTTAGATGATGACACCAAGATGAGTGCTGTAGTTGATAGAGCAGAGGGAAGAAATGCCATCCAGAGGGACCTTGATAAACTCAAAAGGTGGGCCCTTGTGAGCCTAATGAGGTTCAACAAAGCAAAGTGCAAGGTTTTGCACTCAAGTTGGTGTAATCCCAGATATGTATACAGACTGGGAGATGAACTCTTTGAGAGTAGTCCTGCAGAAAAAGGACTTAAGGGTTCAGGTTGATGAAAACTTAACATGAATCAGTAGTGTGTGTTTTCAGCCTGGAAGAACAATGGTATCCTGGGTTCCATCAGAAGAGTGGTGACCAGGAGGGCAAGGGATGTGGTTGTCCCTCTCTATTCTGCCCTCATGAGGCCCTGTCTGGAGTATTGTGTCCAGGTTTGCATCACCAGAAAAGATGTTGAGACTGTGGATGCCCTGTCGCTGGAAGTGTTCAAGGCCAGACTGAATGTGGGCACCCTGATCTAGTACTTGATTTAGGGGCTGGTAACCCTGCCGCAGGCAGGGAGGTTGGAACTTGCTGATCCTCCAGGTCCCTTCAAACACAAGCCATTCTATGGTTCTATGATTTCAGTTTCACTCCAGAATATGTTGTAATGCTGGATCAAATACTCTTTTCATATCATAACAATATCACTGTTGAAGTATCCGTAAAAGTTTTTAGACATAAATTGCAATTGCAGCTGCATTATACTGCACTTGAAATTAATTATCATATTTGGAAAAAAAAATAGAGAAAGATAATTTTCTAGAATTAGATGAAAAATACAGTTTTATTTTTGTTCTATTCCTTTTTTACTAGTTCACAGTCTAATTTACCTCCAAAAGCACTAACTCAGTGAGAGTACTTTTGTTTTGTGTTCTCTTTGTGTGTGTGCATCAATATTAAGTTTGTGTTATAGAGAACATGAAAATATATTTGTATAGGATATTACAGTACCATTGTGAAATCTGTCCACAATCTACTTGAAGGACCTCCTGTTCATAGGGCTATTTTAACTAAGGCTTCAGGGACTGCAAGGTTAGATATAATTGAGTTTTTCAATAAAATAATAGCTTTTTGTTTCTATTTTTGTTTGTTTGTTTATGTGTTTGTTGTTTTATTTTTCCATTTAGAAACAAGAAACTGATTTCAAGATGACAAAAATATTGAATTTCTGATCACTTCCAGGGAAGTAATTAACAAGTAGTATAAAAACAAAAAAAGAAAAAGAGAAAAAGAAAAGAACAGCAATGAAAACACTCATTTTGAAGCTAATCTGGAAGAAAACTAGATATCTTTAAATTCGGAGACTGAAGTAACACATACTGTGTTTCTGCAGTACTGCTGCATTGGACAGCTGAAAGTGAGACATTAAATTTCTGATGTCTTTTAGAAACAGTTTTTTTCTCATATTAACATGCATATTGTACTTCATGGCCACTTTTGAATTAGTTATGCTGTCAGTCAAGAAATTCTATTATATTTACAAATTTCAAGACCACCAGATATTTTAAGCTTCAAAAGATATTATTTCCCTAATCTAATAATAATTACTGTGAGTCTTCACTTTCCCAACTCACTGAAAATGTATAGGAAAATATTCTATTAGGAGATCAGAAACATGATGAACGATAGTAATAGAAATACCACTCCTTCTAAAAATAATACTGTTTGTCTTGTTTTACAAAGTTCTTCAGACCAGTATCACATACAGTTTTGTTACTATCACTCCTCCTATTTACCACCTGGTTTCGCAGGGCAATGCCCTAAATTCCCTAGGACATCACTTCCGATTATAAAGGTTGTTGCTGCAGTTTCTGTCCCTGTGAATTCAGGGACGTTCAGGGACAGTTACATTATTTCATTTTTCCAAATTGTTAAATAAGAAACATCATTGCTGAAATATAGTGAAACAATGACTTCTGTGTGTAACTTTGCCATGTTTGATTCCAAGAAAGAAGTCAAATTCAAACCCTTAGATCCTTGTAGCTGTAATCATTCAATACATTATTATCTCACCAAATTACTGGCAGTTTACACCTACAGTAAGATAACTCATTATATAATAGATATTAAAAAACCTTTGAATATTTGGTCTATCATTATTTATGTGATATTTACAAAACTGAAGCATAGCTGAAGACACTGGAATTCACACACCTTGTAGAAAATAATATTTATTTAGAAAATTGAGAATAATATAGTATAATACAGTCCTTGAAAGTGGCTGAACATCCCTAAATTGAAAATACTGAGTGAAAGAGTCTCTTGACTTGAAACTCAGTAAAATCTGGTTCAGAAAACTTAAACTGACCTGTTCATAATATGGCTGTAGGCCCTCAGAATGTAATATTTAATTTGAGCTGTGAAATGAAAAGACTCATTGAAAAAAAAGTCCTTCACATTCTCAAAAATCTTTTGTGTTTTTGCTTATTCTTTTTTAGAATAAAAGAATACGTACACTATGTTGACTGATTTGCTACGTTTACCAGCATGATAATGAATGAAGTGCCTGATAAAAATAGAAGGAAAAAAGTTCATATTGAGTGTTTGCACTGGGAATCAGAATACACAGAAATAAGCAGCAAGGTATGAAAGGAGGTTTTCCAGTGTTGGCAGTGAAGCAAAGCTGCTGGATGTCTTTCAAATTATTATGTCAGTCCTGATTTTGCATAATGAGAACATCCTTCCTGTGACAGACTGGATTTTGATTATAACTAAATAAGTAAAAATAAGAATATGTAGATAAGGTCACCTTTAATGTAAAGTTTGATCTGAGTTTTAAGTATTTATCAGAATAAGGAATAATGCTGATGAAATGAGGCAATTGTATAGGAAAACCTGACCTTCTAAGACAAATTCTCTGTTATTAAGGAAGTATACAGAAATTGACTTTCTTACTGGGACTATATTTATTTTAAATATTTTTGCATCATTGTATTTACATATCTGTCCCCTAAATGAAACTGGGAAAATAAATGTTTATGTTATCAAGTCTACAATATGTATTCCATATAATAGCAATCATAAATATACTTTATAGAGAGCAAACATCAGTGATCAATATATTGTGTGATCGCATTTGCATGGCTTTAAGTTAGTAAATTTTGTTGATAGGGTGGGATATATTATTTTAGACTTCTAATCATACAAAAATTCAGACAGTTTTGTTTTATTCTGAGATGTGTTTCTATGCTTCTGGAACATAAGCCTATGACTTGCATGCCTTACAAAAAAACAAAAACAAAAACAAAAAACAGATGTCTTATTCTAGTTCCAAAACTGTTCAAAGAATTTTAGTTTTCATGTTTACTTCATCTTTAAGATACATTATGAGGGAAAGCTTGAAAGAATGCACCAGCCTTGTACCAGGAGAGCTAATTTAGGTATATAAAAATTTTAAGTAATCGCTTGTCATAAAAATTTAATTGTTTGAGAGTTTGGAGACAAAATAAAACCCTTAAATATTATTGTCTTACCAAAGGGCGTGATCCTTAGGCTCATCTAATTATTTGGAAACCTAATTCTTGAGTGTAGAATGCACAACATTAATAGTACTGGAGACGCTGATAAACTTGGGGCAGGGTATTGTTTTATTTTGTTTTAATCCTTTCCTTATTACTGCAAAGCTGCATAGCCTAATTACCTAGATACATTACAATGTCCAACTGAATAAAGAATACATTAGTGTGCAGTGTGTCTCTAGAATATGACTTCATTATGCTTTTCCTAAAGGCTCACTTCACATGATCTACAGTATCCCTTAGCTAACAACTCCAGCTGGGCTACAGAATATATGAGGTAAGGATGCTGTACATACAAATATTTTTCATTTTATTTTTTCAAATATTAATGAAAATGTACTTTATTCTGTAAAACATACTTGCTCTAGAACTAGTACCTCCATCTTTATTTCAGTGGTGTCTGTGTATACAAACACGTCATTTACTTAGAGTTTTGTGGAAGACAGCTTTTGGCAAAGCATCAATTGCTCTGCTTGCCTTCTTTTTTTTTTGCTTGTTTGAAAAACAGTAAGTATGGTTCAGACATTATAGTCTTTTTCCTTTCAGAGTGTGATAAAGTATGTTTCCTCTTCAGCTTCTAGTCATATCTCAGAACAGCTTTGGTTTTCATTATAGAAAGAAAAAAATTTAGTGCCTTTTTTTTTCCCCCTCGGAATCCTAAGTCTGATGAATAATATGAACAACAGCACCAAATAAAAGTAGTCTGCTCAGAGAAATATCTTAAAAATTAGAGATGAAATGATGTCAGAAATACAGCAGAAAAAGCACAAACATATCTGTACACAGTGGATGAGAAAAAACTGAAGTTCTAATCCTTTTCATACTGTGCCTTGGTATCAGTGTTGGGGTTTAAAGGAAATATTAATTAAAACTTATTGCCTAATAGTCCCATGAACACAGATGAGTGAAATGCGAAAGTAAAATCTGTCAGTAATTCCAAATCCTTCAGACTACTTTGTGAGGTTTCCAGCAACTGTATTTTCAATATAAAGATTAAAATATTTAAAAATTCTCACCATCCCTGCTAACTTTTAACAGTTGTGATTGAATCTGGAAATCAGCTTAGCACCACACAGACTTTTGCTTCCTCCCCAATTCTCAGTGGGATGAGAGAGAGAATTTGTAAAATAAAATGAAGTAGAACTCATTGGTTGAGATAAAATACTACTTACTAAGACAGAAAATGAGAGAAAGAAGAAAATATTATCGATAATTGTATATATATATACACATACATATACATACATACACGTATGATCAAACCAAGATGCAAAAAGCACTCAAAGTCTGATACCTAGCTATTCAAACCCTGAGCAGTGGCTGTCCCCACCAGCCAACTCCCTGTAGTTTTCATCGCTTTTTCATGATGTCACGTGACATGGAATATCCCTTTGTTATCACCATTGCTTTCTACTGAAGACAAAACCTAGCATTATATCAGACACTATGAAGCAATCAACTGTTTATCATAACTGACAGGTACACATCTCCAGAAAAGGTAGCCTTGGGAAAAGTCTGTTCACATGGTTTAAGTCACAATCAGGATCAAAGTAGCTTATTAATTTATTAATGGCACATAATTAATCCACATTGAACAATGCATTCAGGATCAATACTGGTAATATAACAGATAAATCACAGTATGAGGTGCTTAAAGAGTGTTAACAAAACCTTAGCAGCATGAAATAGAAGGAAAAGAGGCCCCTGTAGCTCTGAGACCTCTGGGGATAGTAATCACCAGGGCAACTATTATAAGAGTGATGAAACTGATGGTTCCAATCTCAAACGTGCTGTTTGACTTTTTTTTTTTTTAATTTCTTTCTGGAAGAGACTAATACTTTATACCATTGCCTCAAAGTTTGCTGATGAACATGTCCGAACATGTCCAAGCTAGTCCTGGGCAAGGGTTGTGAAATCCTTTGTCTAAGGGACAAGCAGATGGGCATGTCCTGGGGCAACGAAAGAGAGAGAAGCTGCAGCTCAATGGCCGCTGAACACTCTTTTGTGTGGTACTCATCTCCGTGGGGAGATAGCCATCTCAGGAGAAGCTTGCCTGGCACCCTAGCATCGGATTTGCCACATAGGCAAGATAAATGGAGGATAAAAGAGGGATCGACCACCATGAGATTGTTGTGGTTGTGTTGGTGCTCTTAAATCCGAAACCTCATGAGCTGATCCCTGCTGCTGAGCTCCCTCCTGGGCCTGCTGCCTGAGACACGCTGCTTTCTCCTGGACCTCGCCGCTCCTTCGAGGTGTTCTACCATCTGAACCCTCACGAGCTGATCTCTGCTGCTTCTCCGGTGCTGACTGACGCTGTTCCTGGACTTTCCCCACGCTGCTTCTCCCGTGCTGACCCGGTGCCGCTTCTCCAGGACAGCTGCTTGCTGCTCAGGGCTGCCCGTCGCTGCTGCTGTTCTCCCCGCTTCTGCCGCCCCTGCTCTTCTGCCTCGGACCGTCGGAGCCGCTTGCAACCGGACCGCCCCTGGGATCCTGGCTGCTGACTTTCCCTGCGTTGTACAAATCCTTGCTTCTTTCCTATCTTTCCTATCGCTCGCCTTCCCTTCCCCATCACCCTTAACAGTGTCTGCCTTCCCCACCTCCCTGGTCAATATTGGTAATAAACTGGTCGGACCAACATTTGTACCTTTGCTTCTTAATCTCACGCCGGGTATACACATAATCTAAGAACCTCGTCTCCCTCCTTTATATTGGAGCGTGACACTTTCTTAGAGTACATCTTAGTTCTAGGAAAGAAGGACATTTTCAAATTCTGATAAACCCACTGAAATTACAATAAGCATTTCCATGCCACTGGTATCATTTTTTTCATGCAAGCACAAGTGTTTGGTAAATTCACTGCATATCCAAAGCTGAGTGAGCAATTGATACAGAGTGAATGAAAGAAGAAGAATGTTTATTGAAAAGATGACTCATAAGACTTCTGCTAGAAGGACAGATTCTTCTCTGTAGTAAATTTGGCTCTACTGGAGTTGTCTTTTGCCCTTATATTCATTATTTCTGACTGCTGTTTGACAAACATCTTTTTGAAACCCCTAGTAAAGAAGAATCCAGAAACTTCCCAGTCAGTCCCTTCCAGAACTACCCTTTTTGGGGCACTACTTAATATACTTTTTGCATTGCCTAAGCTAAATAAGAAGATATTCTGATTTTTTTCTTAATCTGTCACAAAGCTTTTTCCTTCTTCAGACTAGCATTTTGCTCGTTTGAAGAATGTTGTTTCATTCTTCTTAAAAATATTCTTCTTCAGACTAAGTAGTCACAGTTATTCATGTCTTCATTTATGTTTTTTAAATATTACAAGGATATTATGCATTATCTTAGGAGGTTATAGGACTGCTATCATTTTTTTTTAATTATTATTTATTTTTATTCTTCTCCCCCTCTGATAAATGAGGATGAAGAAGTGGCTTCCTCAGACATGGAAAAAGCTGAGGTGCTCAATAAATGCGCTGTCTTGGTCTTCACTGGTGTCCACACTCCTCATGTCTGCCAGGACCCTGAATCTCTAGGTTTGAGTGGGACGAGTGGATTCCATCCCACTGTAACTGTGGAACAAGTCCAAGACCTCTTCGTGAAACTGAATGTAAGTCCATGGGACTGGATGATATGCAACCAAGAATTCTGAGAGAGATGGCTGATGTAGTTGCTGAGCTGCTCTCCATCATATCTGAAAAATCATGGTCGTCAGGTGGAATCCACAGTGACTGGAAAAGGGAATTACTCTTACTTTTAAGCCTGGTGGGCCTCACCTCTGCCTGGGAAGATCATGGGACACATTCTTCTAGTTACCATGTTAAGGCACGTATGAGGTGATCTGAGACAGACAGCATGGCTTCACCAAGGGCAGATCATACCTGACCAATCTGGTGGCCTTCTATGATGGAGTGACAGCATCAGTGGACAGATGAGCAGCTGAGGGAACTAGGATTGTTTAGTCTGGAGAAGAGGAGGCTCAGGGAAGACCTCATTGCACTCTACAACTCTACAACTTTCTGAAGTTGACAGTGACAGGACAAGGGAGAATGCTTTTAAGCTAAGAGACATGAGATTTAGATTGGATGTTTGGAGAACGTTTTTCACTCAAAGAGTGGTGACACACTGCAACAGGTTGCCCAGAGATGTTGTGGATGCCCCATCCCTGGAGACATTCAAGGCAAGGCTGGATGTGGCTCTAGGCAGTCTTGTCTAGTGGTTGGCAACTCTGCTCACAGCAGAAGGGTTGAAACTAGATGATCTTTGAGGTCCTTTTCAACCTAGGCTGTTCTATGATTCTATGATTCCTCTCAAGAAATATCATGGTATAGTGGATGTGGTATCTGAAGTAAATAAGAAAGTTGTTATATATTTAATAAATAAATCAGCTTTGCTTATCCCTCCATCTGTATGACTCTGGAAGTCACCAACGTTTGTATATCAGAAGTTTTTCAAAAATTTGTGCTTATTCCAGTGATAGCTGGTGACAAAGTAAACTCATTCACTAAGAATTTATTTAATGCGGAAGACACCACAGCTAGCACTTCTCATTTACCTCAGCAACCTGGCAGTGCAGTCACTGGGATCAGGCATTTGGTCAATGCCAACTGTCCAACTTAATTTTCTACAAAGCGTGATTAATTGCATTTGTGCATCTCTAAATTTTCTAGCAGCTTCTTTGTGCCAATGAAGAGCAGAAGACTTGATATGCTTCACTGGCATTTACAGATATTCTTATTGCTGTGTGCATGCTAACTGCTTTTCTTTCCTGTAACTCAGGTGAGAATATAATATATCAGGGTATGAAAGCTGACTGAGGATGCTAGATTCAAAATATCTGTGATGACTTTTAAATCAAATAATAATGTTATTTAAATGACTCTTTCTAATGACCTTGGGTTTTAATAACATTTGTTAGGCTAAATATAGAACTGCCTCAGGATGTGATTGTCATATATTTTAGAATACATTTGCAGATATTGGAATAGAATGTTGTATTGGTGATTATTGCACATCCTATTTGGAAATAATGATTATATTTGAAGCTTGATTTTACAAATGACAGTGGGAAATTTACTGTATTTCTAATTGGTCTTCATATTTTGTAATTTCTGCAATTTTGACAAATCTTCTGCAGAACAGTCTGGTCTCTTACAGGTAGCTAAAATGAAAGCAGAGGCAATGATAGTAAAGTAGTCATGAATTTCTTCACAAAACTGTAAATAAAATTCTCTTCCTCTTTATGCCTAACTTTCTATGGTCCTTTATTTGATTATTATGATTCAATATTATCATACAAGGGTTTGCTAGTATATTGTTCACTCAGATTTCATTTGAATGAAATATATTCATAGAAATGTGTAAACATAGTTATTTGAACCAAAACAGAAAAGTCATGCTGATTCAAGTCTACAGCAAAGTATACAACATGACTCGTTTTCAGTCAAAGGAAACTAATATCATTCAAATTTAAGATGTTGATTATTGTCAATATTTCTTCCTAAACAATTTAAAAATAAAATCTCTGTGAGATTATTTTTGAAAAGCACTTCAACTAGGGAGCAAAAGTAAGAAAATTATTAAGGGCAAGTAATGTTGAAGATAGACATTGAAAAAGAAATTATGTGGAAAGTAATGAAATAGGAAATGCAGAAAATATTTCAATTTAAGAATAGATCTATAAATTGGAAAAAGAAAAAAAGGATAAAATTGGCTTACAAAGCATGGAGCTGTATAAATTTGTTTTGAATGTGGAATTATTTATATTATTCAGGTGCAGTGTGTTCATTACTCTAACCCATTATGTTCTGCTACATTGTTTGGAGTGCTTAGACATGAAATAAATGTTCACATTCAATTATTTAACTTCAGTTGACATATTAGAAGGAAGAGATGCCATCCAGAGGGACCTCAACACACTTGAAAGGCAGGCCCAAATGAACCTAATGAGGTTCAACATAGCAAAGTGGTAGGTTTTGTACTTGAGTTGGATTAATCCCAGATATGTATATAGACTGAGAGAAGAATTCTTTGAGGGTAGCCCTGTGAAGAAAGACCTGGGGATTCTGCTGGATGAAAAAATGAACATAAGCCAGAAGTGTGCTCTTGCAGGTTGGAAGGCCAATGGTATCCTGGGCTCCATCAGAAGAGGGATGGCCAGCAGGGACAAAGGGGTGATTGTTCCTCTCTACTCTGCCCTCGTGAGGCCCAAGCTGGAGTACTTCATCCAGGTCTTGGGACCTCACAGGAAAGATTTAGAACTGCTGGAGAAGGCCTAGGAGAAGGCCTAGAAGAAAGCCACATAGATTATCAGAGGTCTGTAGCACCTTCCCTATGAAGACAAACTTAGAGAGCAAGGCTTGTGCAGCCTGGAGAAGAGAAGGCTGTGAGGAGTCCTCATTGCAGCCTTTCCGCATTTAAAAGGGGATTATAAATGGGATGGGAATCAGCTTTTTACAAGGGTAGGCAGTGATAAGACAAGGGAGAATGGTTTTAAGCTCAAGGATGGAAAGTTTAGATTGAATGTCAGGAGGAAATTCTTCACAGAGGGAGTAGTGAGGTGCTGGAGCAGGCTGCCCAGAGAGGTTGTGAATGTCTCTGTAGGTGTTCAAGATTAGGTTGGCTGGAACCCTGGGCAACATGGTCTAGTACTAGATCTGGGCATTGGTGACCCTGCTTGTGGCAGGGGAGTTGTAACTCAGTAATCCTTGAAGTTCCTTCCAACTCAATCCATTCTAGGATTCTATGATTCTATATTAAAAATAGTTCTTATGATAGAAAACAATAATAACATAGAAATACAGTACATATAGTACTGATTTGAAGCAAAAAAAAATAAATGCCTTTTGGATACAGATACATTCATTTTATTGTCTGTGTAACAGTTTTGCATAGAATAAGTATTTGGCAACAATTTTGCTGTAATCGCTGTGATATTTTGCTGTAAGAGTGTAAGATCAGTCTATTTCATCTCCAGTTTTCTAGTCCAAAATATCTGCTAAAAAAACACTAATTTAGAAGTGTAAGAGTTCACCTCTTCATCTTCCTCTACTTTTTGAGGAGATAACTTAAGCATCTGTTACCATTCTGTAATCCAGACCTTTTTCTGAGAGTGATAAAGAAAAAAGATCAAATAGAAGGAAATTTGTCCCCAGAACTCAAATTTATAGGAACTTTTGTGGTTCGTTTTTATATGTTATTTTTCTTACAATTATATCAGTATCCAAGACTGGATAATATCCACCATAGTAATTATAAAGCAACATACTTATCATGGATGTAATGAAGGCTAAAATATTGTCATAGAGTTGCTGCAAAGCAAGTGTGTATGCACATTGACTCAGCAGTGCAAATAGTATTATTAACAGTTTGTAACATTATATTATTTAGGGAGGTTATGGTGAAACTGTATAGTTTCTGTGATCTCATCTCTTAAAACTAATTACTGATTGGAAAAAGAATATAACTCCAAGCACAATTGTCAATATTGTATAGGTTTTCCAGTGAGGTGAAGTGTCCTAATAATGATAAATGATCCCATGTGAAACTTGTTTCCTGTCCTTCAGAACATTGCTAGTGACAAGTCAGACCTACACAACCTCTGACCTAGAGCAGAGGGAAAAGATCCCCTTCCATAATACTTAGCATTTGAATTACAGAATGTATCAAATTTTAAGATCACTATTTGTTAGAGACCTGATGCTTTTATATACAACAAATAAACAAACTCCAGAAAAACTTTTTAGAAATCTACAGAGATTTCTGCAGTTTCTATATTTTATTTTGTTATAATTCACAAATATGAATATAAAATGAATTGCTAACTATAATCATCCAAATAATTATCACACAGCTATTCTGAAAGTTCTTTATATTACTCATATTCAGACTTCAAAATGCCAGAACTACTGAAACTATTTTTCCAAACTTTCAGGAAATTTTGCCTATAATATAATAACAACTTGATCATGACTTTGATAACATCGTTAAGGGAGTGATTAAAAGACTCCTAGGGGAGAGGGATAGAGAGATAATGAATGTACATGCCATGCTAACACTAAAATTAATCTGAGATTATTGTTTATCTTACTGCTATCTATAAAGACAGTAAGATGAAAGATTATGGTTCAACAGTCTTTTCTATTATTTCAAAACTTCTTCATGATTTGTGGTAATATGACTGAAGCTGAAGTAGTTTCTGAAGAACCAACACAGTGGGAAAAGTAAGTATGAAGAAACAGATGACCCAAACAAAGCTCGAGGCAGGCCATGGTTAGCTTACTCAAGCTAAAATTTTAATTAATGATCAGCTTTGAGAACTCTGTTTTCAGGGAGTGACTTCTTGATACTTCCTGAGTTTTTTCCTTTAATTTTTTTTAATTAAGCGACTGACTATTTAATGCATAAAAAGTTAAAATACATTTTTTAAATTCATTTTTGTGCCATTACATTGCAATGTTCTACTGTTTAATAAGAACTTATCTACATGTTATTAAACTATTTTTATATCACTCTGTTTTTTGATTCTTATGATAATAATTAAAAATTGTAAAATTATGTCATTAAACCAATGTATGGTAACCCTTTACCTAAGAGACTGGAAGCCAGTTTGAAACTAAAACAAAGCATGGATATTCTAAGAAGAGGAATACTAACTTCATAAAGCCATTGTTAAATTTATATAAAAAATGAAATTTATCTGAGTCCAAAATTGTCATAGGACTCTTTATAGTGTACTTGGAATCATAGAGTCAGTGGATGAGCGATGATACCATTGTATCCTTTGAAGGCAAGATATATTTTGTCTTTTCCCTGCTCCCTCTTATCTGCTGGCAAGGCCCGGAAAATGGTAACAAAGGAGTTCCTTGTAGAAATCCAAAAGCCAGGACGTGCTTCCCCAAAAAGAGCTGACTCGACCATTTTAGAATCATAAATAAGTTTGTACCTTCGTTAAGCATTAAGAGAGAGAGAGAGAAAAAAAAAAAGGAAAATAAGTGGAGGAAAAAAGAATTCATCATCAGCCAAACAATAGAGTCTCCAATGATCCATCACTACTGGAGTTCAGCATTTGAACTACAAACCTCTCTGGACCCACAGTGGTGAGTCTCTCTCTCTCTTGCTTTCTACAAAGATTCCTTGCCTTTTCTTATCTCTTTTCTATCACCTATCTTCCCTTCCCCATATCCCTAAGCAGGATTTGTAATATACTAAATAAACTAGGATTTGTAATATACCGGTTGGGCTAACATTTGACCTGTTATGTCTTAAACTCATTGTCGGGTATATATATATTAAAGAAAACCTCTTCTCCCTCCTATAAATTGGAGTGTGACACCGAGGCAAAGCATTTATTGAGCACCTTAGATTTTTCCATGTCTGAGGAATATAGTTCTCCATCCTCATTTATCAGAGGGGAAACACTCTCCTTGGTCTTTCTCTTTCTACCTATGTACCTGTAGAACCCCTTGTTATTTTTCACATCCCTCTCCAAGTTAAGCTCCATCTATGCCTTGGCTTTCCTGATCTTATCTCTGCATATGCTGATGACATCTCTGTATTCTTCCCAGGCTACACAACCCCGCTTCCCCTTCCTGTATATCTCTCTCTTTTCCCTCAGTTTTAGTTGCAGGTCTTTGCTCAGCCACAACAGTTGCCTGCCTCCTCTGCTCAATTCCTTCTGCTGGGGTATGAAGAGCTCTTGCACTCACAGAAGGGTGTCCTTAAAGAACTGCCAGCTCTGTTCTGCTCTTTTGCCTTTAAGGAGCATTTCCTTGTGCAGCCAGAATTTTGCTCTCCTGAAGTTCAGGGTCCTGACTCTACATTTTGCCTGGCCTAACTTCCTCCAGATCACAAAGTCCACCAGAACATAATCACTACAGCCCAGGCTGTCTCCAATCTTAATCTCTTTAATGCTCTCCTCTGCATTGGTGAGCACCAGGTCCAGTAAGGCTTCACCTCTGGTCAGTCTGTCTAGTACCTGGACCAGGAAGTTTTCCTCAACAGAGTCCAGGAATCTCCTGTTTTGTCTGCTACCTGTCATACCATTATCCCAGCAGATATATGAGTGGTTGAAATTCCCCATCAGAACAAAAGCCTATGAGTGTGACACCTCTTGTAGTTGAAGCAAGAAGACCTCATCAACAGGCTTCCCTTGGTCAGGTGGTCTGTATTAGACCCCAAGCACTAGATGTACTTTACTGGTCCAATCCCTGATTTTAATCCATAAACTATCAACCTGGTCATGGTAGTTAATCAGACACACCTCTTCACAATCTATACAATTCCTAACAGAGAGGACATCTCCCCCTGTGTTAGGAAGTGTCAGGGAAGGGGTCTCCATTAAGAACTGGTTATGCTGTGTATCAAAGAGATTGGAGTTAAGAGGATCTTACTGTACAACTTAAAAAGAGAGCTGCACTCAAGTGAAAGAAAATAAGAGGTAAAAGGAATGAAACTTGAAGCCATGATTGTTTAAAAGTTGGATATTTTTCTAAAGTAGCTTCATTCAGTCCTAGACAACCACCACGGTAGGTGAGGAGTGAGCCACAATGTGCTCAGAGGTGTGTATGTATAGGGCTGGGTGACCAAGAGCTCTGGAAATACTGGGAAGGGTTTGTCATAATCTTGTGGCTGTAGCATACAGGTCCTCCTCAGGCCTGCCTTGTAAGTAAAATGAAAATGCCAATTTTTTCCAAGAGAAAAAAAAAAAAAAAAAAAAGGCTAGGAAGGCCCAGACAAGCTGTGTGACAGTTTGGAGGCTTTCTATGCACCGAAACCATTGTCCCTACACTCTGCTCAGTTTGCTTCATGCTTGGGGATGGATGCATAACACTATAAGTCTCAAGGATGTTTCATCTAATTCAGGTGAGTTTCATGTTGAATATTAGGAAACAATTCTTCTCAGAAGGAGTGTAGAGGAATTGGAACAGGCTTCCCAGGGGGTTGGTGGTGTCACTAGCCCTAGAGATGTTTAAAAACTGTGGGACATGGCTCAGTGGGCAGATGAGAATGGGCTGACAGTTGGACTTGCTGATCTGTGAGGTCTTTTTCAATCATTATGATTCTATGATTTTGAAATCTGATATTTGTATACAAATTTTCTAGATGGAACACTATTTCTATCAAGTGAAAAAATAAAGGGGAAAACGTAACTGAAAAGGTTATGTTATTAGACAAAAAAATATGTTAAAAACCACACAATAAGGACAGAGAGAAAATATTTTTGATTCATTTCTCCATCTTACCTGTGCTTTTGTTTTGTTTTGCAGAGTTGACTTCTGAAAAATACTTTCTACATCACATAATCTTCTTTGCCCCAATTTAAATGAAGATAAAGATGTTTTATTTTTGTTTTCTTCTTCTCTTGTATTTCAAAACAAAATTCTGTCATTCACAAGCAAGGTTTTCTAAAAACCTATCTATCCATGTTCTAAAAATAGAGATGTGTTCTTTGCAAAATATTCCAAGTGTTCAGAGAAGTATTAAATAAAATTCCTATTACTGATTTCAGTCAAGTCATCAGAAAAGTATCCTATATTTACTTTTTAAATATATAAAAACTAAGAATTCTCCTCTTGGAGTTGCCAGAGTCCAGAGTGCAGAGGATATGCAGGAAGAAGCATCCAGATGTGAGTCTCTCTGACTCCAAGGCCCAGACTCAGATACAAAGGTGTGCAGATGTATCGTTTAAATAAATTATCTAATGTTTCATGGCCCAACTATATGACACTGTACCAGTTTGAGTTTCAGCTTTTTATGGTAACACAGAATCACTGTGTTGTTGTGCTTTGTGGATATTACAAAACTGAGTATCTCTCCTTTTCTGTTGGTGTCAGTATATACTGTCTGCTCCTTGATTAATGTTTGTATACAGGAAGACTTCTGAACAATAAATAAAGCGTTATATAATATATTTATACATTATAATCTGGAAATATTTCCCAGCCTGGATCCTGATGTGTAGGACATCTGGCTCCATGTTTAGAGGAGACCTGGCCCTACATCCTTCCCTGGTTTCTATACAGAGGAAATAGGGACAGACAAACTAGATATTGTCTCACAGGGATTTTCAGGAGCACTTTGAATATTAAATCTTCTGGAGTAAAACTTCAGTAGATACAAACTGTGAATACAGGGAGGAGAATCATACTGATTACAATCACCAGAACCAAAGGACTTTTCTCCTTTTGCTTATTATGCCATTTCATTTTCATGCATTCCTGTCTGTACTTGCTGCCAAAAGAAAGAACAAGACTGAATGTTAGAATGACCCAGTATAATCATACTTGCATTTGATAAATATATTACCTTAGAAAATCAAATAATCTAGAAAAAGGAATCAGATTTTCCCATTGTTCATGTAGATGTGAAGTAAAACACCATCACAAAGACCTTTAAGTTTACATAGTCTTACGAAGTGTTCTATAAAAGGTATATGATAATTGTATCTACACATCTAAAGCAATGAATTTTGCCTAAGTGGCATAATAGGATAAGAAGATATTTTGTCTGGATACAATTAAAAAAAGCACTGAAATAATTACATCTGTCATTTCTATCCACTTTTTCTGCTTTTCATTATGTAATTTGTATAAATAAACATAATCATCCTAAACATAGATGATCATCCTAAATAAAGAAATAGGGATGTGTTCCTTGGTTTATATATAATTTGTCAAGCTGGAATGATGGAAACATATTTCTTTTTCATCCAGAGGAAAGCAGCTAATACAGAAAACTTTATTTTCATGAGACAATATGCTTAATTGTGGATGATGAGTTTCACTGCAGTGTAAATCTGTCTCACACAGAAATAGGTAAGATAATCATGAAAAAAAGAAAATATTACTTAATTTCCCCATCATCTGTTTATCACACTACAAAGAATCAAATTCAATTATGATCTTCATAGAAATTATAGGACTTGAAAAATATTTTGCAAATATTTTCTGCAAACTTCGATGTTTGTCTCATCTTACCAATTTTAGGTTTCTTTTTTCACTGTGAATAGTAGAAATGTGTTTTCCAAAATTTTGGGATTTTAAAATAGATGATTCTAAGACCTGGTATTTTAGGAACATAGTAAACATAAAAATGCTGAGGAAACATATAAGGTATATGTAGAATCTGGCAGAATCAGAATTTCATTCAGAAACAGGATATCTGTGTTTGTGTTTTATGGTTGTCATAGCAAACAAGTAGCTTGACAGAAATCCTTATATAATTTACTAGTAGAAGGGTTAAGAAAAATACAAAATACATGCTTTTAAATAAATAAAATATTGAATCATTGCACTTTGCAGCCTAGTTAATTATAATGTTTAAAACTTCAACAAACTCCAGCTTAAAGAAAATACTGATGAAATCAAACTTACAAAAAAAAAAAAAAAAAAGAAAAAAGCACAATTAACCAACAGTAAAACCAGGAGTACACAAAAACCCTACTCTTCGAATTAAGTGCATATAATTTGGGAAAATAATCCAGCTGAATTGTTGTAGCTGTTTTATTTAAAAACTGAAACCACAAAACCTCAGTGACCAGTATCTTAATTTCTATTTGAAAGAATACAGTTAACAATTCTTTCTGTATGGTAGGTACAGAGGTCACTATGAAAGAATTGTTTCCTATTTATTTCCATGGACATTACAACAGACAAAACGAGCACATTATCACTATTTGATAGAGCAAATTCTCAGCTACAGAACACTACCTTTCAGTGCAGTCTCCACTGTTAGCCATGGATTTTCACCATCAATGAACAAGAGCCTGAATGCCATGCTAGTAAAAACCTGCACCAACTGTTTCCCAGACGCTGAGATTGCATTCATCTTTGCTAGGAAAATGTTGCCCACACACTCTATATTTAATTGGCCCAAACTGATTTTAGTCAGAATGTCCCAAATCCAGACTACGCAGTGGGTGTGGCAAGACATTTCAGCCAAGACCAGCAATGTGCTCCATGGTTTTTGAACTAGTGTGGGGCCTGGTGTTATTGTGTTGCAAGAGAAAGATTGTCTTCTTCTCTGGCCTGACTCTACAAGTTGGAACCTTCAGCTTAGTCACTGTTGCAATGTAACAGAAAAGTTGTTCTGGTTCCAGGAAATCCAGAGGGTTCATCTGCTTTATCTATCTATCTATCTATCTATCTATCTATCTATCTATCTATCTATCTATCTATCTATCTATCTATCTATCTATCTATCTATCTATCTACCTATCTACCTATCTACCTATCTACCTATCTATTTATTTTGAGGGGGAATTCACATGTAGCCCCTCAATGGACTGCCATGTTGTCTCTGACTCGTAGTGGTGATAGCACATATTGTCACTGGTAATGATGTGATCTAGGAAACTATCATCTTAAGCTTAGTACCCATACTGACAATGTTGCATATGGTGTTCTTTCTCTTTCTGTATGAGAATACATGGGACTAATCAGGTGCAAAGCATAGTTCCCAATGCATTGAATCTGATATTCAGCTCCATAAACATTTCACTGCTTGTAATATGCCATTTTGCACAGATTAGTTCATCAACAATCTTTTCATTTCTTGGTGTGACATCTGTGCATTGTGTCTGGAACATATCTTGCCTTTCATGCCACTGCCACCACTACCAAAATGCATCACCGATCACCTCACTATTCTCACATCCACTGTCTGGTCTCAATAAATGTTCAGCAAGCAACAGTGAATGTCAGGGCATTCACGGTCAAGTTCTTTTTAATTATACTGATGGAATGTTCTCATGCATAATCCCTATCGTGGTAAAAAGTGCCATTAGAAAATTTGCTATTAAGGACAGTATTTCCAAATAAATGATTTACTTGGGTAGAAATATTTGTAAACACATAATGGGATCTATCAAATTGTTGCATGAAACCTTATGATTTTTTGGTGTGATTAAAAAAAATTAAATAAATAGAGGATGGCCAGTAGGAGGTAAAGATAGTATGATTCCATTAATGAGACAACTCAAATCTTCCTTTCAGAGGATTGTGATCAGTGGTGCAGAATCCAGTTGAAGACCTATGTGTTCCTCAAAAGTCAGTGCTGGGACCAATCCTGTTAAACATCTTCATCAATGACTATGATGAGGGGATAGAGTCCACCCTCAGCAAGTTTGCTGATGTCACAAAGCTGGGAGGAATGTCTGACATTCCTGAAGGCTGTGTTGCCATTCAGTGAGACCTGGACAGGCAGGATTGTTGGGCTGAAATGAACCAGATGAAGTTTAAGAAGAACAAGTGTAGAGTCTTGCATCTAGGGAGGAATAACTGCATGCACTGGTACAGGTTGGGGATGACCTGCTGGAGAGGCACTCTGAGGAGAGGGACCTGGATGTCCTGGTGGATAACAGGCTGGCCATGAGCCAGCAGTGTGCCCTGGTGGCCAAGGAGGCCAAAGGGATCCTGGGGTGCATTGAAAAGAGCATGGCCAGCAGGTCGAGGGAGATGATCCTCCCCCTCTACTCTACCCTGGTTTGGCCTCACCTGGAGTGTTGTGTCCAGTTCTGGGCTCCTCATACAAAAAAAAAAAAAAAAAAAAAAAAAAAACCCAACAACAAAAAACAGACATTTCCTCAAAAGACTCCAGCAGAGGGCCATGAATATGATAAAGGATGTGGAACACTTCTCTTATGAGGAAAGGCTGAGAAACCTGAGTGTTCAGCCTTTGTAAAAAGAAGACTCAGAGGGGATCTGATCCATGTCTATAAATATCTAAGGAATAGGAGGCAAAGGGATGAGGCTGAACTCCTCTCAGCCATATGTGGTGATAGGGTAAGAGGAAATGGCCACAAACTGATGCATAGGAAGTTCTACACAAATGTGCATGAGAACTTCTTCACAGTAAGGGTGACAGAGCACTGACACAGTCTGTCCAGGGGGGTTGTGGAGTCTCCTTTGCTGGAGATGTTCAGTGCCCACCTGGATGCGCACCTGTGCAACCTGGTCTAGGGAGATGCTTTGTCAGGGGGCTTGGACTCGATGATGTCTAGAAGTCCCTTCCAACCCGTACAATTCTGTGACTCTGTGAAACGTGCCTGTCTTTCTCTGAAAATATCACTGACTTCTTTTACTTCAAAAGATGAATTTTCTGAAGTCAAAGGAGAAACGTGAGTGAAGTGTACTCATGGAAAACATTGTTGCAGACAATTATGTTGCCGTTGTTACTTGTATGTTACTTGCCTTTTTCCTCCTAATTCAGGGAATGTATTTTCCTCATCAACTTCAACTGCTGTTGTACAGAAAATGTGCCTAATCCTGGAATCTTCTCTTCCTTATACTAATGAAATTCACTTGCAGCTAAACATGCATATAGTGAATGAATATAAATTCTAACACAAAACAAAACAAAACTGCACTGATTGTGAGCTCAAGAAATGACACAGCATCTTGGGTGTGGAATTTTAAATTTGCTATTAAATAGAAAAGAAAATGGATGAACTCTCAAATCTAAATAAAAATATAGAAATTTGTAATTAAATAAAACATGAAGAAAGAATATTTAAAGAATTTTTCATACTGAATAGTGTTTGTAAAATACATGATTGATAAATTTTGATCTCAATATTCTTCCTTTTTCATTAGAAATATTCTGACCTCAGTTTTGTGGAAGATATAGCTATCTTCTTTACAGTCTACTTAGCTTATACTATGGTGTCTCCACTTATTTGACCACATTTTTCAACCTTTCTAAACAGAAAACATGACAAAATAAAAAACAAAATAAAAGAAACAAACAACAGCAAGAAAATAAAAGAAAAAAAAAAGAACAAACAAAGAGAACAACAACAGCAAAAAGCAGAGTAATATCCAGCAATGTAAGGGATATGAAAAGCTGTAAAGTAAGGAACATCTTATCCTAGTAATGCTGAGCATTGGAATCATTGTAATCTGAATGTCGTGACCTGAGTTCAGTATCTGAAAAAATGCTTAAACACTTTATGCCTCTGTCTCAAAATCTCATATCTAAGTTGAAGAGATGACTTTCTTTTCTACTCTCAGGGAAAAAAAAAAAAACAAATAAAAAAAACCCCCACTGTTTTTATATGTCAACAAAAAATTAAATTATAATCCTTGATGAATCTTGCTAGTGATCAGCAAGACTTCATTTTTTTTTGCCATTCACTTCCTCCCCTCTTGTACCCTTTTCTCTGCTAATTCCTGTATGGCCCTACATGGGCCATCCAGGAAGTCCAAGTAAACTTGTGCTGGTGTTACTAATGAGTTTTATGTGCAGATGTATGTATTTTTCCAAGTTGAGACATATACATAGATATAAATCTTCTACTAAAAAAGCTTAGGACAAAATATATATTTTACACGTCTGCATACATATAGTTGCTTGCCTAAATTGATCTTCATTCATTTATCTAGGTTTTTTTCCTCTCACTTCTGCCTCACAGGAGCCAGAGAAGAATGAAGAGAAATATCATCATTTGTTCATTGTCAAAGAGTTATTAATTTCTAATTACATAGCCATATGCTCTGTAATTAAAATAACACTTCAAAATTACAAAGATGCTACCAAAGTTACAGTTTGATCTGCAGTAAATCATTATTTTTAATGCCAGTGAACAAGTCTGTAAGAAATTTAGATAGGCAGCTTCTCACATATAGATGTAATCCACTGGATTTCACCTTCATAAACAAAGCTAACAATAATTTCAGAGCACTGTGCTCTGTAAAGCAAAAGTAAAATAATTTAAATTCAAATGAGAATAATAGTAACTTTTAAACATGACACAAAAGACATAGCAATTTGACAACCAAACCAAAAAAAGGCTGAACATCAAATCTCTGGATTTCATTTTGTCTTTCCATATTTACTCCAAGCTTACATGGAAAATGCTGAAAAATTTTGTAGATTCATAGATTAATTGTAGAAACTTGTAGTAGAAGAGATCAGATTTGAGTGACTATTAATGAACTCCAGATTTAGAAGTAGCTGGAAACAGTTTCTAGTAGATGATTACTTGGCCCCAGTCATGCTTTATTGATTTGGCTATTAAACAGAAGAAAATATGAGAAAATAGTTTGACCATCCATTAAAATTAGTAATATTTATCCTACGATAGGTCAGCTGCTGTACAGATCATTTCTAAAGTGCAAGTAGTTCAGTAACGTGACAAGTCATCTACTACAACTCATACTATTGTAATTAAAGCACTGCTTTCAGTAATAAAAAAAAACTGCAATACAAACATGTAGAAGATTTAGGATTGTGATAATGCTATATGAATGATTAGAGTGTATTGTATAAAACAGCTACAATACGGATTGGTGTATGGTGTACATTATGAAAATTAAAATATTTTAGCCTGAATTTATGATGGCAAGTTAGGCAAAGTGTTTATGATTTGCAAAATTAATGTTTGTCTTAAATCATATTTAAGATTATTGTCAGTTTCTCTGACACATGTTTGCTAACCTACCCTGCATTTTCAGAAAGCTGGATATTATGAATCGTCTGAGCCTCTGGATATTTTTATGAACTCATGAGGGAAAAATTATTATATTTTGTTCATAAGTAACACATGGAACAAATTAAAATGAAACATTTTTATATTGTTTTACTTAGTGCAAATCGAAAAGCTAGATCATATCTCAGTGAAAATGTATTTGCTCTACTAGAACTGCCAGTCCTATATGCACTGTATGCAGGTATCTCTAGCTGTGTTATTTCTTTATATTTCTGAATGCTCATAACCATGAAAGAGGTATCATAAAATATAACACTCATGAAAGCTGGTGACACTGGGAATAGCCACTCTAGAAGCACTAACTGGTGTGTCACTTTTCAGAAATATAAGCACAAAATTCTGGTATGTTTCCACCTGTCAATATGAATTTAATTTCACATGGGATTTACAGCAAGTCCATTATGAACATAAAGGGAGAAAGTGAGCAACAGCTAGGCAAAAAGGAAGATGATCTTACAGTTTTTCTCCTCTCTGTCATGGGCAAAGCATTTTGGAAATGAACATGTGTGTAAAACAAAAATGTTTCTGAATCCTTTAATTCAGCATTTAAAAAAAGAGGATACTGCTTTGACAGATTTGCCAATGACCAGGTAAAAAGCCCTCTAACCCATGGGTATCAGTGTACAGACCTCCCGTGAACAGAGTTCTGGGACTTATATTTTTGCCAAATATGGTCTTTATTTAACTTTGCAAATGTCTATATATGGTCTGCAAGCATTTTGCAACTTCTATGTTGCAGTGTCAATCTGGCAGTCTAATCCGGAACAGGTGTTCTATGAATGTCATTGCAAGATTAACAGAGAGAACATAACCTTACAGACTATTTTAGTAACCATGATTAGCATTAAGAAGCAAATCCCCCTATGTATTTATGGTGTGAAGGGATTCCATTTCAGCATATGTGCCATTCTGACACACAAGAAAGTGGATGGGATGTGGGGTCAGGCTGAAGTGGCAAAACTAAGCTGAGGATGGAAAGATCAGTGTGCTGCAGTGCAGAAGGAAGAGGAAGGAGTCAGCAAAAAGAGGAATGATGATTTTCAGTTTTATAAATTGTCCATTTAACATACTTCAGTAATGCTGAATATGGAACAAAGAGGCCAACATCCAAAAAACAAGAAATGTCACTGCCATTGCAGACTCTAAATTAGTTGTTTTGATTTCCCAGCCTTAATAGATACATAAGAAAAAATAAAATAAAATAAAAAATAAAAATCTTAAATAGTTTAAGTCCATCTTATAATGAGAAATAGAAATGAAATGTCACTAATGAATATTTTTAAGTCCTTTCATCTGTATAAAATATACAAACACTCAAAATATTTACCTTGATTTAAAACTCTTTCAATTTTTAATCAGAGAAGGATAAATATTCAAATATCTGTAGTTATTAACAAGACAGAATAATAATTTTGGTAAATATGACTGATGATGTTAAAGAGAATCACAGAATTATTCTGGATTTTCAATATGTTTTCCTTACTAATATTTTGGGTACCCTTAAAAAAAAATCTTAACATTTGTTGATGATTTTTTTCCTATAGTTTCAGGCAACATATACCATTGTCTGCTTAGATTTGTTTCCTGGAGATGTAGCTTAAATGTTTAAGGCAATTACACTCCAGTTAGCAGAGGAATGACATTTTCCAAATGCTCATTTCAGACAGTGGCTGGACTTCAGACAAAATGTATCCAGTTACTCGAGTAAATGTCAGTACTGAAGAGATGATCTTTACATCACGGCCAGTAATGAAAAGAAGAGAAAACAAAGAAAAAATTGATAACTGAGATAGAAGAACATATCTCTTTCCAGTGTGAGCTTGTTATTAATGAGCTAGAGAAATTTATCAGCTACATCTTGGATAGTGTAACCTGATTAGGAACAGAACCTTCTGTGAGATGGCAAATGCATAACTTTTTATTTTCTACATAGCACATAACAACTGATCTTTGCATGGCAGCACTGATATGTGTACCTTCAGAGACAGATGAAGACCATTTAATTCAATTTTACCTAAAATCAAGTACACTTCATCTATTTAAAAGTAGATGTTGAACTATTACAATTTTATTATAGCACATAAAAATATCTTTTTTCTTGGTTTTGGCCAGAGATTTTGTCCTTTTTAAAAATGTTGATGTAGATATGGATAGAAAGAATCTGTTAGAAGATTAGCATATTGATATAAATTCTGAAACTATATTCAGAAATAATTTTTGGTTAATTCAATTACGGATTCAGAACCTGTGGTACCATATGTTTTTCAGATACTTAGAAATAGAAATACATTACTTTCAACAATCAAAGTTGAACCAAGATTTCATTTAGCGTCAGTAGGAACCTAGCATGGCCTGAGAAAAGAAATATTTGTAGCAATTATTATAAGGAGGTTGCTTTAGCTAGAAGTAATTTCAAATCTAACTTTACTCTCATCATCCATGCCATTTACTCTCATCTTGCATTCTTTCTCAGTTGAGTTCTGAGTCCTGTTTGCCAAATCTCATATTTCAGACGTGGATTGAATCAGTCATAATTAAGAATATAGAAACATAAGAATAGTTAATGATAACCATAAGGAAAACAAGGAGAAATCTAAGTTCAAAGCAAATATATATGATACATATACTTCTCATGAGCAGTCTTCTTCTGTGACTTATCAAAGAAGACAAGTCTGGATGTGCCATTATCAATTATGATAAAGTCTCCATTGTTTTTTGGATTGGAGTCAGTAAGTCTCCTTCACAAGGACAATGAAAAATCCCTCCAAACATCCCTCAGGTTTGGCTGCAGAAAGTTGGGAATAATTTAGATAATGCTCTCAGATATGTGGTTTGCTTTTTGGGTGTTCCTGCATGGAGCCAGAAATTGGCCTTCATGATCCTTGCAGGTTCATTCCTGATCAGGATATTCTCTGATTCTATGATAATTCTATAATTCTAAATATCAAGTTTTTCAAATGCATTAATGTATTCAGCATTTGGACCACAAGTGGCAATGGCAAAGAATACCTTCCTCCCCCTTTTTCTCATCCTCCTTTTCCTCTTTTCTCCACCTCCTCCCAAGTTCCACCAAGCTGTATGTTGCAGTCAGCATCTGTGCAATTCCTTTTGTAAGGGTTTATTACTCTTGGTAGTTTTTACACAAGAGTGGGACAAAGCAGAAGGAAATGGCCTTCAGAAATGCACAATTAAAATAAGAGAATGGAACCACTTAGGAAAGACTTGGGGTAATGAGATCCAAGGAATGGAAGGTAGATCTGTAACAGTGGAAGGGGATTGCTAAGATTTCCTTCTTTCTGTCCTTCCTGTAGGCAGATGCTTTGTGCATGTGAAAAATGTAAAGGAGTTATCTTTTCTCATGATGACTTAGCCAAATTGCATTGTATATGGCTGCAGACTTTGGGTTCTACAGCATCTGAGAAGTGGTGTTGATGTCAGTAGAAGGATCTGAATGGCAGCAGTGACATCTGCAGTAGAGATGAAGTGCTGGATGTTACTGTGAAATTAGAGGCCTTTCAATAGAAAGCGATAATGTGGTCGAAGGAGAAAAATGCTAATCTGATGCTTTTTACTCTTCTCTGGGTAATGAAGAACAATAGAGTGAAGGTCAGAATGTTATATGCAGCAAATGCTTAGTTATTATAATCTATCTGAGATGTATAAATGCATGTCAGAAAGAGAGAAGGACTGCTTAATTAAGTGCCATAATATGTTTGACTTTTAAAGTCTTTGATAAACTCATGCTTGAAGATATGGCTTCTAGCTATGGCTTTTGCTAGAGCAAAAAGATCTTTAGTTCTTCATAAATATAAATTGATCTGCTTGTTTTCAACAATATGAGATATTTAGAAAACTGAATAGTTGTGTATTTCAAATTTTAAATAAAAAATAATATTACGATAATTATGCTACTTGTCAAAATAGTGACAGATTTATCAATCTCTTTCCTGGTGTTGGAGAGTAAAAGTATATAGCCAGACACTTCTCAAGACTGTACAGTGACATCAAAGAAGCTTTAATCCTTTGAGAGTGTTTGTACATTGGAACAGCTTGCCCAACTGTTGCTGTCTGAAACTAAAATATGACAATAAGTCCAATGTTGATACGCTACTAGTTTCAGCAACTGGGACTAATATGCTAAATGCTACATCGAAGTTTTTGCATCTCACTCTGTGCATATATCTGGCTGAACATGACCCAGAGCATCCTATGCTAGCTGACCCTGCAATGAACAAGGAATTGGACTGGACAGCCTCCAGATATCACTTCCCACCTCAATTACATCATTCCATAAAAATTTTCACTGCACTGAAGAAAACTATTACTAAATAAGTAATTTCATTTTCTGTCTCAAGAGGAATGTAAGCCTTCATAATATGATTTCCTGACTGCAAATATGATTATCTGATGTGGCCTCAGTGACCTCAAGTTGTGCCAAGGAAGATTCAGGCTGGATGTTAGGAAATAGTACTTCTCCAAAAGAGTGGTCAGACTCTGGAATGGGGTGCACAGGGAGGTGGTGGAGTCACCAACTCTGGAGGTGTTCAAGGAACATAGAGACATTGTGTTGAGGGACACGGTGTAGAGAGAACATGATATGTGGACAATTGGACTGGATGATCTTGTAGGACTTTTCCAACCCTGATGTTTTTATGATTCTATGATTCTATGACCTTGTCTGCTTTTTTCTCTATTGTTCATTTGGTTTGTACAGAGACAGGCAGAAATTACATTGTGATTGTTCCTCTTGCAGGAGCAATGTAAAAATGAAACACAGATCTCAAGTTAATGACTAAGGAGTAAATTGTTTGGATAAGGGTTCTGTACACATAGATTTTCAGTGTATTGAGATCAGTCTTAAGTGATCAATAGTACAGCTAGTTGCAAAAATGAATGATTAATCTCCAGATATAAAATAATTTCTTTCTAATAAGGACAAGTTTTAACCATAGTTTCAGTGACACTGTTAATGCACTTAATCAATGAGAAATTACGACAATGAGAGGGGAAAAATAAATGCAGAGGTACCATAAGAGTGAAAAGAATTTTTTAGTAGAGTAGACCCCTAGATCTTCAGAAGACAGTGCTAATAAAGGCCACTTTAGGGAAAATAAATAAATAAATAAAAGTTGTTATTCTTTCACAATTCTCTATTATTTTCAATCTAGTATAAACATGTTGGAGTTAGAACCAGGATCCCAACCAGGAGCTCCTGCTTACACCTTATTATTTCTGTCCAGGACAAGAAATTTCACACATGTTGTACTTCCTAGCAGGACCATATAAATGAATGTAGGGTTGCAAGGCAGGGCCGTGGGTTTCTGAGGCCCACAGTAGTCTTGAGGAGGGCTCGCAGGAGGGAGGAACTTGGGTGTGATCAGGTGTCATGGGACCGCGAGGTGGAGCGGGCGTTTCGGGTGTGTGGGTATAAAAGGCTTTGTTGCACAGCATTAAATTGACACTCAGTGACAGTATAAATTTATATTTAATTTATATCTATTTATTTATATTTATATTTATATTTACATTTATATTTATGCGTATTACTACATTTCAGGATCACATAATCCATTCTTCCTAATTAATCTCAGAATTGATCTGGGAATGAAATAGGATTCAGTTCTGCTATATGCTTATTGCTGCCTATATGTCGCAGTCTAGATGAAGATCCAGGTAAAATGATTAGAGGAAATAGAATATGGACAGATCAGAGCATACTAGATTTTGTAAATGTTCACAAATAAGCAATACTACAGATACCTTTTACAGTCAATGTATAGTTTCTAGTAGCCTTGGGACTGGTTTACAAATCCATAACTCCCCACTAGTTCACAGGGGCCAAATCAAATTATTTTTATCACTAAAGACTTTAATAATAATTTTTATTTGCTTACCAATAAAACCAATTAAAAAAAATCCTAACTCTAAAATGTCAAATGACATTTTATTCATAGATTAAATTTAACTGGAATCCAAAATGTACTGGAGCTCCATTCTAAAAATACAAAATATAAGAAATACTTTTAAAAGCCTCTAACATAAACTCTTTGCACATGAAGACACTCAATTTGGCATATAAAAACTCTGAGAAGCACTTGGGTTGTTTCTGACAACTAAAATTAACAATTAATGGCAATTATGAAACACTTTCAGGAATGGATTTTTATATCATTGCATTGACTCAGTCAGGTCACTAGAGTTCTTCTTACCACAGTGAATCTGTATGTGAACTGAGTACCTATTCCCTCTGGAAAGTAAAACATACATTGACTGGGTTAAAACAAAGGTTTGATAGCTTTCATGCATGGACAAATGTACCTGAATAGCTGCATATGCTTGAAATTATGCAAGATTTCACATCTGTAGACATAGAATGCTGTACTTATTATCAACATTAGGAAGATCTATTCTTTATCACAATATGAATTTATTAAGATATATGTTCAAAAATTTAAAAGCCATCTACTGTGTAAAAAAATGCTAACTATAGGGTGAGTCTAAGGATGGAGATAGCTGCAGGCAAAAGCAGGCCTTCTATGTTGGGGCTAAACTACAATAAGGAAAACGACCCATGAGGCATCCAGCTTGGAAAATGGTTGTTCAAGATGAAAGACTTTCCTCCACATTTACTGAGCTGTGTTCATACTGTTGTAAGTATCATAAAACTTCCATGAGCATGTATAAAGTACAGATTTTCATAGAAAATTCCTATAGAAGAAAAACAGTGTTTTACCTTCTATAGAATTTGGTATAAATGATTTAATGGCTTACTTTGATGGAATACACTCAGACATTTATTTAGGACACTAAACATAAAATACACGTAGACTTATGAAAATTTCTTCAAATATCTTAATTGTTTGAATGACACTGTCATTTTGTGCACACCAATTTATCGAACACATTAAAAAGTATATGACATTTTATTCATATATACAAAATAACAGCTTATGATTCATTAGAGGGTCTTCTTAGCAAACATTTTTTTTTTCTGACTTGGCTTCAGTTATTGTTGGTACCTCCCACAAGAAATGCCTGTGTGTTAATGAATAGAAATTTTAAAATATTTCTCTTTCCTACTAGACTTAATGCTTCATTGTAACATTGTACTACAGACATATAACTATTAAATCCTTATTTTGAACTTTTTTGTTAATTCAAATGGGTACAGAATCAGTTGCTCCTTTGTACATTTGTGATCTTAAACCTATAAACATCAGAGTAGTATTTTTACTTTGCATTTTTATTGTGATCCTATCGTATTTTTCTGTGATTAAATCTGACCACTGATATGATTCAATCTAAATGTTTAGACCTTGTTTGGGTTTGAGTAGAAACTCTTTGAGAATGAAAACTGCCCAAAAAGGTGATGCAATCAATTTCTCTTTAATGTGATGTATTAGCAGGCTTTCTCACCTCTCATAGATATTGCTGACATTGTTTGAATTGTTACCTTAAATAACAATACCAAGAATAACAGATGAAAGCACTTTTATATTGTAATAAATAACAATAGAAAGTATTTGGGCCCTAGCACCAATGCTGTGTTTATAGTCATTACAAATCCCATACAAAAAAAAAATACACTGCAATTCATTCTCATTATGCATGCACATTCCATGTGTATATTTCTAATATACTACTTCTTATTCAGTCTTTCTAATTTCTAAAGATATTCAACTAAGTTCTCTGTTAAAAAGGATAGGACAGAGGACTTTTATTTTTATACAGACACTTCTAATCTTGCTTATTCATAAAGTTTTTAAAGTGCACACATTGCAAATGGATTTAAAGTATCTGAACTGTAATTACTGTCATTAGTGCTGTACCATCTGCATCTTTCAGGAGCCAGCAGATTGAACTAATCACCAATAATTGTTTTCAAGATGTTTAGCACATCTTAAATTTAAACATCAAAACAAAAGCTTATATTTGGCACTGATTTCTGTCAAAGTCTTCTTTTCTTAACATCTTATGTCTACACAAGCTTGATTTGCTGGATTAGGTCCTACATGAACTTCTCTCTCAGCTGAAGATTGACACATAGTTTTGGAACATGTTTGATGGTTTCTGATTTGTATTTTCCCCTTAGTAGCCCATATTACAGTGACTGTACATCACTGAAGCTGTTCAGAACTCTTGCTGAGACCATAGCATGAAAAATGAATTATTTTCCAATACAAACACAGATATACCTTCTTAAATCACCTCTTGTAGTCACTGAAGAAATGGCTGGAGAAAGTTTTATCTGTGTAAATCTATCACACCTGACAAAAAGTAACAGACCATTTCAGATTTAATAGAAATTAATACAGCGAGCTAAGATATAAAACATTTTTAGTTAATGTTATGTACTTAGAATAAAAATTTTACTCCTTACTTTGTCTAACAGCTTCCTTAGTTTTTAAGATTAATGTGTTTGGTATCCTCCTGAGAAAATGACTGTAATATTGTACATCTTAATACACTTAACACATATATTCAGTATTTCCACTTAAGACCACTGAAAAAAAAAATTAGCTAAACTTATTTTTTAATAACATTTAACAAATTAAAATTAGTAACATTGTCTCCAGGCTTTTCAGTGTTTTCTTCCATTCCTTTTTGACTATTAAATTTGGGTCTTGCAGACATTGCTCTCCATCTGATGCCTTTTAATACACAGAGCTACTCACAGGAAAGAGACTTGTAAACTCCTTAGGGCAAATGTGGTATGCCATCAATTTGATTTCCTAGTTCCCACAAAATACATTGATGTATCAGCCCTCAGCATCTTACTTATATTGTGCAGTCTTGCTCCAAATGCTGCTAATAGAGTAGTGAAAGGTCCTGTCACCTTCAACTCTTCAGTTTTATAAGTGCTTAAGACACAGCTTAGTCTGAATTGTTAAATACTAGATATAAAACCTGGATAATATGGGAGATTAAGTCAGATATTTATCACATGTTCCACTGAAGGAAAATGCAAGCTTCTCAGACCTGTTCATTCATGCTCTCCTACATACTATAGGTAACCAGTATTGAATCTCAAAAACCACTGTGTTCATAGTGCCTTCATTTAATAAACTGCAGAGTCAGAACCTCAGCTGGATTATAATAAAGAAATAGTCCCAGTTCAGTGCCAGGTTCACAGTGTTGGAACAAATATCTAAATTATTATAAAAATTATACTTAACTAGTGCCTCCCTAAGGCTAAAATCAGTACACATATTTTATTTGGAGGTTGGACTCAATGGTCTCTAGAGGTCCATTCCAACTCCTACAACTCTATGACTGTGTTTCTGTGATTTCTAGTCAGAAAAACACTTTTGAGGCAAATCACCTAGTCTTTTCTGTTACTGATTCGTTTTACACATGAAATGGTTCTGGACCATATCAATGTGTATCCCTCTCAGGTAGCACAAAACTGAGAACTGATGCAAGATCCAAGAAAGTATATTCCTGACACAGATTCAGGCTGTGGAATCAGACTAGAATTAGGATAGAACTCCCAAGGGCAGTTTCTTCTCTCTGAAATGCACTGCTATTCCAGTGTAATAATTATAACCACAGATTGCAGATTTATGTGTTTATTTAGTAGAATCACAGCAACACAGAATTATCTGGAATGGAAGAGACATCCTTCTTCAATGTAGACTCAGTTAGAGCATGTTGTCCAGGTCCAGATCTTGTTGCATGCAGAACATATTCACAGGAGACTTCAGAAACCTACTAGACTATGCTCGTATTTAACAACTTTCACAGGAAAAAAAGTCATGTAAATGCATGAATTGTTAATCAATGATTCATTAAATTAATGACATTCCATTTTTGTCTCCTGTCTGTTGTCCTGCCACTAGCCACTGCTGAGAATCTATCTTTTTCCATTCCTTCCCGTAGGGCATATACTTATATACTTTCTAGACATCTTGAGATTAAGCAGTCCCAACATTCTCAGTTTCTCAGGATGTCACATATTCTATTCCCTTAATTGTCTCTGATGGACTCAGTCCATTTCATAGAATCATAGAATCAATGGCCTGAGTTGAAAAGGACCTCAAAGATCATCTAGTTTCAACCCCCCTGCCATGGGCAAGGTCACCAACCACTAAACCAGGCTGCTCAGAGCCACATCCAGCTTTGCCTTGAATGCCTCCAGGGGTGGGGCATCCACAACATCTCCAGGCAACCGGTTCCAGTGCGTCACCACGCTCTGAGTGAAAAACATCTTCTAATATCTAATCTAAATCTCCCCTGCCTTATTCAGAGTACTTACAAGTAAAAGATGTTAAAATTACACTTGCATTATAAAATAAAAATATATTTTAAAATATTAAAAACTGAAAAGATTTTTGAACAAGAAATGTTACTACACTAAAGTCATCTCTACCCTGAAGCACTAATACACCATAAAATGTAGAGGGAAATGTTAGTTCACAACCAATATAAGCAAATGTCATTTGGAATTCAGAAATAGCTCATAGCAATATATATCAGCATTTCAATTTCTGCTGGTTACAGCATGAATTTCATCCCACACTACGAATATTTACTGAACAGTTTACAAGTTTGCTTTTTCTTTAAAGAAAAGAACACAGGTAATTTCTTGAATGCATTACATATGTTTGCACATATTACATGTCAAAAGATTTAAAACAACGCATTCAATCACTGTTAATTCACAATTGGGGAATCAATTACACCACAAAAAATTTAGAATTAAGAATAATATCATGAAATACTAAGAAAACAGCTGAAAACTGGCTTTTCTGTTATAAATTAACTGCCTATTACATTAAAACACTCTGTGAACAATTAATTTTAGAGAGAAAACAGGATTTCCGAGTTTTCATATATTTTTTTCTCCAAAAGGGAAAATAACATATCTGCAAACACACTTTGGAAACAAAAATTATGAACACAGACTGACTGATTCCTCCAGGTTAATACTATAATTGGTACAGTACATCACACTTTAACTTAGAACTCTGCAATTAATCTCCAGTATATAGTATAAAAAATTATTCTTCATTATATGCATAGGCGTGATTTCCACAGCAATATTTACATATTTTGGAAGAAGCTAAGACTAGCTTGGAAAAATATGTGTTTCAGAACCATTCAAAAGAAATAGAAAGACAATGGAATATGTTGTCAGTAACAGTATACTGCCAAGTCAGCACTTGCTTTATTATTATTGAAACAGATGACATAGACCCTTTGACACATAAACATCTATGCATCTATGTTCTTACGTACATGGGGATGAAATTCCCTACTCATCAAAAAAAATAAAAGAGTTGGGAAAAACAAAACAAAACAAAACAAAACAAAACAAAACAAAAAAAACATTATCAATGCTCATGTACTTTCATCTCTGCATTCATGTAATTTCATCTATGCAGAAGAATTTATGTAATCACTTTGCTGGGTTGAATTTGGCAATCATATAATAAGCAAGCAGTAGTGTGATTATGTCACTTTGGTGACCTGACATAAAACAAGATATTTAGCTATGGATAATAAAATTTCAAAATATTAGATGAAATATTCTCGCAAAAGTGAGAAAGATTAATGTAAGCTCCTAACTGAAGCTGTCACAATATCATCTTTTTAGAATTAGAATTTGAAAAAAAAAAAGAATTCTCAATTTTTTTGCCATGTTATCTGTCTGGTACAGGTGAGCAATATGACAGAAATATTTTTATTGTATGCTAAATAAATCTGAAAAGTAAATTGTCTTTTAACTTAGATCAGACTTGTTGTTGATATGAATTGAAAACAATCTCAAGATGGCATCAGTCTTAATGACTTGTTCAGATTATATATTCATTTTGCATTGATAAGTTAGATCAGAAGTTGACAAATATGGTGTTTTCCATCAGTCACTGTTACAGAATACATTGCAAAGACAGTGTTTAAACAGTTTCCTAGCAGTTACTAGAGACTTCAACATCACCTTGTGTCAAAAAAGGAGGAAATTCACTACTATATATATATGTAGGACAGTTAGCAACAGACTACCTTCTTGAGCAGTGCTAGGATCATCAACTCTAAGAAGTGATATTTAAATAAACAGCTACTTTTAAATAGAGAAAATTATAAAATGTATCTAGCATGTATAGCCAGCTATTCTTAGTTCTGAATAAAAAATACTAATATACATGCATTGCAGTGATGAAAATGATTGTGCTCCAATCTATAAAGAACTATGAATCTTCATGAAAAAGTTTAACATAATCAACTATTATTTTCTTTTTGAGTGTGTGTATGTTGAAAGAAATAAAACACAACAAAGCAAAAAGCTTTCAGTCCCTTGACATTTCAAATTATTTCATTTTAATAAAAAGATTTTATTGTTCTCAGACCAGTGATTCAGCACTGGAACATTAAAGAGTGTATTAAGAGCAGGTATTCACTATGTAACAATAAATTTTACTTATAACTTTAAATTTTTTTATTTATAATTATTTTGCACCAATTTTCTCTATATATGTGTATGTATTTTTGTTTTTAAATATCTATAAAAAGAAACAAAATTCAATGCAAACAGAAATGTAAAGGGAAATGAATAGAAATTCTTAGTTATTTGGGATGATAGATTGTAATGGAGTTGTTACTGATTCTGATTCTCAGGTCAGTGTGCAGTCCGAATGTAATCCATGGATTACAAACACAATGAACCATATAGATCCTGTTATATGAATAACCGTTGGTATGCATAAAAACCTATCATTCTTTAGATAATTATTTTGTCTAAATTTTGTCTAAATCTAGAATGTGCACTGATGAGAGTATCAAAAGCATTTTTGGGCAAATGTAGAGGATTTAGCATATGTTAGCATTAATTGACTATTACTTTTGTCATGCAAATAAAACCCCACATAGTTGAATTAAATATGACACTAGAATTGAAACTGACTTGAATATAACCAAAAGAAAAAGTAACTGGAATATAGGTATTTATGAAGAGGTTCTGCATAAACTTTCTTTGCATGCTCTGAGGTTGTATTTCCCTGTACTTGTTTTAATTTACATTTAGGACTCTTTTTTTTTTTTTTTTTTTTTTTTTGTAAGATTCTAAGAAACAGCTTCCTGTAAAAAAAAAAAAAAATGCTTTTCTCTAAAATTATCCTAAAATACCTGTTTCTTTTTGTCTTACTTTTGGTAGCAACTTTACAGTTGTTAAATGTTTGTTTCTGTGTAACAAAAGATTTTTCATTTATTGTCGTGGTGTTCTGGTTTGTTTTAGTTAGTTTGTTTGTTTACCTATACTCAGTAAATAAAAATATAAAGAGATTAATTTTCTTTGGATTGTTGCTTTGTTTCTTTTTACCAGATAGATATTTTGAGGAAAAGATTTTTTTGAAATTGGGAAAAAAATAAAAAAAGAAGGAACTCTATAATGATTTTACTGCTGTAGTATATAAACTTACTACTTGCCTAACCTAAATTAATGTGTTTCAACAGTGAAACTGTTGTCAACTGGGCCAACAGAGAAAGTTACAGTACATGACTTCCCACTCAGCTGCTAACAATAAATTGCAATGATAGTGTCATTTACTGTTTACTGAAAAAGGCAAAAAAATATGCTGACTAAGGGGGTCTGATGTGTTAGTACATGAAAATGTGCTAAGGAAGACATCAGAAGAATCCAAATAGGAAGGAATTCTTATTCATTGTGGTGTCAGATTCCTTACCATTTTGATAAACAAGGACTTCATATTTTATTCTTCTTATACAAAAACATGCAACTACAAAAATCCTTTCATATGTGAATATTAAAACTTCTTGTCATTAGAGTGTTCAGCCAGAGCTGAAATTATCTAAAAACAAGAAGAACTTAAATAAATAAATAAACAATGACAAATAAAACAAATAAAAAGTCAGAAATATTTGCCTGGAAAAAAGAGGGAAGATCCTGAGGAATCAGTGCAGCTCTGGTCAGTTATAGAAGCAGTGGTTTTGAACCATTATGTTTAATGAGTTTGAGACTCAAGTCATCAACTGAGAAATGATTCAGCTTTGGGCAGACCTCTGAAACAAACAGTAGATACTGAACATGCCCTGGATTTTCCTGGGTACGTTAACACAGATGTTCTGTTCTCTGGGCAGCATTTTTCCATCTCATTAATTTTATACCTTTCTGCGCTTTCTATCTGCACTGTAGAGTTACTTTGATTCCATTTTTGTACCATTATTTAATTTCCACATGGGAATTATGGGCTAGGGCTACAGTTTCAACCACTTCAGAGCTACGTTTCATTTTTTGTTGTGGAGTGCGAGGTTTTTTATTAACACTAGAGACACAAGATTGGATTCATTTAATGCTTTCTGCCGTTAATTATGCAAGTACCAAAAAAAGGATAAAGGAAAATTACTTTGATAGAATAGAGACCATAGTATCTCTCACAAATGTTTTGTTCTGTAGGTAAATTATTAAGCAATGTAATTATCTCAAAGAAGAATACATACTTCTGTGCCCCAAGTTGAATTTCATGACCTGCTCTGTATGAAATGCAAGATTCTCTGTTTCAACTCACCTAACATTTACTTTTGGGAGTTCATGAATGTACATAAGCAAAGAATATATTTAATAGACCTTCAGTGTAAAACGTAAATTGCTCTTAACATGTTTACTTTATAAGAATACTCCACAATGTAAGCGAAGTATGACATTGATAGCAGCAATATATTTTCTACAATTGGTACAATCTTTTCAGCTTTCATTTCTATTTTATTATTAAGAATAAATTCCTGATTTTTTTTCCTTAATGATGTTACTTTAAAGGTCACAAAATGTATAGGAACTTATCCAGATGACTGCTCAATGTCAGCATTGTACAATAAAATATTAAACTAGCTATCTTAAAATACATTAAAAAAAAATCTTAACAAGGTATATCCCCAAATAAAGTTTTTGAGTCCAGATAAAAATATAGCAGCCAAACCAGAACAGGCAAAAGAAGTGTGTCTCTAAGCTTCAGAAAGTATAGACAGCTCAAATTATTGTAGAGATACTAAACATGCAAATTTTGTTTTCCGAAATATATCGCCATTAAAAAGGAAAATCACTGGATGATGGAGGGTGATGGAGACATATGTTGGCACCTGAATACATGTGCTGATGGCTTGTGAGGTCCCCAACCGAGGCACTGGAGTGGAGTCCATTGTGGACTTGTGCCAAAATTGTAGTTGAGCCTATAAGCAAACAGCAGAATTTCTCTGGTATATTGAAACCATCTTTCCTACTACATTGGATGGTTATTTTTTATTCACATTGAAAATCTCAAAGTTTAACTGCGGTACAGACAGAGCATATTTTTATCTGGAAAATCACGAAATCACAAAAAGTTCCACCAACAACAAAAAGTTTTAGTTTGAGAAAAGTAACATTTTATCTCAATAAATATCAGACAATATAAAATCAAGAAGACTCTACAATTTTGTTATATTGTAGTATGGAAAATACATAATTAGTTTCTCATGCTGCCATGTTATAAAATGAGAAAATCAGCTAATATAAAAAAGCAAAACCAGAAGAATATGTATATGACTTTTCTGTTTTGTGCCAATTTTTTCTGATTAAAAAAAATATATTAGTTAAAATTTGAATGGGAAATCTCAATTGCAATGGTATATTTTGTGTAAAATAATCCTCACTGTGCTTTTTCACATTTTATTAATATTAAAAAAATAGTGCCCAAATATCTCTAGAACTGTATTCTAATCTTTTGCCTCCTAATTTAGAAGTAAAATTTGATAATTGTCTGCAGCACCTGAGGCATGGACTCAGATGCGGACAAACTGATAGCAGAAAAATATATTCAATAAAAATGCAAGTCAGAAGTTATGCTCACAGTTCTACAGGTGGATCAGTGGTCAAAGGGTCGATTATTTGTCAGAAAAAGTGCTGTTGGAAATACCTCTACTAGCAGCAAAAATAAATAAGGAAAAATAAATCAAATTATTTTTAAATGGATTATGAAAGAAATTTAATGGGATGAATTTTAATTCTACTTTAGTATATGGTTTTAACAGTTTTTGAGACAAGAAAATCTTTCTTCTCCTTCTTCCTTAAAAAAATAATATAAAATAAATAGAGCTGCACATAGTATTAAAAGATGAAGTCATTTTTTGTAATTGATATTATGTTTAGACTAGATCAAATGATCCCCTCCATATAAGGTATGTTGTAATTGTGCATATTTATTGTAAAAATCTGGTAGGATCAGCAGAAAATTCCCATTCTAGTAAATCCAAAAGAGAAAGAAAACCTATCCACCTGTAGCAGCTTACCTGTAAAGATAAAACTATATTCTGATGTGTCAGCTAACAGTGCAAAACTATGGTGTCTAATACCTTTGGAGAGGACTCAGCTCAATCACAAAATAAAGATAACAGTTTGACGTTACCTAATAGTTTGAATTAAACTCTCTGTTTATGCTATTTTATTTATTTATTTGTTCAGTTTGCTGTTACATTCTTGCTGAAGAATTGAGCAAGGGGTGCTCACTGTCGTACTCCATTACTGCCTACAACGAAAAATTGATTCTTCCTGGTTCTCTCTATTGTAAATCCCTCTGCACATATACCTGGCCTTCTTTTTCATTCTAGGAAAAGAAGTTTTGTTAAAATTCTCTGGTCAATAATCATCAAATCTAAAGAACAAAAGATCATTATTGTTGAAACGTAAGAAATGATATTGGAAAATACTTACATTATCTAAGTTTAATCTCCTGAAATACCAGGCTACTTTGACTAGACCATTAAAATACATTTTTTCTATATGTAATGGAGAAAGAAAATATCTGCTGAAAAGTTCAGAGACATAGTACATTAGTGAGGAAGACCACCTGTTATGGAAAGAAAATAGTTTTACACAGAAATGGTGTCCTACTGGGAGGATGATTTACCACAGGATAATATAATATATAAAATCACTAGCCAGGCATGATAAGAATTAAATGTTTGGGCACTGTGATTTGCCTTCCCATGAAAAAATAATATTGTACTACTTTACACAATCCATCAAAGCAGTAGGAAACAAAGAGAAACAAGGAAGACCATTTCTTATAGGGAAATGATGTCCATGCAGACTACCTTTTATCTTGATCCTAACATAAGCATATACTTGTTGGCAACAGCAATTTTAATCTCTCATTTAGCTTGATCTGAATTAAATATGAGTTGCCTCCTTCAAACTAAGGCAGTAGAATGTGTTGTTATTGCCATTAAATCACTATTGTTGGCCAAGATAATGTAGACAGTGAGGAACTGTTCTTAGAGTACATTTTTTAATAAAATCTTATTTCCCTAATTAACACTGTAAGACTCACATGCTCTTTAAAGTAGTGACAGAAAAGAAAAAGAAAATCATCCTTCCATTCAGCTTTTCTTATTCATGATAGGTAAGACATCAGTGACAGAAGATCTTTACCTGAAGGTGCAATTTCTCATGGCTTTGAATTAAAAAAAAATTATAGATTAAGTTTGAGCCCAGAAACAGAGGGAAAGAAAAAAAAGTTCATTTAATTTTGAGCTAGGCTTCTTAATGGAATGCTTGGTATTTTCTTCTTCCTTCAGTTGGTTAGATGCTTTCCCTTTTATTATACAGGTGAACATTTAAGGGCAAGGAGCCTAACACACATACAAAAAAGGCAAATTGACAGACAAACTACAAATCTGCAACTCAGCTGGTGAAAATAGAGAATATGAACTGAGACTCACCCTGAAAAGGAAATCTAGATCCAACACTGTGGGAAAAGAAGGAGCAAGCCAAGCAATTTTAAAATTAAGGGATCAAGGTGAACTTGATCATTTGATCATTTGCCTTGAAGGCGTGCCAGATATTTGAAGGCAAATTGGATTTGCAGCAAGGAAATTCAGCACATCAAGTAGAAGCTGAGCCTGACTTGAAGAAAAAGAAAAATCTATGAAGAGGTTGAAAAGCTTCAGATGAGATCCTCATGCTTGATAACATTTCTTTGAACAGCTCAGGTTTCTCTGAGAAACTGCTAAATTATTCTGACTAAGCATCTGAATACCACATCAGTGCAGGACAGGCAAAGAGTTGCTTCGATATATGTGGATATATTTGCCATCTTGAGTGACTTTACAAGTGTGCACAGAGTTTATTAGGTATTATGCTTCCTGTGATCTCAATAAATACATAAAGTTTTAATAAAACATATAAACGAGAATAGCATACGAAAGCATAAGCACAGATTACTTCTACAACACCTGCAAAGTAGCAATTACTATTTGATAGAGCAGATTTTCAGCTAACAATGTTTTCAACACCGTCACCACCATTAGTTATGAAATTGCACCAGCAATAAACAAAATATACTTGACTCCCCAGAATGTGTCTTGTCTTTCAAGTAGTTGTTGCCACTGCTGAAACACAACTTTTACCACCTCACTGAGCTCACATCCACCATTTGGTCTTCAGAAACATCAATAGATATCAGTGAGTCCAATCTTTTTCGATACTGAAGAAATCACCAACACACCTTTGCTTCATTTATACTTTTCTGTCAGATATCATTGCATCAGATTACCCCTTTGCTACCATTTGTCACATAGCAACAAAATATAATGGAATATTAGCAGCAACGTTCCGCCTCTACTGCCATATGACCAACAGCTGCCTCTATTGTAAGCCAATACAATAAAACAGGAAACAGCATTTTTTGATCAACCCTAATAGGTAGATTCATAACTACATCCCCCAAAATTAGCCATTTAAATCGGTGATAGAGCAATAAGCTATTGCTATGAATAACTGTACAGCAATTGCTAAGCAACAGCCTAAACCTCTGATTAAGTACCTTGAGAAAGACCCGGTCAGCCTGGGGGGCACAGGTGAAGGTAATTCACCTGTGAGACTGGAAGGGGTGGAGCCAGACTCAACCTCTCTTAGACCCTCCCATTTTAAGGGCTGACTGCCAGTGAGGATGGTTTACTTGTTGGAGATCCTTCTGATGTAGATTTTTTCCTCTGCAAGCTTTGATCCAAGGGGATGGGAAAGCCTTCAATTTTCTTTTATCTTTTTAAAGTTGTCTCATTGTGCTGGTCCTGTTACCACCATACTAACTGTGTTTTTTTTTAAACTTGCAGTTTTCATTTTGTGTGTGACTTCTAGCAACAAAAATCTCATGTTACTGGAATGTTTTTTTAAGATCAATAAAGCCAGTGATTTAGAAGGATTTAGTTTTTTCCAATGAACCCAGCAAAACCTTGCTTATAGAAATCCCATGCATACTGTTGTGTTTTTTTAAATTATTTTATTTTATCTTCCTACCTATAATGAAAGTAGTTGCATTAAAGGATCTAAGAAAAGAATAAGGAAAACTAGAAATGAATCTATTTTCTTTTCTAAAAAGACATCAAACGCTCTGTGAACATGGAGCAAGAAAAGACTGAAAAGACTGCTCCCTGCTTGTCTCCCTTCTCCTGTCTGAGTCACAGACCTCAGGAATCACTGTTTTCTTTCTCAAGTCCTTTCACTTGCTCCTGTTGCAAGTGCAAGTACACATTACAATCTGTAATAATCTGACATATAATTCATAATAATGAGGAATCAGATAATGCACAGAAGTGAAGTTGTGGAGTTATACAAGGCAGCACTTTTGGAGAGGCCACTTAACTCTAACAGCAAGGGAAATACAGGACCATATATGTGATAATTAGCTCAGGAGATAATTTACATATTTTCTGCAAGGAATTACAGAATGTAGAAGTGAGAAATATTAACTGATTGGCATAGCAGAGTGATATGTCTCTGGGTGTTTCCTGTGAACGGCCTTATGCCTCTGGAATAATGTTCTTAGGTAAATTCAGGCCACTTGGTCTCTTGCTTTTTTCAAACTTGATACTTCACTCAGACTTTCATTTTATTTCCCTTAGAATTTTGCATAAGTGTTGAGCATCTCACACTTGCAGTGACTGTGGCAGAAGGGAACTAAACAGAGAAAAAGACAGAAATTTTTTTCAAGAGGTATTTCTCTTAAATAAATTTTGAGGGGGAGTAATGAGACACGGTGCCCATCGCTCTGTAAATGACCTTTCTTTTCACCCACTGTATACAGTTTTAGTATGGACATGGTTTATTATGGTGGGAATAGCTCATGCAGTAGGTCTGGATGGAGGAAGAGTAAGATTTGATAGAGAACATTAACTAGGGCTTTTTCCACAGTCTGAAGATTGCTCTTAGAGCACTGGACATCCTATTCTTTCTGCTATTCCCTGCTTCTCACACTCCCATGTGAGGCACAGTATTCTTACACTATAGTCTGTATATATACTGTACCATTCTTATATCTTTCTTAACCTGCTGAAAAAGGACCAATATCTAGAGTTCCATGAGAACTATTGAATTCTCAGCTTGAAGTATGATATGTTTTGTGGACTATGTTGAAACATTTAACCTTTCCAAATCTCATTTTCCCTTTTCCCTTTCCCCCTTCCCCTTTCCTGGGGCGTGGGTCCGTGGGTCCCCCGCACCAATCGTCACGGAACCGGGCCGAACCTGCCCGTAAACCGTTCATAAGTTCATATCATTCACAATCAGTATATTCACCCAAAACTGAAAACTAATTAAAATTACACTACAGTTCATTCAGAGGAGATAGGCCTATGTCATAATTATTGAGCTGAATTCTGTAGTTAGGAGACGTTTGATAATGATGATGGTCTCTTCTGACCATAAAAGTAAGGCTTCATTGAAAATAGTATAATAGATATTCCACAGACTGTACTGATGTTATCTCTCTCTGTCTTTCCATGGCACAGTGCAATCAGTATCGATGTTTATGCTTCTTTTGTTTATTTTTGTTTCCCAAAGAATCAGCTGTCTGCAGCATTCTTCTTGAGTGTAATGGCTGTACTTACATTTCCTCTTGGATACGTGGTATCCTTTATAGGATAACATGTGTCTTGAAATCAAGTCACATCAGACCACCCAGACAGCTGTTTCTTCTCAAATTTATAACCTCTGAGTTGTCCATTATCAGTTTGTTTAGGGCCCCCACAGCTTGTAATTAATGGGATGTGCTGCCTTACTTTCAGTTTATTTCTAGCTGTCATTCATATGATGCTTTCTTAACATTAAATTTTATAAAAGAATTATTTTTAAATAATAACTCGTGTACTTGCCACTATTTTCTCTTATACTGTTTTATTATTCATAAAATCTTTATTCATTTCTTTATTTTATTCATAAAATTCTTAAGACAACAACAGAATAAGGATTGTTTCTCATATTATGTGCCATATATAATATACAAAGATTTGTGCATGTCTGAAGAAAACACCAATAAGAATGCATAATTTTTATTGCCATGATTTAGAATAGATTATAATTAATGTGTGTGTGAGAGAGGATTTTAGAGAAATTCCATGCAGTTCTAATTTACACCCAAGGAATACATCTGTGCCAAGTGATTTCCATCTGAATTTATTCATGTGGACTTAAATTAATATTTGTGATTGAATGCCAGAAGCAATTCAGAAAATGTTTTTTTTTTTTTTTGTAGCTTAATTCACATTGTTTGCAATGTTAACATTTTATTTATTTAGTTAGTTAGTTAGTTTTGCTTGTCTTAAATAACTGATCCATACACAACTTCCATTTTAGCACTTAGGATGTATTTTATAGAGTCACTGGTCTCCATAAAGAAACAAAAGGGTTTCTTTGTCTGTTTCCTTGCCTGTACTTATACTTTTACTTTTTACTTTGTCTTTTTACTTTTTTGTTTGTTTGTTTTTTAATGGAGTAAAAGTCTAAGTTATTGGTTTTAGGTTGTTAAATAATTTTCCTTATATATGTGACAAAGGGAAATATATCACTGTGGATTTAGCTGTATAAAATTTGTAGTAAATGTTATCGGAATCAATTTGACATTTGCAGTATAATGTATCATGTGCAGTAATTATCAAGAAGTAAAATTGGGTTGGTATTAACTTACAAAATAAACAGAGGTTAAAGTACTAAAAAAAACCCATGGAATTATAGGATTAAAACGATATATAAAAACAGAAATAAAATATTATGTGACAAAGTTGAGAGATGTTTACAAAGATGATTTTGTAATACTGCTAGAGGTTGCAAAGGAAAAAGAAAGTATAAATTTTCTATATGCAAGATGAAGCAAAGTCTTTTGAAACAATGTAATAAAACAGAATAAGCAGTCATGAAAAGGTCTGTAACTATGGGCATATTTTCAGCAGGTAGAGTAATTCCATACATCATTAATCAGTCATTAATAGAAGAGATTGAAATATCTTCATTTTAACAGATGCTGAACTAGATGAGGGAAAATGTCATTGATGACTCAGCTAAGTATCATTGGTTTGATTCTTCTGAGTGTATCTTGTAACCTTCAAGGTTTATTAACTGAGCTGAAACAGTTTCTAATACTACAGCATGATTTATGCTGCCTGGAACACAACTCTAAATTGTAGTGTCCATTTGAAATGTGCATTAAAATGGAACTAGAACTCAGTGAATCCCCTGAGAGCATTTATTTTTGTTTCAACATGCTTCAGACTGGATACGCACTTATCTCTGCATATGAGCAGAGAATTTTCTCTTTCAGTAGAATCACTACCATAAATGTAGAATGGCCCAGAAATTAGAGAATAAGCTTAGGCTTCACTACAGCTAACACTCTGATATTTTTTTCATTACCTTTCTCTCTCATTTAGGCTTTTGTTGTTTACTTTTTTGGAGGAAGTAACAAATCCCAGCATGCTCTAACTACTGCTTCCAGAGCTGTATTACTTAATTGCTGCATTAATCTTTCTCAGCATCTATCTTAATACGGTCTATATATTTATGTCTGTGTGATCTGAGGTTAAACTCCACCTGGAGGAAGAAACGCTTGAAACATTTTATGCTGTTTGAGAAGAACTGGACATATTTTCAGACAAAAGGGCCACAAAATCCTGTTTATGTATGCTCCTATCTCTAGTTGTGCACTGAAGAGGCAACAGTAACACTCCCAGTGCAAAGATCCAGCAACGTTATTGCTTCAGTAAGTTCCTTCACTGGCATTCACTTGCATGTGAGGTGCTGCAATGGAAACTGTATTGAGTACAGATATTATAAATATTTTTATTCTTTAAATATAGATCTTGGCTTCCATAAACTAAGAGCCTATGAGAGACAGAGTTATATAGGTATTAATTCTATTATCGTTATTTTTTTTCCACAGTATCTCTAGGATGCTTTGAAAATTAACCTGTAATATGTTCAATTTACATTTGTTGCATGGGGAAATGTGGCAAATCAAGCAGATGCATAGAAAAAAAAATAATAATAACCCCCTCTGTTCTTGTGCAAACTGTCAATCATATCAAAGCTTGATAGTGATATAAAAGTGCTCCTAACAAGAGAAATCAAGATTTTATTTGTGTAATGTACATAGGTTGATCTGAAAGTAATGCCACCTAACGAACAAGAGCCTTCATGGCACTCTTCATGTAGCTGTTGCAACTGCTGAAATGCATCGCCTACTGCTTCAATGTGCTCACATGCACTGTTTGGTCTCCATAAATTTTCAGCAAACATCAATGAATGTCAGTGGGTTTTTCCTTGTTTTTTTTAGTGGTCTATAATGGACTCATGCCAAGATATCATCCTTGGTTATACCCCTGAACCTCACTCATACATATACCTTATCATTCCCAGCATTGAGCTCTAAAACTTCAAAACCATCCTTAACATTAACAGCCACCCCACCACCCCTCCTTCCATGCCTAACCCTTCTGAACAGCTTACAGCTATCCATTGCAGCACTCCAGTCATGAGAGTGATCCCATTATAGAATCACAGAATGGAAAGGGCCTTTAAAGTCATCTAGTTCCAACTCCCCTACTACAGGCAGGGATAATTCCTTCTAGATGAGGTTGCTCAAAGTCCCATTCAGCCTGGCCTCGAATGCTTCCTGGGATAGAATAGTCACAAATTCACTAGGCAACTTGTTCCAGTGTCTTGCCACCTTCACAGGAAAGAATTTCTTCCTGATATCTAGACTAAATCGATCCTCTTCCAGTTTGAAACCATTTCCCCTTGTCTGGTCATTACATGACCAGATTTCACTGATGGTGACTATGTCACAGGTTTTTCTCTTCTCTTCTCTTCTCTTCTCTTCTCTTCTCTTCTCTTCTCTTCTCTTCTCTTCTCTTCTCTTCTCTTCTCTTCTCTTCTCTTCTCTTCTCTTCTCTTCTCTTCTCTTCTCTTCTCTTCTCTTCTCTTCTCTTCTCTTCTCTTCTCTTCTCTTCTCTTCTTCTCTTCTCTTCTCTTCTCTTCTCTTCTCTTCTCTTTTTGCTGTACAACAGCTTCTAATTCCTCCTGTTAGTTAACCATGCTTTAGATGCACTTTGCCATTGTTGCAGATCACTTCAGCTGGGATTTGGTCTCACTCCCCAAACCTGGTATGCTGCCCCTAGGCTCATCTCTAGTGAGCCTGGTTTCATCTTCTTTCACCTTCAAACCTATTTTAAAGCCCTCTCAATGAGCCCCACCAACTAGTGGGCCAGATTCCTTTTTCCCCCTTTGAGACAGGTGGACCCCATTTGTCACTAGCAGGCTTGGTGCTGAATAGACCACTCCACGATTAAAACAAATAAATAGTAAAAAAAACCTTTGATGGCACCAGCCTCTTAGCCATATGTTGATCAGAAGGGTTTTCCTGTTTCTCTCAGAATCTTTCACTACTACTGAAGGGATCAATGAAAATACCACCTGAGTTCTCTCTCCATCAGCTAACTGTCCTGAAACTTCATTGTTCAGAGCTGGTAGAGACTGCATACTTCATACTACTGTATTCATTGGATAGTCCAAGACAATAACTGCACATGTGATTAGCAATTATTTTCTATCCTGCAATGTTTTGTGAATCTCTCAGTCTTTACAATTAATAAAACCACTACACTATTTTCACATTTGCACCTATGTTAATTTGCTTTTGCTGTGAAATGTTCTGAACTTATATTCAAGTTCAGAGAGGGAGACAAGTAAAACTGAAAAGTGTTGCCCTGCACAGAAAAGTAAGGTACTTTTTTAGATGACATAGATGATTCCATTACAACTCATTAACTTCTGCATAGAGGGTTTCCAGCTGTGAAGGGAATACATTTTGTCTACTGAGGCTCTGATTTAATGTGTGTACACAGACATCAAATGTTTGCACAAATGTGTGTGTGCTTACATATTCCTGCTTAGGAGCATATATAAAAACATATTTGGATGTTTACAAAGCAGCAAATAACTGTGGGTATAAATAGAAATGTACTGAATTTAGTATTTAATTACTGAATAGCTATACCTTTAAAAAAAATACCCAGTGATTGTCAGAAATCTCCGAGTTCATTGCAATGAATTTAAATGAATTTACCAAACAAACGCTTTAGGATAAATAACATAAAATAAAATGTAGATTCTAATGTTTTTTATTCTTTTCTGATGCTTAAAAAAAAAAAAAAGAAAAGAAAGAGCACCCCAAACATATTTTATGAAGTTCCTATATTGTAATCTAATGATATCACTGATTTGAAAAAGGGAAATAGATAACTCATCGTTAGTTTTTAAGCTTTGCATTATTAAATAATGTCATTAACAGTATATTAAATGTGCAAAAAAAAAAGTTATACAACCAAATATTAATCGTACATCGAATTTTAATTACCAGACCAATTTATATGAGAAAAAGTAATAATGCAAAAAGCAAATATTTACATCAGAGTTTTTTGATAGAGGTAGAGGAAAGTAAGCAAAAATATTTTTGCAGAAAGATAAACCAAACTTGAGCCAAAATTATTTTTACTTGCGTTCATTACACATCTTTTTAATTTATTTATTTATTCTCTATCAGGTTATTCCTTCCAGGAATAAATTATTGTCAGTGCTTCCTTTTACAATAGACAAAATTCTAAACTGTCAATTTATAATATTTAGTATTTTTTTCTCAAATGCTGTGAGTATACGACAATATTTATAAGTTCATACTACAATAACAAATATGAGTATTTTCTATTAATTGACAGTTTACTGTGATGTCAGAAATTATTCAGATGTGTATATAAATATAGAAGAAAAAAATGTGTTAGAGGTCCTATTCTGCATTTCAGTTACTCTATAAGATAAGCATACTAGTGAAAATACATCACTAACACTATTGCACTGACTTTAGTAGACATTTTACTCAAAGTTTAAAACTTTGTCTAAATGCTAATCTAAAATGTCTTACTTTATCTATTTTACATCTCATGTCACATTATCACTGCTACTAGGGTAAGTGGGCATAAAGTTTAAAAAGAAATGTCATATGCTGTGAATTCCAGCAGTTCATCCCTTCTCCTACATGAACGTTCATTACGGGAACAGAACTCAGTATTTCAATGGTTACTTGCTTGCATTACCATTTGCGAGTTAGAGTTACCAGAAAAATCAGGAGTACAAGATTCAATGTTGGATGTTTTGGTGAGCAATCTACAGTTAGAGTGTATAAATATAAAATTATCTGTAAGAATTAGACTTTAAAAGAAAATATTAAAGAATAATTATTTAGGCTTATAATAGTTAATCACAGTTGAATATTTTGCATTCAGATTTTCAGATGTTGTATTTTCTAATTTGTAAATTCCATCCCACTCAGGTTGCTGTGCTGTAACACTGTGCAGCAGAATTGCCTGTTCATGGCCTGAACCACTGGTTGACCATCAAGTAAGAATGAGTAGATAACCCAGGGTGCTCAGGTGCAAGCAGTGCACCTGAGTTGATCCAACCTCTCCTTACCTCCATCTAAGGGTTAGCAGCTGAGGGAGTGGTATCTCTTGGGATATAAATTGCACTCCACTTGAGCTCTCACTGGTTGTCTGAAGGGCTGAGCTAATTTTTCTTCTTTGTTACTTGCTATTTCTCTGTAGTGCTAGTATCCCATTAGAAAGTACTGTTGTTTCCTTTTGCTGTACACAATAATTATCTTAATCACTAAGATTAGCAGAAGGAATTTAGGAATAAAATTCAGTATGTAACTATTCTTTCTAGAAAATGATTTCATAGCAAGAAAAACAAAGCATGAGTTTTACTTTAGTAATTTTAGTATAAATTGTAAAGACACAGCTACAGAGGATACTACATGGATTTCATAACAAGGCATCTTTGGAACTAGTGAATTTCTGTTTGCAAACTAAGTGCAAAATATTTGCACAGTACTTATTGCTACCTGTTTGATGTTTCTGATTGTTTAGGTAATATATGCTCAGGTTCATGAGAGTCTTAGACGTGTTACAGGATAAATCTATTTCTGCACAAAATTGCAACTTGCTTTTGTTCAAAGTGGATGAGGCTCAACTGGCTATTGATAACAATGCCTCGGTATAAGGGCATCTAACTTGTATCAACTTTCAGTACAGTTTGCTTCTAAACTTGGCCTTTATCTTCTCAATATTACTGATAAACATTGAGAAGTGTTTTTTTCTTGGGGGGGGGAGGGGGGTGGAATAAAAGTTTCTCAGTAAATTGTTACAGACGGCTCTATCAGAACCTAATTATAACTGTGGAGCCAGAAAATAGATTGTGTTTCCCATACATTATTAATGTTCTTCAAAGTCATTATCAAGGGTATGTAGAGATGACATTCAAGGAACCTAAACTCCTTACTAAACTCATTTTGACAGTACAAGTCCTTTATAACAACTTCTTAAGCTCTCAGGTAATATTAAAAATGTAAAATCATTCTCGTGGCACAGTCCAGAAATCATAATATTGTAAGGAAATTATTTATTACAAAATTAAGCTAAAAAATTAGAAATAATTTCATTAAGAAGCTTTCCTTTATAAAATAATAATTAAGGAAATGTGTATAAAGGAAATTAATATTGTGGGATTGTTTATTGCATGCATGTTAAAAGTAAGGCATATTATTTCCTTTGAATAATAGTTATATTCTTATAAAACATTGTTAGTAGATGCATACAACTGAGCGCTTCTCATGTAAGAAATCAGAGTTCTAGTTGTCAGTAATAGCTTATGTTTAAAATACTTATACTGATTTCATTCCACTACATAAAGGGAGCTTATTAAAAAAAAAAAAAAAAAAGGAGGGAAACTGACTTTTTATGTGGGTAAAGGACAAGAGGGAATGATTTTAAACTAAAAGATGAAATATTTAGAGTAGATAGTAGGAGAATTTTTTTCACTCAGAGGTCAGTGAGGCACTGACAGAGAAGCTGCAAGTACTCCATCCCTGGAGGTATTCAAGGCCAGGTTTGATAGGGCCATAGGCAGCCTGATCTGGTGGATGGCACTCTGCTCACAGGAACTGGGTTAGAACCAGGTATTTTTAAGGTCTCTTCCAGCCCAAGCAATTCTAAAATTCTGTGATTCTTTCCATTTACTTAATTCAACACTCCGGTAAATGACATTTTATAGGGAAGTCAAATGAAATTATAAGGAATTGTTAAACTGTCCAGCTACCACTTGGGCCTCTGTTCCATCAAGTAACATTGGAGAAGTCTGTGATGTTTTAGATTTGTATTCTATCATAATATTTCAGTAGAAAAATAAAGCTGCTTTGTTTCAGCCTAAGTAAACACCAATTGCTAATGGAAAAAATGAGCATCACGCTATTTGTGATGACAGATGAGGAGAAAATGTACTATGAGTACAGTCTGTATCTAAAACACCTGAAAAGTATAAAGCTTCTCCCATTATTTTCACTAGTGTTTATACTTACTGAAGCTATAAACCAGTTGCTAGAAGAAAAGAACTCATGGAGAATTAAGTACCAGCATATAACTGGTGGATACTTACCATAAAGTTATCCTGAAAAGAGCCACTCAAACATTTATAGAACTTTATCATGCCAAGCAATCTTATGATCACAGATTCACAGAATCACAGGATACTTTACAATATTACATTACAGTTGAAGACTAGTCCATTTTTCAGATATACTGATCAGATAAAATGAGATAAAATCCAAGGGACTAAATTCAGTGTATGCAACTTCCATCACTTAGGCAGTTTCATAGATAATAACTACTGCACTTATATTTAGATCTAAGAATTGAACTTGCAGAGTAGGCCAAATTAAAAATAAATAAATAAAAGTGCAATCCTTTCAGTATTATTTCAGGTATTTGGGTCTGAGCAGGAACATATTTTTATTATTCCCTCATATTACATTTCTCCATCTTCTTGAACTGAGATATTACTTTGCAAACGTGTGTGACTGAAAGAGAAACTATGGCAACTTTTTTTGTTCTTCTAAATATGATATAAAAATTTACATAACAACTTCATGGTGTTAAGAAAAAGAGAGAGTGCTAGCAAGAATTAAACTTTAATTTAAAAAGAAACAGTTTAGATAGAAAAAGTGAGTGATATTTTTTCTTCTGAAAAATTATAATAGTACGGAAAACATTTTTTTTTAAATAAAGATACATCAGTAAACAAAATAAAACAAATTTTAAAACAGAAAGTAAGTTCAGCTGTGTCAAAAAGAGCAAAAGTTAAAGGGTAGATATAGCGAGAAATTTAACAATTATGAAGATGCATGTAGCTGTAGAACAATGTCTAAACTCAATACTGAAAAAGTTAGGAGCCAAAAATGTTCAGTCTGTCCAACAGAGAGAACTAGTTGCTGTCTAAATTTTATGTGTTCGAGATAAATACTGATGTACCCAGTTGATCAGGAAAACATGAGTTTTAAAGCCCCCAAAAGACTGTCAAACACACCCATGAGGGCAATGCTAGCTATATTTATGTTTAGTTATTCTATGACATGGACTTGGAGACAGCGTTATGTAGTGAGTCTTATGCAGTGAGATTTTAAATCATGGTTCATGCAATAAAATTACTGATTAAAATATTTCCAAAATCATCCTTTATTCCTAGTGATAATACATATGTAGATACTTTACAGCCTTTTTCCCCATCCCAAATGGATCGTTTTAGCACATTAACTTTTTGCTTTCTTATTTCCTGCTAGTTGCATGGTGAAATTTATCACTTATTACATAGGATATGTTTTCTTTCTCTTACTTTACAAATACAAAAATTCACTCTAGTTAGACCATATTCCTAGGATTCAGCAGGCACAGCCCTGTTTGCCAGCTGATGACACTGAAGAAATTAGTTAAAAAGCTATGGAAAGACGTGAAAATGAAGAAACTGTTGAATAGGTGAAAAATGAATAATCATATAGGTATTCTGAAAGCAATATTTTAAAGACAGTTGGGGAAACTACGTAAGTTGGCTAAAGTGTTCTTTCCCTGAGATTCTATATATTACTTGAAGCATTTGAAACCAGGCGGGTATGTGTTAAATGGAGTCAAAACAGAAATTACTCTACAACTGTCAGGTCTATTTCAAATCTCTTTGGTTTTCAGTTTGAAGGATTACGAAGCCAACTGTGTTTATTCTTGCATTTGTATCCAGGATTTGTTCTGTTACATAATAAATGTAATTTGGAGTGGAAGAATGAGGGAGAATTGAACCTTCTTTGGAGCCTTTGGAACAGAGAAACATGGACTTCTAGTGGCCATATGCCACAGAATTTCTCTGTGTGTGTCCCACTGAAAAGTTAGCTAAAAAGCAAATCAAGAATGATCAATCTCAAAATTTGCTCCCAAATTCAGGTATGTACATAATTCTGAAAATTACCAGCTTGCCCAAGTGTAAATGGAGCACTGAGGACACTATCAATATAAGTAACACCTTCACCAGATTTTCGTGCTATTTATCACTTTATAGCTCTTACAACAGGATCTGTCTCAGTAACAGTATTGCTTTTGTTACATAGCTATGTATGTGATTTATGGTATACAGAACATTAGCTAAATTAAGTGCTGTATATATAATATCTTAAAACAATGTATTTTTTTTTCTTGTGAATTTTCTAGCTTCTTTAGGTTGTCATTTTGTAATATACATTAAAATAGATTAGAAAGATAGAAGTGTATGGAATTAATCAGTATTTTTTCTCAGTGACTTTTCTTTGTTATGAGGGAAGTTTTAAAACAAGTATCTGAATTTTGCTAAGAAGTATAATCATACTTTTTTCAGCTTGATTACTGTAATATTAACAGTGATTACTATTTGCACATCACCACTAATTCTTGTTATATCTGGGTGTGTGTCAAAACTGCAGAAGTTATCAATTTTTTCTGTGAAGAGTTTGGCTCTGCACAGAGGTAAATCTAGAGACTGCATTAGAGTAAAACAGAAACCCATAGAAAAAGATTTCTTTCCCTGAAAGATTTTAAGTTATGGAAAGATTTCAAACAGGTTATTCTCCATTCCTGCAAAGATCAAAGCATCTGAGCAAAATGTCACGCAAGTTATTTTCTTTCTCCACTATCCATACTAGAATCAAAAATGTCACCTCAACTTTTGTTTCAGTAATCTGACAAAGTTAATTTTTCAGTCAAAAAAGAATAAATGTTCATTTAATGCTGCAAATTAAATGCAGTATGAGTCATCACAGTATACTGCTACAATAACTAATATCTTAAATCTAGAGCTCACAGTAACTATTAAAGAGGAGAGAATTTTTCTCATTTGAGAAAGTTGAATAAAGTAATTTAAAAAGTCAAATTCACAGATTATTATGTAAGAATCTGTTATAAAAATATTTATTTCTTGTCCCCTAATGTCCCCTACCTGATTTTACTAAATGCCAAGTACAGTAAAATTTCCTCAGTAATGAAAGTAGGTTGATTCAGCTAGGCAAAAATAACATTATCAGCTTATCTGGAAAATTAAGAGAGGTTGTATGGATTAGATACTTAAACATTAGACATTTTAAGAACTGACTTTACTCCATTTGAGTAATTGTAATACCTCTTAATATTTTTCCGGACCAGAAGGAAACATTCATTCATGATTTCAAATTTAATATGATCTTCTCTGGCACAAGTCAGACCCTCATATGTTTATCACAGTGTCACTTCTTTGTTTGTGTTCTAGTTTATTTTTTATGATTAATTGCTTATTATGCTATTTAAATGACAAGAAAACTTCTTAAATGATGTATTTAAGACTGGAAGTCTAATGACTTTCTTGTTTTTTTTTCATGTCTGGGATCTTAAAACAGTAATTTTATCCTTTGATAATTCTGTGCTTTTTGTTTTGTTTCGTTTGTTTTTGTCTTGTTCTGTTGCTGTTTGTTTGTGGTTTTTTTGCCTGTGGAATCAATATGACAAAAGCAACTTCTTTTTTTTTATATATTAGAAGTTCACCTCTGCTTCAATGAAAATTTTATTTCTTTGCTTGAACAATTTCTCTGACCTTCTTTCTATTCCATTTTTTATTTATATAGAATAAGACATTTGTTATTTATCTGTTTAAATTGCTTTTTATCCATGCAGGGCAAATTAAAATGGAAATCTTGAAGAAATGAAATCATCCTCATTTCCATACTAAAACAGAAGCAGGTTCTATCACTGTTGCTCACTGACCTATGACTTGGAGCTTTTATTTCAGATTCTACTTCTAAGTCACTTTGGGCTACTTTGTTTACCTTTGTGTACATGGTTCATTCCTTCTGAAATTAATATATATATTTATATTTATATTTACAAACATCAGTATTGTTTGCTTTCTAAGCATATTTTGTAATAATGGTAGTGTTATTTTTTCTTGAAATAACATATATATATATATATATAGGTTCATAAGGTTGGAAAGGACCTACAAGATCATCTAGTCCAACCATCCTCCTATCACTATCCCTACCCAACTACTAAATCAAATCCCTTAGCACCTCATCTAAACGCTTCTTGAACAGCGCTAGGGATGGTGCCTCAACCACCTCCCTAGGCAGGCCATTCCAGTGCCTGACCACTCTTTCAGAGAAAAAATGTTTCCTCAGGTCTAATCTAAATCTTCCCCAGCGTAACTTGTGGCCATTCCCTCTCGTCCTGTCATTACTTATCAGGGAGAAGAGGCCCACCCCCTCCTCACCACAACCTCCCTTCAGGAAGTGGTAGAGTGCAATAAGGTCTCCTCTGAGCCTCCTCTTCTCCAGACTAAACAATCCCAGCTCCCTCAGCCGCTCCTCATAAGACTTGTGCTCCAGACCCCTCACCAGTTTTGTTGCCCTTCTCTGAACACGCTCCAGGGCCTCAATGTCCTTCTTGTAGTGAGGGGCCCAAAACTGAACACAGTACTCGAGGATATACATATTAAATAAGCGAATGAAGCAATGAGTGAATGAAGCTAAGCAAATTTAGAAGTTCTTCCTATAGACTGTAGGTCTAGAAAGACTGAAATGGCTAACAGGAGCAGTGAGGGTTGCTTAGATTATTTTTTTTTTTTTTCATTCTTGGCACCATAGCCGTTCTGACCAAAGAACAAAAGCAGAAAAATGAACAAACAGGTATATAACTCTATTCAACAGGAGACTAAAATGAAGAACACTTTTGTCCACTCTTCTTTCAATTTTATGTTTTTCAGACTGATTAGTTCTTTTACTGCTAATATTCAACATTTAATTCTACTCTTTTTTAATAGACCACAAATGTAATAAAAGAATGGCATTCATTCCAAGAAAGTTATGTATATTTGTTTGAATATATAGTGTACGTGAAGTTTTAGCTCACGGTTTTCTAAGCTCAGGTCAATAAAGAACCCTCCTAGATGTGAAACAAAAATTGGGGTGAGTAGAAACTTTGACATGGTCCTACACTGTAATAGTTTTAGAATGTAATTGTTTTGAGTTGGAAGGGATATCCAAAAGTCATTTAGCCCAGCTTTCCTGTCTTGAGCCGGGATGTGCAGCTAGAATAAGTTGCTCAGGGCTCCATCCAGCCTGATCTTTAATGCTCTATTCTCGGAGACAACTGTAGTACTGTTATTACCCTTACTGGGTATAAGAAGGAAGTTTTACAGTAGAAATCTTTGTCACGCTCCAATATAAAGGAGGGAGACGAGGTTCTTTATATGTATATGTATACCCGAGGGCGAGATTAAGACACAACGGGTCAAATGTTAGCCCAACCAGTTTATTACAAATACTAGTTGCTTAGGGATATGGGGAAGGGAAGGTGTGCGATAGAAAAGAGATGAAAAGCATGGAGATTTGGCAGAAAGCAAGAGAGATATAATCACCACCGTGGATCCAGCGAGGTTCGTAGTAGGTCCGTTGATCTCAGGAACCTGTCCGGTCACCGCGGGGGATGGGAGATGGCAGCAAGCAGGCCTCAGGGTCCATCCTAAGTCTCTTCGGGAGTTCTCCTCAAAGATTTCTTCTTTGGGAGTTCTTCTCCCAAGTTCTTTTCTGAAAGTTCTTCTCCCAAAAAATCCGTAGTTCAGTGAAGGCCTTTTATCCCCCATTTCACAGGAGTTTTTTTTTTTGTGTAACATGTCTGGCCCAACAGATAAGCCAGGAGCGGATGTTGCCTTCATTGCCATGCAGGCGCATTGATTTGTGGTGGTCAGCTTCTCCAAGCCGTACCCCCACGGAGAAAACTATTTGCACCCATTCCTGCTTATCTTTACAACCGTAAGCAGAGACAATGAGACACCATGACACCCCTCCAGATAACCAGCAGTTAATCAGTCAGAGTCTTATCATCAGAAGAGGCCTAACAAAGCAGGCTTTGAGACAAACGAAAGGAAAAACAGTTTCTGTCTTTTACACCACCCGGTGGCTCAAAGATTGCTTGAAACTGATGCGCAAACATCTGTCCACGGTGGTGAAGGAGAGGAGAAAGGGAAAAAAAAAACAAGCATAAGGGAAAAGAGGGGAGGAGGTAATGGGAGTTAAATGTTACAAAATTGCTATAATAGATTTCTTGGGCTTAGTTACAAATGTTGCTCTGATCTGTTGGACTTGACCATCGTCAGTTGGCATTGAAGATACAACATGTTGAATAAGTTGAACAAAACAGGGAATCATGCAAGGAATAGACAGAAGGTTTGCAACAACACACAATAGTTAAAATAGAATACATTTCACCCATGGCCACCCGGAGGCCAGGAAAAATAAGATCAGTATCTAGGCCTTTCCAGGTTTGGGCGGGAACATGGACAATTTGTTTAACAACTTTACCATTATCATCGATTTTAGACAACAACTAGAGTTATTCACTTTGTCACAAACAACCTATTCCTTAACAACATACCAAGCACTAACTGGTTTTGCAATGCCATTATTAGTACTTGTTGCATTGGTGATTTTAATTCTCAGAAAGCATATCTCATCTAATTCAACAATACGTGGATTTGCCATGTAATGTTTTCAAAGATCATAGATGGAACAAACTTGTTTTCTAATAGGCTGAGTGAAGGTATAACTTCACCACGCTGCAATACTGCATGTTTCTTCAAGGTTAAATATGAACAGAATTGTCATTTTAAGCATCTCAAAAGTGATTGAAATGCTGAGAGAGATATATACTAGTTTGGCAAGTTCAAGTATTGTTATAATCTATAGAGCTTTCGCGGGATAGTGTGTTTAGGATATCCCATAATATAAAACATTAGAGAAACATACACAGAAACATCACAGAAACATACACCTTACTTAACAAAACATAAACACTTTCCAACAACCATGTTTTGGATGGAACTCCTGGACTGGTGTTACAATAAACATCATAACGGGTTTCTTTTTGTGGCCACATCTGACAGACATTAGATGGTTCACTTCCAAATTTATTAGGAAGTTGGAAACACCATAGCAGAGTTACATGCAAATCATAATCAGTTTGATAAAAAGAGGTAGAAGAAGTGATCAAAAGGAATGGCATTACTGTGCAGGGAGCAGCCAGTAAGCCAGCAAAACCTGTGAAAACTCAAACCCAAGTGTGAAGTTTAACAGACCTAAAGACAACACCCACACCCACAACAACCTGAAACACGATACTATGCAACCCAAATACAATGTAATCAAGAGGTATATTCAGCGTTCTAGTATGATCAAATCTTCAGTATTTGTCCCAAAACACAAAAGATTAAAGTCAGCTGTCTGCCTTTCTGTGTTCAGTCGAGGTCCAACGGGGGTCTTCTGTAAAACAAAAGAGGACATCGGCTTGCCCTTTTGGGGCTTGTTAATATGGTTAAAATGAGGGAATAATCCTGTGAGTGGTACTTTGGTATTCCTTTTCCCAGGCATCCCTAGACTTCTAAGCGTATTTAACAGGTCATTTCCTTTTGTTGTAAGTTTTCTAATGTACATCCACCCTCCTCCCCCCCACTCACTTGAGAGGGGCGAGAGCATTAGTTTTCCTGCGGTCCTAGTGCCCGTACTGATTCCGAAGTTGGGGGCACTAGGAGGTGGAGTGTCACTTCTTTCAGACTTTTGTTTTGGCCAGCCATTAACTAACTTCTCTAATCTGTCTGTAGGCAATCCATCCATTAGTTCTCGCGGAATGCCCTTCTGCCGGCCCAGCATCCAAAAACTATTACGTTTATGATTTATATTTCGCCCACTTGGTTTCACTGAAAATGAGAACCTTTTAGATCTGTGGGGGTCCCGGTTAGATAGGGGAGGGGTCGAATTGGCCACTGCACGCCTCACTGCCTTTATCTCAAATTTACTGTTGGAGGAAGTCACTGGTCCATATTTTCTCCCATAGTTAATTAATTCTTGGGCAACCTCCCCCCACGTCCATACTTTGCATCCTGACTGCAGACGATTAGGGGTTGCAGCACCTTCTGACGCTGCCTGAATTCTTTCTCCCTGAGGCACAGCCTGTATTTTTCCCTGTAGTTGTATACCTATAGGTTTTAATGATTCAGGAAGCCCCCTGATAAGAGGGGTCATTCTCTCAGGATCAACAGGCATCATCATAGGGGATTCATGGTGTGGCTGCAGCTTTCTATCATACATCATTTGCAGACAAGCAGCCTTTTGAACACTTTCTACTAACTGATCAATTGTCCCAGTAATGGCAAGGGGGTCTCCTCTTTCAAGAGGGTTAAGACCACCTGCCCAATAGGCAGCTCTCTGTGTGAGGGACCAGGGAGCACGATTGTTACCAGTAGTTAAAAATACTCCTGGTCCCCAATAACCTTCAGCCTCCTTTTCGGTTAGAAGTATCTGGTCTCCACCCGTGAGGCTGACCCTCCATACGTACTCTGTTTCTGATTCTTTAGGAGAGCGGCCAAAATCTCTTTTCAATTTTGCTAGCTCAGTAGTAGAGAAAGGGATTTCTTTAATGTTCATTTGAGGATCTAAATGCTCACCATTATCGTATGAATACTCAGTTTTTATTAAAGGACGCAACTGAGCTGGGGGAGCTTCTAATTTGTCAATATTTGCCTTTATACCTTGCAATTCTTCCCTTGGATAAGTTTTCTCTTGAGGTGTACTAGTATCACTAGCATCCTTACCCGTTAACACTTCCCTTAAGACCATTTGCAACAGATCAGAATTATGTTTTTCCCTTTCTAACTGCTTCTCTAGGTTTGCAATTTGATTTTGCAGAGATTTTATCAGCTCCTGACTTACTTTAACTGATTCCTGCAGTGCTTGTAAAGCTTCACTCTCTGCTTTAAGCTGCTGGTCGCGGAATTCTATGGCTGCAACCAGAGCCGAACCCAATACCGCACAAATAAATGCCTTTCCTTTTCCAGCTCGGGTACGAGCATTCTTTTGCAAAACACTAATACGGTCAGAGACGCTCTGCACGTTATACCAGTTCTGCCGTGCCCACTCTACCCCTGTTAAGGAGGGTCTGGCACCGTGCTTTTCTAAAAGGTCAAATAACACATCTTCACCTTTCATTGTGACTATCCTGTCGCTCATTTCTCAATGTGCAGAAAAATCTACACGGAGAAAGAGAGAGGGAACAGTATCCAAAACTTCGAGTCAAACAAATGCAATTGCTCAAATCACTCCTCTGTTTACTGAGAGGAGCATGCAAAAGTCAAAGAAGATCAAAGAAAATGCAAATACGTAAATTGCTTCTCACTTCCCTGTGAAACCACACAGAGAAAAAAAAAACCCTTCAAACCCCACACCTAAGTTAGGAGGAACCCGTACATTTCGAGAATGCACAGTAATCTTCACGGGACTCAAAATTACTTAATAGGTTCCCGAGAGGCATACACACAAACAGTTCCAAAGACACAGTTAAGTTTCAATATGCGGAGTGATTCTTCCTGGAGAGGTACACACGTCTAAATTATCACAATTATCACTCCTTACAACTCCAGGAGGCACACACGGGAAAAAAGCTCAAATTTCACACTTAAAACTCAATATGCGGAGTGATTCTTTCTGGAGAGGCACTCACATCTAGATTATCAAAAATATCACTCCGGGCAACTCCAGAAGGTACACACATCAACTATACCTGGAAGGCAACACTCTCACTGTCGGGTATCCTGCCGACTACGCCATTAAAATGTCACGCTCCAATATAAAGGAGGGAGACAAGGTTCTTTATATGTATATGTATACCCGAGGGCGAGATTAAGACACAACGGGTCAAATGTTAGCCCAACCAGTTTATTACAAATACTAGTTGCTTAGGGATATGGGGAAGGGAAGGTGTGCGATAGAAAAGAGATGAAAAGCATGGAGATTTGGCAGAAAGCAAGAGAGATATAATCACCACCGTGGATCCAGCGAGGTTCGTAGTAGGTCCGTTGATCTCAGGAACCTGTCCGGTCACCGCGGGGGATGGGAGATGGCAGCAAGCAGGCCTCAGGGTCCATCCTAAGTCTCTTCGGGAGTTCTCCTCAAAGATTTCTTCTTTGGGAGTTCTTCTCCCAAGTTCTTTTCTGAAAGTTCTTCTCCCAAAAAATCCGTAGTTCAGTGAAGGCCTTTTATCCCCCATTTCACAGGAGTTTTTTTTTTTGTGTAACATGTCTGGCCCAACAGATAAGCCAGGAGCGGATGTTGCCTTCATTGCCATGCAGGCGCATTGATTTGTGGTGGTCAGCTTCTCCAAGCCGTACCCCCACGGAGAAAACTATTTGCACCCATTCCTGCTTATCTTTACAACCGTAAGCAGAGACAATGAGACACCATGACACCCCTCCAGATAACCAGCAGTTAATCAGTCAGAGTCTTATCATCAGAAGAGGCCTAACAAAGCAGGCTTTGAGACAAACGAAAGGAAAAACAGTTTCTGTCTTTTACAATCTTTTTAGTTTGAAACAATTTCCCTTTGTCCTATCACCAGAGATTCTGCCCTAGAATCTATTCTTTTCTTTCTTGGAGTCCCTTTTCAGAAATTGAAAGGGCAAAATGAGGTTTCCCTGAAGCGATTGTGTGGCTCTTCTATGTATGTACTCTAACAGGTCCATGTCTCTCCTATACTAAAGACTGAATGGGCAAAATCATCTCCCACAACCTCTTGACCACACTTCCTTTGATGCAGCCCAGGATATGGTTGGCTTTCTATATTGCCATCTCTCACTCCTTTGATCCACCTTCCCTCCAGTATACTGTCACCAGCTCTCTGTTCACAAAGTAAAACAGTTTAGTTATAGAATTCTTGCTGATTTTTTTAAACCATTTTGATAATTTCAGCTGAGAGTCAGCCAGATACAGTTTAATGGAAGCAAGGGGAGCATTGTTTTTTGCCAGGTGTTAGTCGGGTTCACGTTACATGTAAATAAATAATATAAATGATATCAGCTTGTATTGATTGCTACATAAATACTATTTCCTTGAATCCAAATACAGATTTATTAGAACGTGTAACCAAAATCAGTAGATTAGTATTTTGTAGCACAGAGATGGAGCAGCCAGATGGAAAACTGTTTATACAAACTTGTGGGGAAAGCGATCACCAAAGAGGTAAAGAAGAACAGGTTTTATTGAATTTAAAAGACACACAAACTGCCAAAGAACAAGCTATGCAAAAGGGACTGCAAAAAGTCAGGACCTTTTGTTAAGTGCACTAAAGGAGATAACTAATTGGAAAAAACAACAACAAAACAAAACAAAAACAACAACAACAAAAAACAACCAGTATAAATCAGCAGATGATACTATTGCTGGGAGGGAGGCAATAGCATAAAATGACATAAAACCATCGAGTATAACCAAGGAAAATCAACCAAGAAGGAAGAGAATCCAGACAGCCCACTTCATTTCTGACTAAAGAACCTCAGCCTCACTGACAATAAAACTATTGATAGCACTGACTAAATAGCATCAGCCATATGATATTCTATACCAATAACTAATTTGGAACATGAATGTAAGACTATTAGTTGTTTACTTGTGGAGAAGGTCACCGATCATTTGTAACAGCTTGTCATCTGCATAATATCTCTTACAAGATGTACAACTATTGATTATATGTGTATAATTTTCCAAAAATACAGCATCAAGGGAAATATGAACAACTTAGATACCTTTTCTCTCTTAATTTTATTTGTTATATTTGAGGATATATGTGTTCTTTGATCATTAAGTTCTCATTTCATTAATACAGCTGTGGAAATAAAACATTTATCATAGTCTATATAGAAAACTTTTTATAACACTCAAGCTTCAAATAATTAAACAGAAAATGTTATCTTAAACAGATTCAGTCAATGAAAAGCTATTCTTAATGATTTGTATTAAATGTTGCTCTCTTCTTTCAATTAAATAACTGATCAGATAATCTATATTAAAAAATTACAGTATTTGATATGCTAAATGTCTACTTAGTCGATAAGATTCACATTATGCAAATAAGAGTGGTTATTATTTATTTAATACAAATTATGACTGATCCTGTGATGAAAAGTTGAAATACAACTTCATTTAGGTTTATATAAGAGTTAATTTTTAAGGAAACTTTTAACATGGTAAATAATACCTATGCACAATTGAGTATGGTCAAATACAGAAACTAGAGATTTCCTAACAAAGCCTTTGTCTCAGTCTAAGTTTCTGTTTCTAAGAAAATAAGTTTTGACATAAACTAGATTTTGCTTTTCTAAAGGTTCTTATGGCTGAATAGGTAGTCAGATGTCCATAGCAGTACAGATATGCTCAAGACAGAATGATGCACAAAATCAGTCATAACCATTTATCTTAATTATAGATGATTTCTTTTACTTCTTTCTTGTACTTTATATTCACAGTTTCCTTTTTGTCCTATGTATTGTTGAACAGGGTGTATCTCTAGCAAAATAAAGATATCTTATTGATTAAGTATTTTTGTCATTTATAGAGTATTGTTGTCATTTTACTTTTAGCAATGTGAAAAGGGGAAAGAGTCCTTCACCCTGTAACCATAACAGGCCCTATGCAAACAGCAATTACTCTGTGGAAAATGAATGTTGCAGAGTGAAATAGAACCTTCCATCCTCACCCAAGTAGTCCTAATTCCTTTACTATAAATGATCTCTGTAAGTAAAAACCCCTGAAAAAATAATTTGAAGTGTCTGACTCATCTCAGTGTGTACTTCAGTATAACTATTAAAGACTTTTAAATAGTGATTTTTTTATTTGTTGTATGATCCACTGTCAGAGCAATGTTTTCATTGTGTTTTCCTTTCTCTTTGACTTTTCAGCATTTCATTCTCTAACTCCTACTTCTCAAGCTTGTTTTCCATTACAGACTATACAAACTGTTTTCCTTGTCATAAGCCAATTATTTTCTTTGTCAGGGGCTGTTGTGCCCTACCAGCATTTAATCTTTTGCTTCCCCTTTAACTTAAGTACCACATGTGATTTTCTTATGAAGAAATATTCCAGTTCCTTCAGATCCCAGCACACAATTTCCTACATAGGGAATACTGCTCATTCAGAATTAGAGACACTTAATTCATCATATCTGCTAATGGAGTATTCTCAGAAATCTGTTTATTGGAGACAGTAGAAAATTCTGTTATTGGAATGCTGAAAATATTGAAAGTAAGTTATCTTTAAAAAGAAAATAAGAAATTGTCCCACTTAAAATAGAGTCTATCTGCAAAGAAAATAAACGCTGGTGCAACCCTAAATTTGGAACAAACTGAGATACACACAGTGATCTTGATGGCAAATAAGATTGTCTTTATACCCTGTAGCTAAGAGTGAAAAAGGTACGTCTAGTCTATTTAGTATCTGACATTTTCATGAGGTGAGTCAAACAGAGGCAAGGGCTGCTGGCTGAAATAGGTAAGTCTCTGAAAAAATCTCTCTTTCATAATTCCCATTTACAGAGGGAAACTTCAGCTAATCATTTTAAACTAGATGATTACTAGATCATCCAATATTTCTAAATTGTAAATGGCAATGTGAGGAAAAATTACCTTCCTCTGCAATTGACAATATGATAACTAATCTTTTCATGGATAGCTCTTTCATGTCATGGTAATTCTCACATCTATGACCTCCAGGTTGGAAATAGAAAGGCATCTTGAAAATCTTGTTCTTGGATGCAACAATAATCTTCTTAATCTTCACATGTTACTGTGAACAAATTGCCAGCATGTTTTCTTTTTCTTTATTTTTATTTTTATTTTTATTTTTAATCTCGATTCCAGTTTGCTACTGAATATAAAGAATAATCTTTCAATAAGCTTGAACTTGGATATTTCAGGAATCTCATCTGAGGAATAGCTAAACTCTGTAATGATAATGAACATAGGTTTTTATTTATTTATCAGTGAAGTTAAAGCTTTCTCATTAATAGAATTTTAGACACAATAATAGTACATTCTCAAAAGAGAAATTTAAAACTTAGAAATTCAGCTTTTCAAGAGTAAGTTGGTTGTATTCATACGTTTGTATCCATCTATATATTCTCCTTATGACTGCATATATACCATATATTAATACTATCATAATAATATTATATATTAACATTATAAATAATATGTGATATATATTAATAATACTATTTACGATATATTATACTAGTTCATATCACCATATCATATAATATATGCATGCAACCTGACACATGCAAGTTACTGCTTTTTGTTATTCAGTGAAAGAATATAGATTCATATTGTAATTTTAAGAAATAGCTCATGCATAACAGAAGGAGTACCTACCACAAAACACAGTGAGTTGGAGAATATGTATGATATTGGAATAAAGACAGTGAGCAAATCTGGAAAATTGTTCCTTTTGTACTCCCTTATATAAGTCCAGACTTGTGTGTCACATTTTAGATATAAATCATAGAACAGCAGCCATGGGATAAATAAATAATTAAAAAAAGCATTAGTCTTTGCCAATGGAATGACCAAAAAAAAAAAAAAAAAAAAAAGAAAAAGAAAAAGAAAAAGGAGAGCTTTAGGAACAAATGAGAAGAGAGATGATGACCCACAATCAAACGAAGAAGTGCCCGATTAAGATAGTAAGTTAAATGTTCATGATAATGTGCACTCCTCAAAGGCTTACATATTACATATTGGCTGTGCACCTTGAAAGGCTGGAGAAACCAAGCAACGAGAGTATCATGGTGTTCAGCAAATAGAAATACAAAGTCTTTGGGGAATAATAACCATGTGCAGTCTGGGATCTGATTGGGTGGAAAGCTGCTTGGCAGGAAAAGACCTGAGGGTGAAACAAATGGAACTTGTTTCAATAATGTATCCTTGCAAAGCAATGACATCCTTGGCTACTTTAGGAAGAATACCAGCAGGTCAAGTAGGGTGATAGTTCTTGGTACTCAACACTATTGAGAAACACATAGAATGTTGCATCCAGCGCTTACTTTCCATTGCCAGAGAGGCAAGTGTTTCCTGAAGAGACTCCAGAAAAGGGCTACAGATATGCTTAAGGGTCTGAAGTACCTATCACATGAAGAGGGGCTGCAAGTTGGGACTGTTCAGCCTGGGAAAGAGAAGGCTCAAGAGTGATCTCATCAATGTGTATGTATAATCTGATGGAAAACTGTAAAGAAGATTGACTCATCTCAGTTATATCAAATGAAAGGATGGAAGGCAATGAGCGTGAATAAAATAAAGTCAGTCACAACTGAATATAAGAAATTTTTTTTACTGTTAATGCTGCAAGACATTGGAAAAGATTTCCCTGACAGTTTGTTGAGTCTTGTTGGTGGAGATATTCAAAAGCCAAGATTTCTGAAAGCCACCCGCAGTAGCTGAAAATATTTTGAACAGGGACTAGACAAACTGTGCAACTTCCCCTGCACATATCAAGACTGACAGCTCTTTCTGCATTGCCCTTTTGGTACTCTGTTCCATGTTATTGCTTGTATCCTTGTTAAGAAACTTGGGCAGAAATGCATTTAAGCTACTCACTTTATTAACCACAATTCCTTCCATTTTAATTTTGAATTCTTTATATACTCCTGTCCTGAGTGGTTTGTGGTCAGCAACTGTTTTTCTTCCCTAAGTAAGGGTACAGTCATTGGATTCACAAGAAAAAATTAGCACCTCTGTATCTGTTATATTTAGTTATTTTATAAGGGTATGTTTCTTACATTTAATTGAATCATAACAATCATGAAATTTTAAGAACTAAATCCACAAAAGTTCCCGATCCTTTGGAATGTATCATTATTTTCTCATATATTCTATCACCTTCTGTTAACTGTTGGACATAGACCAAACAACACCATGGAAAAGTTATCAGCTTATAATAAGATTTACAAAACACAGTGTGTAGAATACAGACATTGACTCCTCAAAAAATATGGATGGAAGGCTTGCCAACCTTTCTAAGTGAAATCAGCATCTACCTCAAGGCTAGATCTGTTATTTCTGCTATGAACTTGCTACTATGACTACAATTTTGTAGGAACAAAAAAAAAAAAAAAAAAAAACCAACAAACATCAGCTCTTCTTATTTTCTGATCGCACACTGAACAGCCTAGTACCAAACATAGTCAGATGAACTCCTAGAGGCAGAAATTCAAACATTACTATTTTTTATTTGATGTAATCATTTTAACTTAGATTGCTCACTACCCTACAGGCATTTGTTTAAGAACACTCAAAGCTGTGTATTCCTCTTCCATAAAAACAGTACCTAGCCTTAAGTATAGAAAAGAACTGGTCTCTGTGCCTGCCATGTATATATATTGACTGCTTAGATTAGTAGCACATTTAGCTACAATTTTTGCCTCTGATATTCAAAATTTTTTTACAATGGGAAAGAGCATTAGATCAAGAATTTTAGCCACAGTTCAGGATGCTTTTGGGAGAGCATGCTAAATAATCCTGTAAATTCAAGTATCCCATTCACAATTTTCAATATCCTAGTGAACGTGTAAGCAGCTGATGAGTTTCCATTTGTACATGAAAACTACTTTGGTAAGCATGCCTAAGAACATTTGCTACTGTCAGTATTAGCTGAAAAGGGCTTGAAGATGCAAATGTCATCTAAGAGTTGAGCTAAGTGATACTAATATCAAAGAGTAGGGATGTTGTTACTGGGAATTTATACATCCAGGCTGTAGGAGTGAAAATATCATGGACTGAGGTTTTAAATTTGGACACCAAAGGCTGCAATTAACTGATTAAATCCTTTACAAACTCTAACACTAAAATGGCTCTCTAATTATTAAACTGTTTATACAATTCTAACATCCTGAATATCACACAGATAAAGTCTATAGTTTTCAAAATGTTTTCTTTAGTTATGCATTTATTACCATTTCTTAACAGCTATTAATTTATTATAATTTAAAAATGGTTGCAATCTTTAAATTTTGTTAATTTGTCTTCTGTAAATTCAGTTTTCTCAATGACCCTCTGCAGCTGCTGGCAATTTTTACCTTTAAGTATATTTAGTCTTTTAAAATGTTTCAATTGTGACTTATTATTAGGAAAATTGGTTTTATCAATTTCTCCAATAACATTTTCCTCTCAGTATTTAGCAAAAAAAGACACTAAAAAACTCTCTGCTGGGAGAAATTTATTCTATCTGTATTTGTATGAGAGATATATTCCAAGATAGTGCATCTTGACATATGTTCATTAATTTTCAATCTACAAAAGAAACTTTTATTCACTGATTGCTAATGCTTTAATGTTTATGACACTTTTAGACAGGTGTTATTCTCTTATTGTGAATTACTATACATTGGATCAAATAAAAAATAAAAAATAAAATAATGTATAAAATGAACTGATATGAAATGAAATGATAAAATAAAATAAAATAATAAATCAGGAGGTTAGGTACCTAATGGGAAACTTCACTGTAATTTAGAAGCTCAAAAACTCATAATCCTGAAAATTCTCACTTAGTTACTTTCCAAAAGTTGATGTATCTAATCTCTTTCAACTTTTTAATCAAAACTTTCCATAGATGTAAGAACAAAGTCCTTCTCTTTCAAGAGATATTTTGTACCAATTTCTATCCATAATGTGAGCTTTTAAAAACCCAGGACAGCCTTGCTCTCGAAAACTTTATTATAACTGTGGCATCAGTCTCCTTATAAAATGCAGCTTTGGTCAAAGCTATTACTCTTCTTCAACTTTTCTGTTTGGTTCTGTTTCAGAAGAATGTGTGCTAAATTCCTGAGATTCACCAGAAAAATTCCAGGATCTTGATATCAAAGTATGTCAAATTATTTCTAATTTACACTTTGACTCCTGCTCTGAAGAGGAACAAATTTCCCTCACTCCACTATGTGTCTCATCTTTTTGTACACATTTTGGTAGCATTCTGTAAGTTTATGAAGCACCTTAAAGACATATTGACTTGTTGCCAGGCACAGATTGGATAGTGGAAGTATAAAAAATTATTTCTGAAATCAGTACTAAATAGCAACCACAGTAGTTTAATCAAAATGTCTTTAAGCAAAAGCCATGTTGTCATCTTCCCCTTTACCTCCCTCAAAAACAATCCAAAGGATCCAATCCCTTGTTCATCTATTGGCTCTATGTTGGACACTCTCCAGTACATCCAGGTATCTCTTATATTCTGTAACTATCCACAGAACTCCAGGTGTAGCCTTAGCAATGCTGAAGAGAGGGGAAGGCTCACTACTCTTAATCTGCTGGTGACAAATTTCTTCATCCTATCAAAAATTTTAAAAAAGTATAAGGTGAATCATATCAAGGGAAAAAATATTTATTAAAAGGCAAATTTCTCTCTATTGACTTCAAAAGATTTTGTAATATTTTACATATATTTAGATGTGTGTATTATGAATTTGTATATTAACAGAGCAGTACTTCCTTTGTTTGAAGCCTAGTACATATACACAACTTTTAATACCTGAAATTTTAAACCTGAATTTCTTAACTCCCTGACAACTAAGACCTAAAGATAAGATAGAATGTCTGGATATATTTTTGTTTGTTTGGTTGGTTGTTTTTCCCACAGGAAACACACAATTTCTATCTACTTAACAGTAAAAAATTGCATCTTTAACACTTTTGCAGCTTGTCTGTTAACTTGATTTACCTGACAACTTTAAGACAGGCAAGTCTGATATGCACAGATATTGTGTATAATTTAAAAGACCTGTGAACTTTATTTCAGTGATGCCTTGATACTAAAACTGTATTTGAAAAAGTAATGTTGGGACTACTGTGTTTCCAGTACAGGCACAGACTTAAATTCAGGGCCTAAGCTAGTGACATGCTTTCATACTCTAAAATTGGATGAACAATCATTCCTGGAAAACATTGGTTATTACAATTAGATCTATCTCAGTGTCAATGGTTTATGGGCAGGTTCGGCCCGGTTCTGTGATGACTGGTGCGGGGGACCCATGGACCCACGCCCCAGGAAAGGGGAAGGGGGAAAGGGAAAAGGGAAAAGGGAGATGGGCCTAGAAACAAAACAGCAACAACAACCTGAGGAGGAAAGCTAATTTGCTAAATAGATATCGGAAAGCAAAATAACACAATATAATACAATATAATTGGAATTAAAGCTAATAAATCAAATAAAATGAGCAAGAGAGAGCGTCCGATAAACCGAAGGCCTTACACTGATGCTGAAGGCTGACGGCAGCGAGCACCCACTGCTGAGTCCATCCCAAAGGAAAGAGAGTGTCCCATGACTGCAGACAGTTTTTATCTTTCCCTCTGAGCGTAAACACGTAAGAGCGCAAATCATCGCAAAGTCCTCTGGGGAATGGAGTTCTTCTCTTCTGAGACAGGCATACCTGGAACTATCGATGATCAATGAGCTGGAGCATTAACTCTTTAACTCTAAATGCACCACATGATGTTATGATGTGGAATACCAGTACCAAAAATCATAAAACCATGACATGATTAGTTTTTCAAGAGTCATCTGCAGCTTGCAAGCAGTAACACTATGTAAGTTTTCCCATGGTCTGGAGTGCTTCATTTCTCCTGTATATTAAATAATTGGAAACTGACTGAACATATTAGATTTCAACATCATTAAAAAGCTGCTTTGGGAAAACAGACTTCTTGGTTCAGTCCAAGCCTGAGTAGAATGTCTGGTACTGTAAGCACAGTTGATATTTTCAGTAAATTTCAATCTTTCCTTCCTCACTGGGAAAATTTGTGTGATGTCCATGTTTCTGTGTAAAAATGCAGGTTAATTCTTTTTATTTGGCAACTATTTTGCATAGAATAGCACTGAGATAGCAAAACTTTCGAATACACATGAGAACTACAAATAAGGGGCAACAATAATGTGATCTTAGAGCCTTGCGAGGAAGAAATTTACTGTCAGGGAAAATCTCCTTTGTAAAGAATCAGTGTTACAGCCTTCTCAGAAGCAGTAGTTAGTCAATGTTAAGAAAAAATGTGAGATCTGTCTCTAAATTTGCAATGTCTTTCTGAAGTTTGATTATTTTAAATTGTTTTTCCTGATTTCTCTGCTACTGCACTGAATGATATAAAGCCAGTGCTTATGTGAAATATATAATTTTTTATTATTTTTTCAGAACTATTGCCCTCAAAACTTCAACTTTTTTTTGTTTTTATACTCTTTCAGAATTTTTGCCAACACCACCTGTAGCACTGTAAACCCATATTTCCTAATCTTCCCTCAGCATGGTACCAATTACCTTATCTACTCTCAGAACAGCAATCACCTCCAGACTATGATATAAAGATCCTGACAACATGCAACAGTGTCTGTAACAAACACCTAAAAAGTCTGGGCAGTAGCCAGATTTTGAAAGAACTTGGACAAGTTTTTGAACTATGCCACATGATAGTTTTTAAGATGATTTGGGAAGATTTAGTCCACAGCATTTTTTTTTTTTCAGATTAGAACTGCCAAATGTCCTCTTGGCCTTTCTTCAGTGTAAAATTTTGAATTATTCTTCAGTAACAGAGACAAATGGCAAGTATTAAGCCATTTTTCATGTTCTCTTCTTGTACCTAAAAATGCTAGATTCACATCCAACACATAGGTGCCTTTCTCAATATGTTTAATAGGTAGGATATTCACTCTTTTCCTTTTTCATACAACAGTGAATCAAACTGTTTCTTTAAATGGTTTTGGAAATAGGCATACTGCTTTTAACAGTGATCTATTGCTCTTTTCATTTTAATGAAGATTTACCAGGTTTCTGAATGAGTAGGTAGTGAGCACAAAAGTCGTATTCATTGCACGTGCACCAATTGATTGCATGTGCTCCGTAGGTATGATGGGGCCTACCTGCTTGACACACCTGAATAATGTGAGCTCTGCATAGCAGTGAAGTTAATCATTACGTATTACCTTGGTTTTTAATCTTTCCACTTGATTATGCTCTGCTCTGATATGTTTTCTTTCTCCTTCTCTTAGCTCCTACCTGCCATCTTTTCTAGGGTTTGCAACCTTACCACCACTCCCAGTGTTGGAGCAATGAGGATACAGTTAAATGATTGATGAAAGCAGAGGACAAGGTGGTCTTATGTTTAGGAAATATGAAAACTTCCACTGGTCCAAATTTGTTTCATTAGGCACCTAAATGCCTCTAAAGATTCTGCTTTAAGAGACATATGAAAAAAATATTCTCTAAAAGCAGAGAAGGAACTAAAGAGGAAATGAAGCAAGAGGAAGCTGAAAAAAAAATATAAAATTGTCAGGGCACAGAGGAGTCTCCTTGGAGCTGAGATTGGTGGGAGCTCCTCATAGAGCCTCCCCAAAGCAGAGTCTGGCAGCCAGGACCTATCTCATGGCCCCAGGCAGGAACAGTAGCAGTGAGGTCACAAAAGAAGACCCAGCCTTGAGAACAGTGCACCTGCCTGGGGACAGGGAAAGGCTAGTGTGGGATAAGATGTGGGACACTGGTGGACCCAGAGGGTTGGAGCCTATGGCTGGACAAGGCAGGGCTTGCTGGAGGAAAGGCTGATGGCTCTGGGTGTGACATGGAGTCCTGGTCTCTAAGTGAGGTTGAAGAACCCCGGGGAACTTGGCAAAGACAAGAAGGTCTGACAGCTACTCTGGAAGGTACGTCAGTAGTTTTGCATTTATCTCTTTGTATCTTCATATTAAACAGTTATTGACAACTTTTTATGCCTACAGGTTATTTTTTTAATTTTTTAAAAAAATTTTAATATCAATTCCACTTAATAATTAAATGAGGAACATGCCCTAGGTAGGGTTCTACCATTTCTAATTTCCTTGATCAAATGGAGTGGTACAGGCCTTCAAAAAGCATTTCAGCCTAGAATCTGAACTTTTGCCTTGAGTACCTAGGTCTCTCCATCAAAAAGACGAAACACTTCTTCAATTGCTTCTAAAAGTATCTAGTGGAATTCTTTAGCTTACTTATGCAAATACAAGAGAAGACAGCATTAATCAAAACCATGTGTGAAGTTGTGCAACACTACAAAAGAAAAACAAAGCCAACAATGTACAAAAATATGAAGAGACTAAGAATGTGGATCAGAGAGAGCTAGGGAATGAAATCATGGCCAAGAGAACAATAGAGGAGCCAAAGGCCAGACTAGAGAAGAGAAGGGAGAAGCAGAAGGCAAAATCTGGGGCCATACTAAAACACATCTAATAAACAAAAAATACACTGTTGAAAGGAAAACCTAGAGAAGAGTAGTATGGCAACAGACTTTAAGTTATCTGAAAACATCATTATTTCTCTATTGTCTGTTAACTACAGATTGATTTTATTAGGCATGAGAAAACATAATCATTATATAACATAATCATTATATAACTAATAGTACTTACTCTTAACTGCATGTTGCTAGAATTTGCTAACTTCCAGGATAGCAACATCACAGTTTATTTTTAAACACTTTTCCCTAGTATAGAAGCTGTTTTATAAATCTTTTTTTTTTTTTTCCAGTTGTTGCCATTCTATGGACTCAATGAAATTCCTCCATTATTCATGTCTGCAGTGTGTACTTCTCAAGACATATTCATTAAAGGTAGAATAACTTTAATAATAATAATTCTGTTCTTATTGTATAATAAAAAGAAGAAGAAAAAAAAACCACACCTGTTCCCATTAAAAATCTTATGTCTTCTTTAGAACATTTTTATCCTTATGTTTTTTGTAGTTCATAGGCTGCTTTTTAATAGATAAAGACATCTTCATCCTACTGTTTCCAAAATCTGTCTATCGTTTAAACAGAAATCAAAATGTATAATTTGGAGCCACAAGTACACAAGATAGCATTACTTGGGTAGTATCTGTACTGTAACTGTGGTCTGCTGGGACCAGACAAAGCTGGAAAGGGACTGTAAGCATTAAACAACTGATATCAGCAACTAGTATTTGGTGTGTGTTTTCCAAGAGACATTATATAGTGTATCTGAAGGTCTAGGCAATCTTTACATGGACTAAAGAAATTCAGACAGAATAGTTAGAGCACTGATAAAAGATTATTACAGAAATAAGTACAACAGTAAGATTAACCTTATATCCAAAATATGTGACTCTAGCATGAATTCTTTTAATTTACTTAAATATTCAACATTAGAAAATATCTAACAAGGCTGCAGTAAGGATAGATTGGTTAACATAGTAAACAATCTCGCTCATCAATTAAAAACAGAAAAACAAAAAAGCTATATTTAGTGTTCTGATGGCAGTCAGATGCTAAAATAACAACTATTGTATTAAAATCTAAGTAACTCAGATGATGTACTGTGCAGCAGATGGACACAGTATGTTTGCAGCGCAGAACTTAAATAGTTAGATAACATTCAGTTGTAAAATTCAAGATATTGCCTGATTATAGCAGTTGATAACAAACTTTTCGTTGAGGAAACGTGCCTTGTTTTCATTTTCATTGTTTACATTAATTATATATTGAAAGCTTATTTATTATGCATGAAGGCTAACAGAGGTAGAGACTTATCCTACTGTTCATTGTAATTGTCTTTTCAACAGCATGAAATGGTGGTGACAAATATTGTGATGGATTAGAGATGAATTTTAACTTCTCCCTTGAATATTTTGTTTCCTATCATCTGCAAATGTTCAGTATTGACTGAAGTAGAAAATTTAATTATTAGTGAATATTATAATTTTATCATCTATGCTTTCCAATGTGCTGCATGAGGATCAGAATGTGCATATCTGAATTAAGTTCCCAATTTCTCAGAAAGCTTTCACAGTAGAGACATAATTTATTTTGAAATAAGTAGATGTTTCCAGATGTCACTGTAATCAAATATATTATTATGCCATTTAACTATGTCATGCAATTGGGTCTCTAACTGCTTTGAATAACAGAATGAAAATGTGAGGATGTTGCAAAATATAATCTTATTTGTTGGTGAAGGAAAATTTGAACTTTCGGGTGATTACCACTTATGCTAAAAAACTGCAGTTAAATTTTCCAAAATGAAATAAAATTTCTGTCAGAGCCAATAAAAAATAAAAAAAAGTGTCAGATACTTGTTTAATTCCTAACACACATATTTGAGTTATTGAAATACTGTTGTGTGGTTTCCATTGCTTTCCTCTACTTCACATTGTGTTTCTCTAAAAACTCAGTATTATTTCTTAGGGATCAAACAAACAAACCAGAAATCTTTAATAATTTAGAAAGGATTTACTGCAAAAAAATTTAATGATCAAAAGATATCTAATCAATAATATATTTCATTATTCAGAAAAGAAAATCAAGATTATGTTGTTATCACAAGTTATAAACATCCCAATTTCCTTTACTGCCTTGAAGTTCTTAAATTTGCTAACAAGCAGCTAGCAATTTTCACAATACTTTCATTTTTCTAATCTCAAAATTACACATTACTTCTAAGTTTTACATAGACTGGACACTTCATTGCTCTCTTTGTTAGTCATAGTACTGGTCCTACTCTAGTCTCAAGATTGCATTCTTTTAATAAATAGTAACTGAAAATTTTTGAGTAATGTATATAGCTCTAGGATATCTGGCATCACCCCATCCCTGCACATTCAAGACCTGTAATTTCATCTCATTCTTGTCTGTTTGAGAATGTTTTCTATAATTCACTGTTTGACTTAAACAGCCTTGAAATTGCCTAGCTAATTCTTTATTAGTTTGACATAATCTCATACATAATCCTGTTATAGTTCCATTTTTATTCTCCCCACCTCAAAAAAAATTAGAAGATATATGAATATACTCATACATACATATAGAAGTATCATACATCTGTAGCTACTTCTAATTACTATCTACTAGCTTTTGACACATGACTCAGAATTTATCAAAATTCCTTTCTGAATTTCTGCAAAGCTGCACTTCATGTTTCCTGCATTCACATTGCCATCTCTAAAAGGCTGTGTCTCCTATACCTGGTTACTGACTATATTGGTGGAACTAAGTATATAGCTCCACCTACTTGGAGTGGAAAATCACACGATAAAAAGGAGAAATCACAGAGTGGTTGTAATTCCAAATGCCTTTGAAATACTTCAGTAGATCAAAAGCTAATTTTCCAGCCAAGATAGTCATTCAAATTTTCATTTCTACCTTCTTCCAGGAGTTAAAATTTCGTCTCATTTCTCTCATTTATGTTGAATTAAATGCAGCTTTGTTACAAACGTTTCAAATGAAGATTAGTGAGAGTAACTAGGTGCTTTTGAAATGTTCTCTATTTTCGGTTGTTGTAAGTCTCTGATCAGCTAATTGAACTCCCTCAAGTATTAATGACTAATGTTGACTGCAGGGAGGGACAGAAAGAAAAAGCTCTGCTGTTTCTATCCTTAATCTCCTTCAATTCTGTACTAAGATTAGTTGGCATGATTTTGTTTCTCTCCTTGACTTTTGACTTATTTCAGAAGTTATACATGGATTGGGTTTTGTGGTTTAACCCAGCAGGTGGCTGAGCACCACACAGTTGCTCGTCACTCCCCTTTCCCAGCGGAATGGGGAAGAGATTTAAGAAAAACAAAGTAGTACTCATCGGTTGAGATAAAATTATTTACTAAGGTAAAGGTAAAAGATAATAGTTATGACTATCCATATATATATATATATATATATACATATATGTATGAATGTATATAGTAAGTGATGCACAAGCAATTGATCACCACCAACTGACTGATACCCAGCTAGACTCCCAGTGAGCAGAAGTGAGATGAACTCACTCCTTTCAAAACTCTTTCTGCACAATGTCATATGATATGGGATATCCCTTGGACCATTTTAAGTCAACTGAACTGATACTGTTCCCTCCCAGTTCCTTGGGTCCCTCTACCAGCCCAGTTTTTTTACTGGTTTATGCAAGTAGTTCATTTATTTTTAAGTGTTGAGCCTGCTGTCTCAAAAACAGTATCTGAAGAATTAGAAAAGTGAATTGCAGTTTCCAACACAGAGCCAAAGTTGTCTGGAAGTTAAAGTTCCCTTGCACAGAAGTTCCACAAAAAAGCATATGCACCATTCAAACCCATGAGATATCCTATTGCACTTAAATTGCACAATAACCTGAGAGTGACCTCGCAAAAAGGAGAAAGAAGTTAATCTTGAACACAGCAGTACTCAATTCACCCAAGACAGAAAATGTTGTTCTTGATGCTTTCACATTTGTGACTATGTTTTATCTATAAAGGACTAGCACAATTTCAGAGATGTTTTTCTTCTTCGCTTTTTCTATAAAGCTAAGAATTTTGTGCATGTGACTAAAATAGATTGCAACCTAGTACAAAAGACAAACTGGCCCATCTAAATTCCACACCTAACCAAGTCTGCTTATGCTCCCACAGATGAAGATTCAGATTACTTCCAGACTTGATAACTGAAGTGTACTAGGTTTACATATCATGATGGCATAAATAAAAATATCAAATCTTCTATAAGGCTATAAATTCTTTTATATTTGGTAAATTTAAAAAAAAATTTGAATAGAAATGGGATATATCCTGTCATACATTGCAATTGTGAAGCACTTTCAGGTCTGGTAACCTCACAATACATAATTTAGGCTTCTCTTCTTAATTGGTTGTTGAAAATCAATTTTTTATTAATTATTATTTTAATGTCCTTATTTGTTTTATTTTTTTATCTTTTTTTTTGTTTATTTTGTGTTGATTTGACTGCATTTAACAACCACTTTAAGTGCTTGAAGTAAATGATTCTGATACATTTTCTACAAAATTCATGTCACAATCAGATGGTTTAAAATCACTTCATCCTCTATGTTTTGTTGTAAAATATCCTACTTTATATGTATTTGGAGCTTTATTATTTATCTGTTAAAGCTGTCATAAAATATTTTATCTGTCCTTATTTTTTTCTTTGTATTGAATATTATATACTAGATTTTTTTTGTCTGTGTATTATATTCAATGGAAATTCCAATAGAATGTGAAATATGTCATGAGGATGAAACAATTGCAATGAGCTTTTTAATGATTCTATTCTATTAAATTTTGTCAAATACAGAATACTTTTTGTTGTCTATCATTTAATCCAAACTCATGAATTCACCAGTAATACTATTCATGCAGTAGTAATAGTTAAGATATATTAGTGAAATCACTAATATACAGTGATTTCAGGTCATATGAACCAGAACATGCAATTAACAGAATTCAATACATATTCATTTCAGTTAATGGAATTACATTGACATTCACAAGCAGATGATTTGTTACATTATTTATAATTTATATGTATCATATTAGAAGCATGAATGATAATGATACATCGAATTATCTCAGACAAAAGTACATGAATTTAAATACTTTCAGGATATTCAATGCATATCATTTACCTTTCACTTTTCATTCTCTGGCACAATTGTTTGATTAGGACATTTAGCTCTTTTTGTTTGTTTCAAGCTAATGTAAAATAGGTTGGGTGATGTCCTTACATTAGTTAATTTGAAGTTTCAGGCCACTCTGTTACAACTATTTTATTTCCTTCCATATTAATACTTATTTTCAGTATTTTATGATTTTTCTTTTTAATATGAAGACACACTCAAACATCTTATTATAACAGCCTTATGACATGAGTGAAATTTCTTTCAGCTTCCCTTTCCTTCCCTTTCACTATTATGAATGGTCTATTATAGGCCACCCAGACAGGATGATGACAATGATGAATTATTCTTTAACAAACTTAGAAATATCTCTAAATTAGCCATACTTGTTCATATGGATGACTTCAACTTGACAGACATTAACTGGGAATACAATAAAGCTAATACAAACAGGCCTGTGAGATTGCTAAAACATGCTGATTTGTGTGTTGGTACAGGTACTAAGGGAGCCAATCAGAAAAAATAGCCTTCCAGATTTATTGCTTCTAAATAGAGAAGGTATCATGGGTGAAGTGGTGGTTGATAACCACCTTTGCCACAGTAACGAATGAAGAAGTTGGATTTTAAGTCTTTGATAACAGAAAGAAAACTGCCACCAAAACCTCAACCTTGGATATAGGGAGAACAGATTTATTGGTTCTTAGGGAACTATATTGGCAAGGTTATCAGGGAACCTGCTTCTGGAATATATTGAAGTCAATCAGTGGATAATAAAGTCTCACTAATAAATAAGAATTTGTCCCAACAATTGTAATAACTTTTTCACTCTCCTGGAAGTGTTATCCAAAGCATGCAATTATATCTGCATATCTACATTCTCTTTCGCTCACCGTTTTTCCTACTTCTAAGGCTCCATCATAAAAAGAATAAAGTGGACTTTATTAATGGCTCATAATCTGGAAGAATATGTTCAAATATCACAATTACTAGAGAAGAGTGTGTAATAAAATAATTGGAAAACTGGAATTTTTGTTAATGAAGGAATTACATTTGAAAAAGAAGGCTTATAGCCAAGATTCTGACCCTTGAATTTAGAGCAGTCTCTCATAATAAAATCAGCCTTGGAGCTAATCATGTCAAGTCTTGCAGAGATTCCCTGCTATTGCAGTATATTTACATAAAATAATAACAACACTGAATATCAAACTAAGATTTCAGAAGAAAATAATATGCAATTCTAATTGCCTCAGTCATTTTTAAAATCAATCCCAAGTAAAGGTCAGTCCCAAGGTCCTGAGTAAGTTTTCTTTTTTATACTCCTGGCATAATGAGAAGAAAGTCTGAAGAGTCCTGCCTGTACAGAATTATAGGCAATACTTAGCTATTTACTGCATCCTCAAGTGATTAATACTCAGTAATTCACTACAATAAAATAAGGAAAACATAGTAATATATATTTACTGAAACTTGTTATCCTTATTTCTACTGATATTTTGATGTTTCTAATTTGCAAGGGTATTTTAAAAAATGATAATTTCTTCTTAAACATGACTGTGATACACTATCAGCATAAAGTGTGGTACCATAGCTTACTCTGCAGAACAATTGTTCACGTAACAAGTTTAACTGTCTTCAAAAGACAGTGATGATATCTACTGGTAGCTATGTACTGCAGAGGTCCAGGACCTTTTTCATTGCTTCAAAGCCAGTTACATTACACACACAAGGATAAAAGGGCAAAACTGGTTCAAAACTGTAAACTGACCCACCTGTATCCTTCACAGATTTCTTTCTAGTAGGCATATAAAAAATTCAAAATGTCAATAACATACTGAGCATACCAAGACTTCTTGATCATGTTATACCAAGTAATGTTATATTCTTTGATTGATGTTAACAACTATCATGGTTTTATGATTTTGTTATTGGTATTCCACATCATAACATCATGTAGTGCACTGCAAGTTAAAGAGTTAATGCTCCAGTTCTGTGGATCATCAATAGTTCCAGATATGCCTGTCTCAGAAGAACTACATAGCCTAGAGATCTCTGCATTGCTTTGTGTTTTTCTGTTTTCCACTCAGAGGGAAAGATAAAAACTGTTTACATGTCACGAGACACAGGCTCTTTCCCTTTTGGATCAACCCAACAGTGGGTGCTCCCTAGCCATCTCGCCTTCAGCATTAGTGTAAGGCCTTCAGTTTTTGGACACTCTTTCTCTCATTTTAATTAAAAAACGCTTTCTTATTATCCTTTATCTCCTTTGCCAGGTCCAGTTTCAGATTGGCTTGGGCCTTCCTTGTTGGACTTTCCCCTCTGAGACAGGCAAGACCCATCTGCAGCCATCAGGCCAGGTGCCAAGTAAACTGCCCCGTGATCGAGAAATCACCAGTGTTTTTAATTTATCATATACTCATATAGCTCCATAGATCAGACTGGAAAACTTATTAAGTCCCAGTATGTTATGACCATTACAAGATTAAAAGTGGTGGAAATCAAGCCCTTGAATAGCAGTTTTACAAGAGTAAACATTTTTTTTTCTCTTTACAGAAGCAAGCTGGCAGCACCCAAAAAGTTTACAAATATCCCAGAATATTGGCAGTGTGCCTGGACTTCAAGGCTGTGTTTTCAGTACAGATAAGCTTTCTAATGAAGCTCTCCAAGAGCAGAGAGAGATTCATTCTAAAAGTATATCTTTACCTGGCCAAGACTGCCTCTGCCCACATTCTCCCCCAAAAATGTCAGCAGTTTACAGGCTGGTTTGGCCCAGTTCCATGGCGAATGGGGCAGGGGGATTCGCAGATCCACATGATGGGAAATGGGAAAGGGAGATGGGCCTAAAAACAAAACGGTGTCAACAATCTGAGGAAAGCTACTTTACTAAATAAGATATCGGAATGCAAAGTAACACAATATAATACAATATAATTGGAATTGAAGCTAATAAATACATAGTATGTCTGAAAACTGAAGGCCTTACGCTAATGCTGAATGTGAGATGGCTAGGGAGCACACATGCTGCTGGAATGATCTGAAAGGAAAAAGAAGATCGCAATCTTGTGACTTGACAACGGTTTTAGCTTTCCCTCTGAGAGGAAAGCAGAAAAACATGAAGTAATGCAAAGTCCTCTAGGGTATGTATTTCTATTCTTCTGAGACAGGTATACCTGGAACTGTCGATGATCCACAGAACTCGAGCGTTAACTCCTTAACTCCCAGTGCACTACATGATGTTATGATGTGGAATATTAATAACAAAAAAAAGATAAAACCATGTTGTAAGACTGATGTTGTAAGACAGAATTTTACCATTAATTGACCATCAGTGGAGTAGAAATGTTTAGTTTCTTAAAGTTACAGTTGCTTAAATTTGTGTTTTGTTGTTATCTGTTTTTCCTTCAAAAGTTTATGAATTTTTTCTGTGTCCCATTACATTCCCATTTCATATCCAGAGGGATTTTTGCCATATGCCCTTACTTACAACAAATATTTTCAGAATAATCATACACTGTGGTTCTAGAAATAAAATGAAAATTATATGTAAAATGTAAAGTAGAATAATAAACTTATCAATATAAGTTATTTAATTTAATCTATTTAGAAACAGTTTCACTGTTGTACAAGCTTCACCTTGAAAGGCTTGATCACACACACAAATGCTAGTTTATGGTTTTCCTTTTTCCAAATTCTAAGTACACCTTTTGTCAGTGACCCAATATCTATGTAGTATAGCTTCTAATTTCAGTTGTTAGAACCAACAAAGACATATATTATTAGATATTTGGAACAAGTGTGGATGCATCCTTTATCATTCAAGGTTGCACTTCAAGTAAATATTCCTCTTCCTGAGAAGTAATTTTAATTTTAAAATTTTAAAATGTAATTTTAAAATATCTTGAAATCTTGTATGTAAGATTTCTAAAAATTTCTAGAAGTCTGAGTCTGGGAACAGATTAGTAGTTCATTTCTTGAGTATACTAGCTGAGATGTCAACCCAAATCTACACTAGCAGCTATTTGTCATATTAGTATAATATATTTTTCATTACTCATTTTTGAGTCCCATTCTCATGAAAGTAAATGTTACCAAGAAATTGGCCCAAACAGAATAATATTTTACTCTTTAAAATATGGATTTTTTTTAAAGAAAACATTTATTTCTGAAAAGTGCCTGATTTAATTAAACAATGAGATCTGGCAGTCCAATATTTTATTGATCATTTCTAGTTGTGAAGTTTCTAGTGTACTCATCCAGAGTACTGTGTCCAGTTCTGGGCTCCCCAGTATAAATAAGACAGGGATCTCTTGGAAAGACTCCAGCAGAGGACCACAAAGATGGTGAAGGGCCTGGAGGATCTCCCCTACAAAGAAAGGCTTAAGTGAACTGGGTCTCTTTAGCCTTGAGAAAAGAAGACTGAGAGGGGACCTGATCCAGGTTTATGAATATCTGAGGTGTGGGGGACAAAGTGGTGAGGCCAGACTCTTTTCAGCAGTGTGTGGAGACAGGACAAGGGGGAACGGACAGAAACTGCAGCACAGGAGGTTTCGCATGAATGTGCGTAAGAACTTCTTTACGGTGAGGGTGATGGAGCACTGGCACAGCTGCACAGGGGGGTTGAGGAATCTCCTTCTCTGGAGATATTCAAGACCCGCTTGGAAGCCTACCTGTGAGATCTGATGTAGGTAAACTGCTTTGGCACGAGGGTTGGGCTCAATGATATCTTTAGGTCCCTTCCAACCCCTATGATTCTATGATTCTATGAAGTAAATGATAATAATTATTTATAGTTACTGTTGAAAAAGAAATTTCCCGATAAGAAAACCTGTCTTGGTAGTGGAACAAAATCATTTCCCTACTGATTCAAAAGTTATGGATATCAAAGGAAAATCTAGCATATCCTTTCATAATGCGGACATCTAAATGTACATGTCAATGTGAGCAAAATTCAATTCCAATTGGAAAATACTTGTTTAATTTTACTGTTTTCTTTGGCATGAGAAAAATTTAATTCACATCCATTGTTTTATATGTTGCACCACAATGGAAGGTGGATAAAAATGAAATACATTTTCAATTATTAATCTAATTTGATGGTCTAAAAATATAAAAAAATGTTGTAAAATCTATAAATATAGCTTATCTTAAACATTTTCAATTTCAGTCTACGCTTAACATAGAATTTGTTCTTGGTCAAATTTTCCAAAGCTATATTTGGACAGTTGTTAGATATTTTAGGTTATTATATATGATTCTGAAGTCACCTTAACACAATTCATAGCTATGGGCTAATAAGTCCATGTCTTATGGATAATAATGACTAATGACAAGTGGGCTAAGTGATTTGGAATCTGGAAGAGCCATGCAAGCATATCTGTATTATTTAAATTATATTAAAATTAAATAAATAATGAACAAGCAAAGACTTTATATAGATTATTTTTATTTTTACTTCTCTTTCCTCTTCTTTTAACACTGCTGCCTCTAAGATAATATCTTTGCACTTCACTTAAAATCAATGGAAGCATGAAAGACAGATTTGAAATGCATACATAGAAAAATCAACCATTTATGAATGAAAACACAACAGTCCTAAAAAGTTCAGAGCTGCAGAACAGAAGTCTCTTTAGTAGTTTCAACAGTTAATGTTCTCTTACAGTTTTTCATGTTGTAATGTGACTAAAGATTCATGCTTTTTAATGTTTTGATTCAACTTGTTGGTTGGTTTGTTTGTTGACAAAAGATAAATAATATCTATTGTTAGGATTTTTCTACTCTTTAAGCATCATTATGAGCTGTTATTTGTCTCCACCCTCTGCTTCCTTTAAAGGGGAAAAAATCTTAATTTCCATATAATGCTATATATACTAATCATTCATTAACTTTGATCTTCAATATATTGTCCAAATCCACAGATCTCTGTAGAATTCAGTATTTACTAACATTCTCTCTTAACAGTTTAATGAGCTCAGTGTTACTGAAAATAGAATGAGAAATACTACAACTTCCTGGAGACATCTAAAACTTAGACATCTCAGCTTGAGATGTCTTGATTGTTCACATAAATCTATGATTTACCTGAACTAAAACAAATTTTTTGCAAAACAAAACTTATATGTAAAAAAAATATTTATTTTTACTTTTAACTACTATAGAGATACAGACAAAAAATCCTTTGATCAGCTACTGCTACGTCAGGATGCAACCACCTATATCATCAAAGATTCTATGCTTTTTTGTAAGTAGTAAATGTGCTATAAGTTTCCTATTACAGAGATGTACATGGCTGTTTGGTGAAATTGATTTTGTACATACTCTGAGAAAAATATTTGGACTTACAGTGAATAGCTTACAGTGAGAGCAAGATACATTGAGGATATAATTTATTCCATCTGCTTTGGCATTCTAACATGAGAATGATCTATTTTTTTCTATGCTGTGAAATGAACTACACTGTTATCTTAGATAAAAAGAAAAAATGTGAATTTTAATCCAATTGCTCAATCCAATTGCTTAAAAATAAGAATTTAGTGACATTTAAGTTGCAGAGGATAACGGAGAATTCATAAAGGGACTGACACCACAGAAAACACAAAGACCTCATTTTCTGGACTGCCAAAGGAAACAAAATGGGATATCGTCAAGCCTCAATGTTTGGGCAACTGAAGCAAGTCCTAAACATTGAGTTTAGAAACTCCAAGTCCAAAATAGATTTCTATATAGAATGGTAGAGACACAAACCCTGTGTCCACCAGGCTCTTAATACAGGTACATACTATTAATGTTCTGGAAATAACATATGTAGTGAAAGTATTCTGCTATATCAAAGATGCTAGATATGAGATAATCAAATATGTTGAAAATACAAAAAAAAATTAATAAGTCAGGAATGTAATATACTTGGTCTTTATTGTTCTTTTCATTTTTGGAACTCACTCAGATGTTCAAATGTTATATTCAGTGTTGATTCAAATATCATTTAATTATCAATTCATATTTTAATGTTTTTGTGTGTATTTTAAAAATTATCTTAATGACTATGAAGGTCCTGTATTGTTTTTTAAACAGTGTGAAAGACAAAAACTGTTCTTTTTTTTTTTGTCTCAAAAGTTGCTTTGTGAGAACTTTCTGGTGATAAGACTCTTAACTAACAAATGCAAATTATTTAGGGGGGTATCAGTGTGCCACAGTGCCTGTGCTTACGGTTGTAAAGATAAGCAGAAACAGGGACAAGCAGTCTTTTACAGGGTACAGCTTGGAGAAGCTGATCAGTGCAAAAGGCATTAATGCTTGTGCATGGCAATGAAGGTACCACTCCCTGCTGGCTTACCTGTTGGGCCAGATATGTCACACTAACATAGAGAAAAGAAAAATAACTGAGTAATAGGGGATTAAAGGCCTTCACTAAACTATGGATTTTGGAGAACTCCCAAAGAAAAAAAGGCCTTTGATGGAGAATTCCCTGAGGGGAAAACCTCTTTGGAAGAACCCCCTGAGGCCTGCTAGCTTCAAAGCTTCCCGGCTTCCTCCCATCCCCCGTGCTGACAAGACAAGTTTCTGAGATCTTACTATAGACCTACTATGAACCTTGCTGGATACATGGTGGTGATTATATCTCTCTTGCTTTCTACCAAGACTCCTTGTTTTTTTCTCTCTTTTCTACTGCCCATCTTCCCTTCCCCATATCCCTAAGCATCTAGGATTTGTAATAAACTGGTTGGGCTAACATTTGACCCATTGTGTCTTAATCTTGCCATCGGGTATACTTATATTAAAAAAAAAATCTTCTCCCTCCTATAAATTGGTGTGGGACACACAGTTATAAATTTTGTACTAGAATCTAATATAGTTTCTGTAAATTTATGCAGAATTTAACTTGGTATATATGTGTAACACAGCACTGTAATTTAGCAAAACAAATAAAAATCATGGCAAGAAAACCATTATAGTCTGCAATTAACAGATTTTATGATGTGTGCTAGAAATGAAGAGGTTTTGCCTTCTACACATTTTTTTAATAACAATTATAAAATGAAATTGAAATGATGCTGTGAATATAATGAGATAGGTCATGGCTATATGTCTGGCTGAATCTTTTTTCTCTTTATGGTTGCTGAATTCATCCCTCAGGTGTTTGGCTTCTTGTGTTTAATGTCCTTAATGTAACATTAAATGATTCTTCCTTATGCTATGTATATATAGCTATGCTAATATTTATTAACATCTTATCCAAAGAGTGTTTGGGCCATTTGTTGAATGATAGTCCACTAAGCCCAATTCATTCATTTCAGGAAGAAAAAAATATATGCTACTGTAATATTATAACACTGGAGTAAGTCAAGGTTGTACTGAGCTGCATCATCTGTTCAGCACTGTCATAAGAAGTTGTCCATACACCCATTAATATATATTTAGGCATGTGACAAAGTTTGCCAGTGGAGAGTTAGACAGTTCAGAGGCTCAAATAGTCACAGACTGAAGGTAAGTCTTTGGAGAATGCCATTAGCATCTTAAAGGCAATTTTAGCACAGATTTTTATGTGCCTCTCATAAATCTAGCTTGGGCATCCATATATAGCAATACTACTTCACAACTGAGTATTCTATAATGCTGAGATAGGGATGCCTAGCTCTTTTAAGTACTTCAAACTATTAAATCACTTGTTGAGTTCAGCTTTTCTGTAGCACCTACAGAACACGAGCATTCATAATGCCTATAATTCCTTCCTATCACATTGTTCTTGAATATATTATTTCTCTGGCTAGTTTGCCTTGCATACACTTTTTTAGAAATTGCTTAATTATTTTCATAAACAAAATGGTTCATCCTGAATTTACTTAAGTCTAAAGAATGTTTTTGGTTGAGTCTAAAATATTTAGAAGACACGGAGATGGAAATATATTGCGCATTAAACATGAAAGTTTACATGCATAACGAGATGACAAAAAATAAGAGAATACACACAAGCCCAGCAAGTTATATTAGTAGCATCAGAGCCTTTTGATTAAAACTGAAAAAGGAGCACATCGGTGATCATTATGAAGCAGACTAACTCATGAGGAAATATTCTTCCAAGTAAATATTTTCATAGCTTTCACCAAGTCAAACCTTCAGATTTCCCCTCTGCTGTTGACCTGACTGGATCCTCTATTTTCAAACTATGAACTGAAGTATACTCTGACTGAGTGAAACAATACATGTAGAATCTCTGCAAAAAATTATCTATTCAGAGGTCAGTCAGAAGACTGGTCTGACAGAAAATAAGGGAGATAATGGAGAAATAAAGAAAGTGTTGAAGATGTTGAAGAAGATAGGAAAGTCTTGGCTCATTTGCAGAAATCTTTTTTTTTTCTTTTTTTTTTTTTTCTGAAGATTGCCTTTATTAATCAGTGAATTAACAAATTCTTTCTTACTTATTTGTACTTCCATAAGAAATCATGGACATAATTCATAGTTCATGTGAAAATAAATTTATTTTCTCTACCTCTTAATAATAACAGTTTAGTATCCAGGGAATGAATCTCTAAGTACATACATTCATTAGATAATAAGATCATTCTCAAACGAAAATGGACAATTATTAGTAATTTTGTTTTTTAACAATAAAAGAAATGTCATTCTCATCCATGAACAATAAAAAAAAAAACTATTTGTTCCTTCTTTCTGTTTAAATGACATGTTAACATTTTTTTTTAATCTAGCACTTGAAGTCACGTGGTGTTATTTTATTAAGCAGCATTTCATGCAGGTCTTAATAGCTCCAATCAAATATCACTTACTGTTTGCCCTTGGAGTGCTCACTTCTTGTCTTATTTACATAAACAAATCATGTAATATGCCTCTCTGATGCAAATTCCATTGATTAATTTCACATATTTATCTTGCAACAGAGGACTTCATAGGTTAAAGATCCATTAGCTACAAGAAAAGTAAGTGCAGAAAATAGGCATACACAGTGTTTAGTTATTGAAATTCTGTACTAGTAACAGTCACCATAATTCCACTGAAAATAACAGTTAAGTTCACTGAAAATCTAAATTTCAATTCTATTATTTTGGCTGGAAAATGAAGAGCTAAATATCTTATTCGTAACAACTGGGTTTTTAGATTCTTAAATTCTGTATGACCTTTCAAGATTCCTCTCTTTTGATGTGAACTCCTCTGGTCTCAAGCTAAAATATGTAAAATTCCCCATTTAAATCATAAACTTAATCTGACACTATTTTTGTACAGTGTGTGTAAAATGCCCCAGTTTCATTTTGAAAAAAAATATGATATTAGGAATATTTACTTATACTAGTAAATTATGGATTGCTCCCTTTTTTCTAAAAATGGGCTTCCACTAATAATTTGGTTGAGTGCGAGATGAGAGAAGATAGTTTGACTGTGGCTATAAAGTTGTACTAGTTTTAGCTGTACAAACTAAAACATTTTTAAAGCACAGAGTTTTAATAATTGCCTATATTGACCAGGCAATTTGATCAAGTCCGTGATAAAACTCAATTAGTAAGAGGTGCAATGCTCTATTTTCTAAGAATGTGAATGGGTTGTACCCTTAATTCTCTACTTTTCCTTCAGAATAAATCAAGAATTAACTTCCATCTAATTTATATTTATTGGTATGATGGAATTCATGAAGAGATACTGGATACAGATGTGACTCTAGACTATCAAATACCACTGTCATGGTTTTATGATTTGTGGTATTGGTATTCTACATCATATCATCATGTAGTGCATTAAGAGTTAAAGACTTAATGCTCCAGCTCCATGGATCATTGATAGTTCTGGGTATACCTGTCTCAGAAGAGAAGAACTACATTCCCCAGAGAACTGTGCGATGCTTTGCATTTTTACGTGTTTCCGCTCAGGGGGAAAGATAAAAACTGTCTGCAGTCACAAGACATTGCTCTCTTTCCTTTGGGATCGACTCAGCAGTGGGTGCTAGTTGCTGTCTCGCCTTCAGCGTTTAGCATAAGGCCTTCAGTTTATCGGACACTCTCTCTCATTTTATTTGATTTATTAGCTTTGATTCCAATATTATACTATATTGTGTTATTTTCGCTTTCCAATATCTTATTTAGTAAATTAGCTTTCCTCCTCAGATCATTGCTGCCGTTTTGTTTCTAGGCCCATCTCCCTTTTCCCTTTCCCCTTTCCTGGGGTGTGGGTCTGTGGGTCCCTTGCACCAATTGTCACGGAACTGGGCTGAACCAGCCTGTAAACCATTGACAACCTCTACTGACGCAAACCGGTCACTAACTTGCACCTTAGCAGTGCTGTACTTAAAATCATATTGAATCTAAGTTTCTATGAATAAGTCCAGTGGGTCTCCATTTTCTTCTGATGAGTATCTGAGAGTCAGTTACATCTTATCATTGAGCTCACACTTTTAAACTCCAGGAATAAACCTTAGCTGACCATGCAGACTTTGCCTTATGTGTAATGTTGGCCCTAAATTAATGGGCATATATAGACAAAAAGATAATCAGGACAGAATCTCTTAGCAATTCACTTAAAAGACTTATTTAGGAAGTAGAAGTCGTACTTGAATTGGTTCTTGCCCAATATGGAGGTGTGATGAGAAGGAACCTTGCTCATATAGAAAATTAAAACCTAAGAAAGTATGACAGGATATTTTTCACCTGAAATAGACTTTTAGAAGACTGGAAGCTTGCTTCTAAGTATTTAAAATTAAATAAACATTTTGGGCTTCAATGTCATACCCTGTCAGGGTACAAAAACATGTTCAATTTTTTGATGCTGTTTTCTTATGCTCTTATTGGAAGGGTATTTCACAGCTGAATGTTCAAGTTGGCAAAATGAATGAGTTTGCAGCAAAAAATATATTTCATGAGCTCAACTCTTAAAACACTTTAAGAACTGAATGTCAAAGAAGCTTAAGCTGATACTTGACTGAAGCACCTAACACCTTCTTCAACACCACAAACAAACAGACTGCATAGGTTAATCCTGGATTCTGAAGCTCATAGTCAATGAGCTGTTCTATAGAGAAGGATTTTTTTTTCTCTAAAGAATTTGGATTTCATGCTCAGGAGCAGTTTTGACCTCAGACAAATAAGGTCATATTATGATGACTCATTTTGTCTTTTGTAAAATGGAGATTTCCAAGGAAGGTTGAGATCTACTGATAACCATTACAGAAAATATAGGTTCTTCCCCAAAATAGGGTTTTCCAAAAATCTTAACCAAAACTAACTCAGATTTCTCTTCTGCATATTTACTGGGATGTGGAGGGAGATATGTTGGTGGTTAGGGTGGTAGGAGTTGGTTTCATTCTTTTCCATGTAAGATTGCTGTGTTTATCTTTTAAACCTACACCATATAAATATTGTTTCTGTGGTGGTTTCACACTAACACTACATCTGCCTCTTGCTCCCCCTCCTCAAAGGAAGAGGAGGACAAAATACAATAAAAAAGGGCTCAAGATTTGAGATAAGGTCTGAGATATTGTTTATCAATTACCATCATGGACAAAACATACTCAGTGTAGGAAGATTAATAAAATTTATTGCCTAACAAACACTACTAGATTAAACAATACTAGAACAGTGAGAATTCAAAGTTAACTAAAAACATCTTCCCTCAATCCTCTCTTTTAGACCCTACTCCCAAGCAGCTTAGGGGAATGGTGTCACTGGTCAGTCTCGTCTTTGTCACTCCTTCACTGGTTACTTTGCTTCAACATAAGAGTCCCTTCCATGGGACGTCATCCTTCCTTTCTGAACTTCTATGGTCTTGAAGGCTGCAGCTTTTCAAGAACTACCCTAATATCCATCCATAACACGGGGCCAATCCTTCAGGAGCTGACTGTTCACACAGGTCCCCACAGCTGGCAGCTCTTCCAGCCATCCTTCCACACTGCATGCTGCTCTGGCCTGGGCCGCTCTTGTGGAGGTATACATGGGCTGCAGCTCCTTCGGGCTGTGTCCATCGCTGCACAGCTAACTTCTCCTTGGCTGTGTGGGGAAATCTGCTCTGCATGGTGCCAGTGGTCTGCATGAGAGTTCCCTGTGGGACTCTCTTGGGCTGCAGGAATCTTCTGGTTCACGTCTGGAGCTCCTCCTGCGCTTCTCCACTGACATTATTGCCTTCAGGGCTGCTGCTCTCACATTTCTAACTCCTCTCTTCCTGCTGCTGTTGTACAGTAGTTTTTTCCCTTTTTTAAATCTGCTCTCCCAGAGGACACCCAGCATGGCCCATGGCTCATCTCTGTTAGCAACAGTTTCCTTTTCGAACAGCTGAAGCTGGATAGACTATATGGGCTATGGCTATAGACTATGTGGATATGGGCCCTGCTTTCAGCAACCCTACTGCTGTCAAAGCATTGTCACATAACTCCAATACAGTGACTAAAATATTTTTTTCCACTTTAGGATCATTGTATAGGACTAGCCTATAAAGAAACAAAAGCAAAAGTGAAAAGGAACAACAGTTTATGAAAGCAATTTAAAATCTTCCTGTCTACAGGATATGCCATAGGATTGTTACCAAGAATCCAATGGATCCTGAAATATTTGTCAGGGAAAAAATAATTGCAAAGATACTGCGACTTTCTAGAGTCAAATATGCCCAACTCCACAGCCAATTTAGTTTCTAGACAAAGCCTGAGCAATTATCAAAATACACAAAAGTAGATTTAACAACCTAATGGTAAACATTTTACACAGTAAGAAAACGTGTACAGTATGCTGAGAATCTGTCCAAAGTAGAGAAAGTTTGTGATAGAAACAAAATGACAAACTGTTTTCTCATGTCTTCTTTTGAAATAGTTTGAAAAATAAATCAGGTTTTGCATGCTAATTCCTATATACTTAATATAAATCATAATTGTCATATCTTTAGTACTGGCATAGAAAGCAATTTATTTTAAAGACCTCATCTACTCCTGTCTAAGTTCTAGTTATTTTTAGATCTCATACATTGCTAATTTACTGCATCAAATTCTGCACATAGATTTTTGTTTTGATATATAGCTCATAACTATTCCATATTTAAAGAGTAAAAATTACTTCTACAGACAGCCAGTTGAAGGACTTTGCAACATACAAGTTCTTTTTTAACAGTTTAAGTCATCAATAATAGGACATATGTTACTACTGTTGTATGCCAAAACAGCCACAGATTTCAGTCACAACCAGGACTACGCAGTCACTGTAATAAGGGCCAATTTGTTCTAAGATTACTAGTGTCATATGAAATGAAAATAAATAGGATTTTTTTCCTTTTATAGTTAACAAAAACATCCCCTCTCAAGCAAAAGAGGGCAGTTAACTATAAGAGAAGATGAAGAACCATGGAATTCAGAACATTTAAGAACCGTGTTCTATATTATAGGATACACTTGGAGGAGTTAAGTACAGAAATATGACATTTCAAAGCCTTTAGAGTTATTTTTACAGACTAATATCTCATTTAATAAGGCTAGCTAAACTGTTTTAGTCAGGGATGTGTCATAAATTTTGCAGAAAATAGTTAAGAATACATTCACTTTCCCATAGTTTGTTTCCACATATTTTCAGTTCAAAGTTTTTAACTTAATCCCACAAATACTAGCATTTTGAAAGATTCAGCAGCAGTTTCCTTTAGCATATTAGTGGCTGCAAAATCTAGAAATGTGATGAAATTCAGTTCTGAATATTTGTATTATGAGCAAGAAATCACTCGTATCCCCATCCATGCAACACTATGCAACTTACTAGACAAGTAAGACTTAAGTATGAATTTGATTTCTGAAAGTGAAAACCATGTGTAAATATTAGGTCCAGACACTCATAAATGATAAATATTTCATCATGTAATTCTAACATGGAAGCCAAACAAGTACATTCATAATTCTTCCTCAAGCATGGTTACAAATATAAACCATCTGGAACATGTTTTCCTTAGAAAAAAATTACATTCTCACATAGCAAAGCTGTCAAAAAGAAAGTCTGATTTACAGACTATTTCAACCGTTAGCTCAGAAGTTGGGTCCCTGGCTCAAATCACTTCCCTCCCATGGATTGCCTTTGTGATCTTTGGCATATCACATAAATCTAGTTATCAGAACAGGACTTACCTGCTTGAGCTCAAAGTTGTGATCTCAAAGCCCACTAAACTGTGGAAGAACTTGTTCTTTGTAGATGCCATTGTACTTTCTTCTAAAGTTCCTAAAAGTGTCATAGCTGCATACTGGCAGAAGTCGACATATACTGTGTAGTTCAGCTTCTTTCTTAAGCATGTTACATTTGTGGTTACAAGCTGTTCTATCCAGCTTGGCAGGGATTCAGAACACAAACATTCTTCTCCCTAAATCCTATATCTAGTTGATGTCCTCAGAATATTCCTAGCACCTACCAAAATATTCATATAAACTAATGCAAGTAATTAATTTATTTAAAAAAGACAGAAAATAATTTATTCCAGTAGCTTAATTGTAAATATGCTGGCATACAGAGATGGAATCTTCTAATTTAGCTTTATTAGTGTATCAAGAATCCTGTGCAGGGGGACTGAATCACTTTGGAGATGATTGGCTCTTTCTGTTGCCTACAGCATTCACAGTAACAAGTTCAAATGTACAAATCCATTTCTAGGTACATAAAGCTGGGTATGAAGAATTCCTCCCTGATGATTTCCAGAGCATCAGTGTTTGAATTCCCCTCAGCTTGGAAAACTAGTGTGGCATTACTGCAAGGCCTGTCACTGGCAGCCTGATGGAAATCTGCTATGTGAGAGTGAGACACAGGCCTCTAATGTGGAAGGGTGATGCATGAAGTAACTTGTATATGCCCCAAATACAGAGATAAAGAGAGGAAACTTAAGTACACCTGGATAAGGATGCATTTTTTCTGGTAGTTGTTATTGTTAGGTTAATATAATGTGTGCATTAAAGTATTACTCTTGCTACTATTTAAGAACTGATTATGTTTGCTTTCATAAACACTTTACTTGAGTCAAGGTTTGTTTGCTTAAATTTCCAGATTATTTTTTCAGATAACTTAAAGAAATTCAAGGAAGGTTTTCTGTTTAAATCCTAGGGCAAGTTTCTACTGTGAAGATAGGTAACACTCTTTGTACATAAAATATCCAAATATGCTTATTTAGTCTCTAAAAAGTAGCTTTTATAACCTATCTTGCTTTAATGTACCATAATATTTCCTTTTACGTTTTGGCAGTTGCACATAATACTTATTATGATTTGTAAAATATTTAATAGAATTATTTAGTTAAATGCTCTAAATATTCCACAAGTTCCAGATGGTAAAACAAGACACCATTTGTTTAACAATCAAAAATTTCAGCAAAAGAATAGATCGTCCTCCTCCTATGGAAGACAGTAATTTGGTACATATATATGCTTCAAATCAAAAAGAAATAAGAAAAAAGAAAAAAAAAAAAGATTGGGATAAGAAAAATCAAAGAAAAATACAGAAAAAATCCTCATCAGAATCAGAATCACAAACTATGTTGTAAATCAAATCTTATTTCCTTTTTTACTTCCAGAGAAAGGAATAGCAAACTGCCTGGGAAGCATTATACGTGCTAGTGTTTTTTTTTATATAACTGAAGCTATTGTATTCTTTAAGTACCCCTAGGCCTTCAAATTGTAATAATGTCACCATTACCCTTGAACATGGAAGATGTTGTATACTGTTCTGTCATTTGTGTTTCTACTTAAGGATGCAAAACACTTGATATGACAGCAGTTGGAGGCCATTTGGACCTCAAACACAGTATGCAATTTTTCATTTTATATTTTCTAAAAAAAAAAAGAATAAGAAATTCAAGTAAAAAGAACATTTATATATTGTTCATAGATCTTCAAATAACAGTCCCTGTTTTTTTCCTGATACTGAAAGTTTTTAGAAGTAAGACCTTTGAAATGTATCCATTCACAAACATTATTTTTTTCAATTCTGCAGTTATATTACCAAAAATTTCTAGACATCTTTTTTTTTTGTTGTTCAGTATAACACACTAACCCTACAGTTTCTCATGACACTAATGAGAGCTGCCTGCTCCAGTTTCTTCTTTTCTGATATCCCTTTTTCTTTGCAAACACTCTCTGAGGAGAATAAAATAAAATGTTTCCCACATACTTTTATAATGAAATATAGAAATGAAATATCCTTTATTTCACTTCATTTATTTGTTTAAGGTTTTCCAACAGAAAAAAAAATCAGTATTTAAGGAGAATAAATGCTATGAAACAAGTTTAAAAAGTTTAAACTACTGAATTTTGAAATGCTCTTCAGCATAGCAGAAGGTGTAAATGCAGCCTTGTATAATGTCATTTGAGGTTAATGACAAAATAAATTGTTTCCCCATTTTTGGAGAAAGCTTTTGTGATGAGCTGTATTGCCATAAGTTTGAAATCCATGCCCCGTGACAGCTGCTGACTGGTAATGAGATCTAATGAGCTGTCTGCAAGAAAAAAAAAAAGAAAAAAAAAGTTTGAAACAACTGCTTTGCATGTTGTAAGAGAATGGGAGCAGAGACAGCTCCTCTCTCCTGAGCTGATAAGGACATGCTGATATCAACAGTGTTTCAACAGAGAACTTCCTTTGCTAAGTTCAGATGCGAAAGAATGTGACGTTGTTTTTTTAGACTATCAAGATCTGCAGCTATTTCCTGGTGATTTTTTTTTTTGTGATACACTGATGCTTCTGCTGTTTTAGAATTATCAATATCTAAGGAAAAATGGCACTCCAGTAAACACAAATTTTCTTGCATTAATTTAATTAATAAAATAAAATAAATACATTAAAACATATTTTACATATCTACACATTCTGAGATTACAAATATATATGTGTAAATACATACATCAAATTGAATAAGAGTTTCATAGATGTGTCTAATCAAATCTCTCTTCAAAGATGCTCAGCCTTTCCATTACTGCTTCAGAAGGGAATGTGGACATAAGCTAAAGACAAAGACCTTAGGAGTAGTCTTCTTGGCATTAGTGTTTATGAAGAGTGGCTCCTTCTTGTTTGAGTCAAACTGGCTTGAAGACAGAAACATAGAAACTCTTCAGTTTTCCAAGTCTTTATTATATTTAAATACATTTAATTTTGTTGTAAACAAACAACGGCAGCGATTTGAGGAGGAACAGTAACTTTACTAAATCTAACAAAATCGAACAACTGGGAGAGACAAAAGTTTCCAAACCAAATTTGAAAGCTTACATTAGAAAAACTGCGGAGGAAGCACACGTGCTGTGCAACCGACAGAGTGAGGCTGCTGTCCAGACCAGAGCTCCTTCTTCCGCTCTCCGCCACAACATTAACTCCTTAACTCCCAGCATGATGCTCTCATGTGGAACACCAGCATCAAAACCACAACACCGAGCACTGGCACAGCTGCACAGAGAGGTGGTGGAGTCTCCTCTGGAGACATTCAAGACCCACCTGGACACCTACCTGTGCAACCTGGGCTAAGGAGCTGCTTTGTCAGGGGGTTGGACTCAATGATCTCTAGAAGTCCCTTCCAAACCCTAAGATTCTGTGATGAATAAGTCACTTCTGCTGTCTCCAACAAATAGTTTACTGTTAAGCTTCAGGGGAACTGTTAGGTCAGGGCTTGAACTGGTGACTGAGCAACTGTTGAAGGGGAGTGGCTGGCCTAGAGAGCACAGGCAGATTGTTTTAGTCTGTGCACCCCACCTGACCAGAAGGGGTTGGCCTGGAGCAGAGCTACTAAACAAAAATGGGGCTGGGCTGAAAGTTAAGTGGTAAGGCTGGAAGGATGCTCATACTGGCATGGAACTAACTTCTGTATTAACAGACCTGCTACTGAAAATAGGATTGCTCTAATGAAAGCTAGTGATGCACAGAGTCGGTTCTTCAGCGTAGAAAAGAATCAGGATATCATGACAGACTGTCAAAAATAGGATGAATAGGAATAACACAAATTTCTGCTGTGAAATGAGAAGAAATGTCTATAAAGACTGCAGAAGTTATCCAACATAAGAAAAATACTGTCGCTATACAAAAGAATTAGTGAAACTTCATTGAAAAATGCATACGATTCTCAGCCAAGGAAATGAAAAACTAGTATGTGTATGCTTTTAAAAACACATTGTATGTGCAGTATAAATAAAGGTAAAATTATGTTTAAGCTGTTAAAGAATGTTAGCAGGAAAATAAATAGAAATAGGTCCTTTCTATTAATATATAAAAGTCAGTATCCAATTTTCTTCTACTGCTGTGTTCATAAATTCCTGTTCTAATAATTTCTGCTGTCCATCTGAGCACCCTGAAATAAATAATAATCTCTGTGTTCACTCAGAGTGAGTGCAATTTTATCTTTAAAATATAACTGATTTGTTAAATAAAGGGAATAGTGAAAAAGCATTAATTTCATGTTCCAGCAATGTACTTGCAATTCTGAATGTAAAAGTCAGAGTCCAGAGTCTGACTGTGCAGTGATTGTAGGTGCCCCATATTTTAGGTTATAGTTATTTTGGAGTCTGTCCAGCTTGCTGCATTTCTAAACTAAAAAATCTCTAAGCTAAGAAATCCTCCGTAGGCTAGAACTGAATAAAAAGCATATTATTTCCTTATTTGTGAAGCACTAGCTCTGGAAGGCAATCAAGTTTTCTCAATACATGAATTCTGAACTGTTGTAAAAACTGAAGAGTGACAGTCTTTATTTTGCACTGGTACTGTCAACAGGATTGTTGTTTAATAGGATACTACCCTATGAATTGTCAATAAATAAATACATTAAAAATGTGAATACTGTCATATTTCCTGTGATCCCAAATTAAGTACAAAATGTGAGGCTTGGTATTCATGTTTTAAGAATCGCTGCATTTTGTGTTAATAAGCTGTGATATTTGATATAATATTCATGGTAGAAGGACCTGCCTACTGTTTACTAATTAATTAATCCTTTGAACATGGAACAGTTACTGAAATATGGAAGACTACACATGGAGAATAGAACAATAATGATGGCAAGGATGAACCATTACTCTACACTCTACTGATATGATTAGACCATAATTTCTAGAGCACGTAAATAAGAAGCTTCTCAGAAAGTTTTGTGTTTTTTTTTTTACCCTGTCTTAGGCCACATTTCCTGGTTTTGATTGGGAGTTGATTTTCTTTATAGTGGTTGACATGGTGTTATGTTTTAGATTTTTGTTGAAGGCTGTGTTGATAACATTGATGTGTTAGTTGTAGCAGAGTAGTGCCTACACAGGGACAAAAACACTTCAGCTTCTCATACTGCCCTTCCAGCAAAAATCTTAGGGTGCACAAAAAGTTGAGAGGGGACCCACATGACATATCACATGCTCTATGACATCATGCTGAACAATAAAAATGAGAGAACTGGCTGAGGAAGCAGTCGTTGCTCTTAGGCTGGCTTGGTATAATTCAGCATCTGGTGAGTAAATGCATTGTGTATCACTTGTTTTGGAAATGTACATATTGTTTTTATTTATATGAAAATACTGTGTTATTAGATTGTTTTTATCTCATCACCCATTCATTTGACTTCCCCCCCCTTCCCTCCTAATTCTTTCCTCCATCCCTCTGCAGAAAATGACCAAAGCTGCCTACCAAGTTAAATCATAATGACCCTTTACTTTTTTGAGTGTCTTCTGTCTGCTCACACACACTTTTAACAGATTTTTGTAGATTAGACTATCTCTATGTCCTAAATAATCTAACTATTAGTCCTAATAATCTAATTATTAGTTAGTAGTCAAGGTTACACATTTTATTCCTTTATATGTCCCTCCTTACCTTTCCAGGTTCAGAGAAAAATCTGAAAAGACTATTTTCCTAATTGCCAGATGAGTTTGATATTTGCAATGTCTATTCAGTATTAAGAGTTGTAATTGCCAAGGTCGTGCATGTCCAACCCACAGGCCTCATTCAGCCCAGCACAGCTCACACTGTGGCTGCCCCCTGCCCTGCACCATCATGGCAGCAGCTCTGTTCTGCTGAGGGGCTGGCCCTGAGTGTGCACCCATCACTCAGCCACAAAAAAACTTTGGTCTACTATTAACACTGAGCTGAAACCAGGGCATAGGAATGGTGTAGTGCTGTGCTAACTCAAGGTATGACAAAAAAGCTTATGAATTTTGATGCATTAGCTAAACAGTGTCATGTGAACAGCAAAAAAGAGGCAGCTGTGCTTTCTGCTGTTATAAAGGAATTTGAGAATAGGCTTCAAGATTGGAAAGAAAAATCAAACTTTGTTTTGTGACCTTATTTTCAATCAGTGTAAATACATTACATGCAATTTTTCAAATGGAATGTATTCAGTTGCAATCCAAAATGTGATCATGTCTCTTTATTGGACTTCTATCAGCCCTATCTCACCAGAGAAGTATCTCTCACTTCATAGTCACACCTTATTCATGTCACCACTTCTTTGCAGTACATACATTTATTAAACAATCAAACAATAAACAAAACCTACCTGTTTTGAAGTATGAAGCACAGAAAGAGTAAAATGTCATCATAAATCTTTGAGTAACACTTTGAGAGTACAATACAAATTGTGATCACAGACAGCAAATCAGCCTGGTACCTTGGTTTCACAAAAACAAGGTCACATACCCCACTAGCTTTGTGTATTTGTTGCTCTCTTTTATGTTTTAATAAAAAATCATTGTAAGTTAAAATAGGCTTTGCTTCTTATATTCATTAACTATACATAGTATAGTTAATCTATCTGCACTATCTAGCTGCACTGAAAGTAATGCCACCATTTTATGATAGTGCCCCACAGTGTCAGAGGCTCATGTTGGTGCTATGGCAGGAGTGGTTGTACCTTCCAAACAATGATCCATTACATTTTGTTGCAATACGATGGATGGCAGCAGAAGAGTGGTCTGATGGAATGATGTCTGATGTGGAAGTGGATATAACAAGGGTGTGTCAGTGGGTGCAGCTGCATACAGCTGCATACATCTACATTCATCGATGCTAACTGAATATTTGTGGAGACTAAACAGTGAATGTGAGCACAGTGAGGCAGTGGATGATGCATTTTGGTAGTGACAACTGTGACCTCCACTGATGCAGATTGTTAAGAGTACAGCATGCAGGTACTTGTTCATCACTGGTGGCAGTGCATAGTTAATGTTGGTGACTGTGTAGAAAAAAAACATTTTGGAGCTAAGAATTTGCTCTAAAAGTGTTATTGCGCTCCTTGTGTTGGTTATGGTTTCCATGGAGGCATTACTTTTAAAGCAGACCTTGTATATGTGACCCCAGGTGATTCCTTTTATTTGCTGCAGCCTAGACAAGCTAAAATGTTGGCCACCAATGTACTTGGTCATATAAACATAGTACTTTCTCTAGGAAAACCAGTTACACTACTAACTTAAACTGTATTATATGATTAAGTTCTCTCCAGAAGAGGTGTATAAGTTATTTCCTTTTATTCCTCATGACTACTACTCATAAGCACCTGTCTTCTCCAAACATGAAGAGTTAATATTTAATACACCTTCAGAAATACTTTACCTGAGCTGTTAGTCAGATAAAGACAGGGGCTAAGGATTGTATCGCCAAAACAAGTAGAGCTTTGTGTTTTATTAGTACCTCCATATACCAGTAATAGGGTATTCACTCTCAAAAATTATTTCTTAGGAGGCAGGAATGGTGATCTCTTCAACTTCATTCAATCTAGCTATGAAATTGTTTTAATATTAGGGAAATTGCTTTAGGTCATCCTTATTCTAGTGTATGCTTTTTACTAGTGGTTTGATTGCAATAAAGTTTAAGTATATTATCTAGGTATAAAGTAATTCCCATCTTCATAAAAATAAGACCCAGCCAAAATCATTTTGTTTCAACAGAAATATAGAGTCTCTTAATCCTAGCTTGGAGGTTTTTATAGATGGGCAATGACTTTCATTCTGAAAACAACTTATTTGAGATTTTGGGATTCATCATATCACTGAGATAAAAAGTTTATTCATTCCTTTCCTTTCCAAGAGAGAAAGAATATAAATATGAATAGCATGCATATAATCTGATGGCAATTTATAGTGAGAAATAAAGACAGGTTGATTACTTGCGGTTGGTTTTCATACTTTATAATTTTTTTTCTTTTTTATTCTCTCCAAATATATATTTGGTGTTTATAAACAATAAAAATATTCAAACTTATGCGGGCTATGAACTAATAGCCTGTAGGACACCATTATAAAAACACCCACTTAAGCATTGGAGTTAGCCAATGTCTAAGTAATGACATGCTCTATTTTGCTTTACTTTGGCACTTTGTTTTTTAAATTTCACTTCCCAAAAATAACCAGAATCCTTCAAAGTATACTGGAAAGTGGCTATTATTAACAGCCCCAGTTACAACTAAAAATAAGTACTTTTTTATACAGTCTGTTTTCTGTGACCTCATGCTGATTGACATTATGGAAGAATTAAAAGAGGTTAATAAAAATCAGTCAAGTCCTGTACTATCACTATTTCAAACCTCTAATACACGTTCATTTTCTTTCTAGATTTTAATGCAGTGATAAAGCACTACCTTTTTCTAGTTTTCTGGAACTTCTCCAGAACCTATAACTTATTGAAAATGGTTGTTTTGATAAAAAACAAAACAAAACACCTTTGCTCAATTCATATGTTAAGATTAGATTCAAATTACTAAATCCTTCTTTAAAATATCTAGAGTTTGTAACTGTTTTTCAGAAGTTTCTATTCCAACAGTAACTTGGGAAAACATTTCTTTTTTTTTTTTTTACTAAAATACTGTAAAGAAATATTTCTTAATTAGCTCTTTTTGCATTATTGTTGGAAATTTACTTTTTTACTTAAGAAATATTGTATGATTCATCTTTTTTTCTGATTATAGATTTCTTCTAATTTAAAGTATCCCAATTTCTGTCTTTTTTCTTTTGTACCTCTTAATAACATTCTACAAGTTTTAAATATCACATTACTTATGACTTTAAACCTTTTTCCTTATCCATTAGTTTCTTAATTAGAATATTCCTGATTTGTATTTTTCACCTCTTTTCATTGCTTTAGATATGCTGTTTTCAGGTTTTCGGTTTTTTCTTTTTTTTTCTTTCCTTTCATAGTTTTAAATGTTGTCTTTTTCACTTTCTAACGTTCTATGTTCACTTACACTCTTTTCTCACTGATTCGGAGAGAAAAATTTTCTCTTTTCCCAAACTGTTCTCCCAATAAATTCCAGGGGAGAAAAAAATGTAACCTTGAAGCAAAAAAGAACAAGAAACTCTTCCCCACTGAAGTGTAATTTGGTGTTAGCAATAGTGCAAACTTCTTGAGAATGCTAAGACTTCTGGTGCAGTTAAAGAAACTTCAGCCTGTTTAATGTGCTCTGCCTTAGGCATATCTTCTGTAATTAACTCTCTCTGTCAGAGCAGCCAACTAAAAATTCCCAGTAAATTTTACTATAATGAAACATCTTTTGAGAACCAGAGGACATAACTAAAATCATTATCTCAGTCTGTGTTCTACAGAAGGTGTTCTCCTTTCTCTTTATGTTGAACCAGATGCATCTGTCATCCATGATGGTGAGAACCCACACTGCTGCCGTTGACCTATTTTCACATGTATTTTCTTGGAACTCCTTGCTTTGGTGAGTTCTCTAGCACTTCATATATGATGTATTGTACTGTAGAACAGCTCCATAAATTAACAATTTGGATAGGGAAAAATGCCACTCTTCACAGCCACCGCAGTAGGTCAGGAGTGCTCTGGTGATCATCTCCTGAAGGGCTATGTGACTAGGCAGGAAAGTGGAAATTCAGAGCTCACTGCCTACTAATTCCAAAATTGAATGAAGCACGTGTTAACACTAAAGAAGAAATTAGTGCAAAAGATAGTCACAAATGTAAGTAGTATCTAGAGCTTGCAGTCAGATTCATGCTTTCCACTTGGTCATAAAATATATTTCTGGCTATTTCATAAGGCCCTAATTTTAAAAGATTTAGGTGGTGTAATTTTACTTAATTCAAGTAAAATTGTACTGATTTATATTTATTAAGGAATAGTATGTATTTAATAGGTGTTATACATAATTAAATGCAAGGACTTTCAGAACAGAGAAGAATAATATTCCTAAAATAAAAGCAGTCTATTTTCTTTCCTCTGTATAAGAGCTGTCCTGGTATAATATTAGAGTATAAGAGCAAAATGTCACAAATCCAGGTTACTGAAAAAAAAAAAAACAAACCATACTAGCACATATCTCTTTACTCCCTGAATAACAGAATGCAGAAATATTTTTGTGTGAAGTCCTACCAGTTCTGCAGCAGAAAGGCAGAAAGTCAACATACCTCTAACCACTGGCTCTTTAGTGATTGTAATAGCATTAGGGTTGGTATCTAAAAAGATCAACATGAATTAAAGGACAGCCACCCAGCAGTGAATCTCAGCAAAACCTTGTCTCCTTTGTTCTCTTTCCTTTGGGGTCTATAAAGCAAAATTCCATACACTGTATGAATTACTACTACTCTGTATACCCTTAAATCCAACTTTCCTGATGAGTCGGGGTAGATTAGTATTCCATTTATTTTTTTTGCTGCTGAGAGTTATGATCAACATAGAAATTAAGTAAATTTCTAGGGAAATCTAAACCAACATGTGTGACTAATGCCTGTTTTCGAATCTTTCAACTAGGAACCTAAACACTGCCACTTTTACTCATGTCAGTGCAACTATTCATGGAACAAGGTCATATTTTATGTACATCGTAAAAGAAGACTCAAACATTTTCAAAATCTGGGACTGTCTAGAATTAAGGCTTCCAGCTGACATCTGTTATCTATATTTAAAGTATTTTAATTTTTTTTTTATGTCTGTAGTATACATAAAACTTATTTAATGTAGGATGAAGCTGATCTCAAGGTGTAGAATCTATTTTTTTTTTGTTTCCAATGTATTTCATTCATTTCCCTATTTTGTAAATATAATTTAGATTCTGCCCATCACACTCCTTTGAAGTGCTACCACAATCAGAGAAGCTGTCCCAAGTATATCCAATGTAATATACTACTGCTTATATTATATCTCCAGTATCATGATGCTTTTCCCATGCAGGCCATTGCCTATGCTCAAGTTCCATTTTAAGATGATACTCAACTCTAACTGCTTCTTTGTAGCTATTAAATCAGTCTTACAGGAACCAGGATATGAACTGTAACACTGAGCAAAATTTGTAAGGCATACCAAAGATAGGAACCAAATTAAACAAAAATAGGGAGGTTTTTTTTTTTTTATATATTGTTTCTTTCAGGGGGAAAAAATAAGAATTGACAACAAATATGAGGGCTGTTCATAAAGTAATGCCTTCTATTTTCTTATATTGGCCCACAAGCTCAGAAGTGGATGTTGGTGCAAATAGAGGTTGAAACCTTCCCACCAATATTCCTTTTCTTTTGTTACTGTGTGACAGATGGCAGCAGAGGGTTAACAAAATGTTTAGCATTGATGTGCCTATCAAGCAAAAGTGTGTCACTGAATTTTTCCATGTGGAAAAAGTGGCACCTATGACAGTCATTGACACTTACTGAATACTTATGAAGACCAGGCAGTGGATGTGAGCAATGTGGGGTGGGTGGTGTACTTCATTAGTGTAGACAGTGACATGAAAAATGATTCACTTTCCAGACAACCAAACACAACTGTCACACTATGAAATGAAGAGAATCTTGATCAGCTTATCCATGTGAACTGGCTAATGGTAATGACTACGTTGAAAAAGAGTGTTTAAAAACTGAGCATTTGCTCTATTAAATAGTGCTATGGGTCTTTCTATCTATTGTAGTTTCCATGGAAACAACTCATGTTGTTGATACCCTATTATATCTAATTAATAAGCCATATTAAAGTTACAAAAAAAAAAAAAAGACTAAGAAAACTTCAAGATTAAAAAAAAAAACACAACAACAAATAATTTTCCCCCTTGAAAATTCTGAATTTGAGTTTTCTAGTTTAGTTTTATCCTGTTCAAAAAGTCAAGGCAAACAGATTCAAAAGTTGCTGAGCTTTCGTATCAAAATAAATACCATAACAAAATCAGTATATCAAAATAAAAGCATTTTACCTTTTTAAATACTCGGATCGATGTATAAATTTATGGTCTTAGTGTGTAAGTTCTAGTTGTAAGTGATATATACTTCCTTTCCTGAGAGATAGTTGACTTTGGAGGTTCTAATAATAACTTCCAGTTTTCTCCCACTAAGCAACTACTGAGGTAGTTGCCTCAGTAGGTAGTTGAAGGTGATGTTCATCAAATTAGATGTTGATCCCTACATTTTTTACATCTGAATTGACTTGGATTTCCTTTATCTGTGGAAATATACTGGCTCTTGTTGTGGTTTAACTCTGGCAAGCAGCTGAGCAGCACCTACTCACTTGCTTATTCTCTTCCTGGGATCAAGGGGAGAATCAGAAAGGTAAATATGGAAGATCTCATAGGTTGAGGTAAAGACAGTAAAATTAAGCAAAAGCTGTGCATGCAAGCAAAGCAAAACAAGGAACTTTTTTATGATTTCCATTCAGCAGTTAGATATTTACCCTTTTTGGAGAAAGTTGTGCTAATTCTGCATTATGATTTCTTGGGAAGACAAGCACTATCTCTGAACATCCCACTTTCTCCTTATTAACAATGGCTTTTATTGCTGAGCATGACACAGTAATGTACAGAACATCCTTTTGTCTATCTGTCATGTCTGTGTCCCCTCCCAGCTACTTCTGCACTCCAGCTTCATTTCTGGCATGGTAGCATGACAAGCAGGAAAGTCCTTGGCTCTGTATAAGTAATGTACCAACCAAAACATCACCACTACTTTTGTCAAAATTTAAAAACATGACATCATATGAGTTACTATGAAGAAAAATAACTATCCCAGCCAAAAACATTGCAATCATTTCAGTCTGTATTTAGTCTGGATTGGTTTAGATAGTTGCTTTAAGATCTATGATTTTATATATGTTTTTTCAATTTCTCTTTGTATTTGTAGGTGAGAAGAAGCAGAATGTAACAGCTAAAGCAGCCTAGGGGACTGTAATCTCTATCCTTCCTGCATTTTCATCTAAAAGTTAGGCCTGCCAAAACAAAAAAAAAAAATTAAGCTATTTAATTGGGCAGAGTTGATCTCTCAGTTGCTGGTATTTCCTTCACAGAATCGTAGGGGTTGGAAGGGACCTCTGGAGACCATCTAATTCAACCCAAGTGTAGGGAAAGAGGGTGGCAGATAACCAGTCTTAAATTACCCAGAAAAGGATGATGGTTACAGTCTAATTAAAGAAAGAAAGATCTGGTTACCTTTCCCAAGGGCTTACAAATACTCAAAAGGAGGACCTCTAGATAGAGATCCTTCCTTTGTGGCAGCCAGCCCTTGAATGAGTCTTAGGGAGGTTTCACCTCCTCCACTTGCACAGGTGAATTGCCTTCACCTGTACTCCCACCGCTGGCTGTGTCCCTTCACCAGGTGCTCAATCCTTGGTTCAGGCTATGACTTAGCAATTCCCGAATTCCCAAGAGTATGTTGCACAGGAGAGTGCTCAGGTAAACTTATACTATGTCCAGCAAAGGACGTAAATTTCTGGGCAGCTCATTCTGTCACCTTCAAAGCAGGTAAGTTCTTCATACTCAGGTGGATCTTTTTGTATTCCATTTTTTTGCCCATTGCTCCTTGTCCTGCTGCTGGACACCACCAAAAAGGGGCTGGCACCATTCTCTTGACACTCATCCATTAGATACTTATAAGAACTCATCTCTTGATCTTTTCTTCCCCAGGCTGCAGTTCCAGCTCTCTCAGACTTTACTCAGAAAGGAGATTCTGCAGACCCCTAATCATCTTTGTGGCCCACTTTGGACCTTCTTTAGTAGTTCCCTTTCTTGAACCTAGAAGCCTAAAAATGCACACAGATGTGGCCTTATCAGTAGAGGGGGATGATATTATACCTTGACCTGCTGGCCGCAGTCTTCATTGTACCCCAGGATACCATTGGCCTTCTTGGTCACAAGGACACAGTGCTGGCTCATGGCCAACCTGTTGTCCACTTGAACACCCAGGTCCTTCTAGCAGAGTTCCTTTCTAGCAGGTCACTCTCCCAGGCGGAGGATTCTGCACTTGCTGACCTTCATAGGGTTCCTCTCCACCCAATTGTCTAGCCTGTTGAGGTCTCACTGAATGGCAGCATAGACTTCCAATGTGTCAGTTACTCCTCTAAGCTTTGTATCATCAGCAGACTTGCTGAGTTTGGACTCTATCCCTTCATCCAGGTCACTGATGTTGAACAAGACCTGACTCAGTACCTACCCCTGAGGTACATCACTAGTTACAGGCCTCCAACTAGTCTCTGCACCACTGATCACAGCACCCTGAGCTCCACTAATCAGTCAGTTCTCAATCCATCTTGCTGTTCATTCATCTATCTCAGACTTCCTAAGCTTACCTACAAGGATCTTGTGGGAGATGCTGCTTGCTGAAGTCAAGATGGACAACATCTTCTGCTCTTCCTTAGTCTACCCAGTCAGTTGTTACATCACAGAATGGTACCAGACTGGCCAAACATGATTTCCTCTTGTTGAATCCATGTTCACTTCTGATGAACATGGTTCAACCTTCCTTTCTTCCTCTTTCTTGGAGATAACATCCAGAATAAGGTGTTCCATCATCTTCCCAGGTATAGATGTGAGGCTGACTGTCGTGTAATTTCTCAGGTCCTCCTTTTTGCCCTTTTTGAAGACTGGATTGAAGGAGGAGAAGATTCCCACTTGTTTTAGGAGAATAAATTACAGAGCTTAGTTATAAGGGAGATGTTTCAGCTAAGTAAATTGAAAAATCTTACTCTATACTTCCTATTTAAAAAGAGGTTGCTCCAAAGAAATACCTGATGGAAATATGAACCCAGAGAGCTTACAAATGTACCTTTGACCTTGTCCAGCCAAACCGGAAATAATCTTTATATTCTCCTGATCTGATTGCAAAACAGGCAAAATCAATTTCAGACAGATATATAACGTCAGGTTTTATGATTAAAGGCTCACCTCCAGACATGAGGAAGCCCAAAGGCACAATGGAAGGCAGGGGATCCCTGGACAGACTGCACTGTCTAAGTTCAGCTACTGGAGGCAGTGATATTTTATGTACGCAGAAATTTCTAACCTCCATCATGAGCTGCCAGAGTCAAGAACAGAGTCAGTTTGTGTGGCTGTCCACTTGACTGTGGATATGTGTACTGTGGAAGTGTGTGTATGTATCTACCAGGCTTATTTACTCAGCTCAACCTTCTTTTTGTTTAGACTTAGGAGCACAGCACTGTGGCAGGAACCCCACTTCTGTCAGGCTACTGGATCTGGCAACTTCTAACATACTGCAGTGAAATTTCTATCTGTTTGGTTTCCATGTATTATTAAACTGAATTTTATAAACAGTTATAAACCTACAGTGAAATGTAAGGGGCAATTTCAATCTTTTGATTCAGATGACAATTTCTCTTACAGTGTAGACAATTTCCTCAAATAGTAAAACTCAAGGGGCTCCCTCTGTGTTTTACAATACTTTTGTTCTACTGCTGCAATCTCTCTGCAAGACCTAGTTGTCAAGTGTGGGAATGAATTTTGTAGTCTATTTTCATTGAAATAACTTTTGACATTGGATAAAGCTGTGGATTGCCACTTCTTTCCATCTTTACTGTGCTTGTTATAAGTGTGGAATATTTGTGTAAGTGAGTCATAGAAGTCTAGATGTTGAAATGAAACAGGGGAATCCACTATAAGAAAAGGAAAAATGTGCAGAGAGATGTTTTCTTATATAAAGTTTACAATGACACTTATTTGTCATTTGAAGCTATAGTAAGCTGTATCTATAACACTTTCTTAAATGGGAAATCTATACTTTTTTCATACCACACCCACAATAATTAAGATCTTGGGCATTGTGTTACTGAAGTTCTTCCTAGAGGCAAGTAAACAATCAAAGCAATTGTTTTCTTATCTTATTTCAGATTAATAAAGGAATCAGCAGCCTACAGTAACTGTATTTTTGTAAGATATATTGTTCATTTCTTTCACTGTGTGCTATATGATGAGACCAGTATGACCACTGGATCATCACAGTTACTTTGAAAGATACACCAATTTCAAACAAAAGTCTTTTCTTAACTTGTTTCGAGTGAAAATGAAATACAGATTGAAAACTTTGTTGACTTGGTTACAGTATTCTTGATAAAATTTCTTTACAATCTCTATTGAGAGATAAGCTAGAGATGCTGAATGTATCAAACTTTGCCATAGCTCCTGTGACATTGCTATGACAATTTTGCTACTTCTTACCTTACATGTGTTTGGTCTACTTGAACAGTACTGTAGCTCAAGTGTGTCCAGAAGGTCAAGGGAGGTGATCCTACTCCTCTACTATGCCCTGGTCCAGTTCTGGGCTCCATGGTACAAAAAAGACAGGAATTTCCTTGAACGAGTACAGCAGAGGGCTACAGAGATGATAAATGGTGCTGAACATCTCCCTTATGAGGAAAGGCTGAGAGACCTGGGTCTGTTCAGCCTTGAAAAAAAGAGGACTCGGGGGATCTGATCCATGTCTATAAATATCTAAGGTGCACAAGACAAAAGAATAAGGCTGGACTCTTCTCAGCAGTGTGTCATGATAGGACGAGGGGAAATAGCCACAAATTGAGGCATAGGAAGTTCTATGCAGATATGCATGGGAACTTCTTCACAGTGCAAGTGATGGAGCACTGGAACAATTACAGTTATGTAATTCCATGATTCTATTTAAAAATATGTATTTTTCATTTTTTGTTGTTGTTATGGGAAAATCTTGAATGCTCAAATTTGTCATTTTGTAATTAAAAAACATTAAAATAGACATATTAAGCTGAGTCCATTGTCCATCTACTTTTTCCCTAACATTACCTAGCAGAGGAAGGACAGATGCACCCAGTACTTTTTGAGGCAAACCTAGTTTTTATCAATGTGCAAGGAATTCTCAGCTAACAGTTAAATCTATCTTTTTCATATTTCCTGGAGGATTTATCTGCTATGATTACATTTAATTGCTATCTGATTCCATGCAAATATTTTACATCCATAAATTCCATTGTTTCAATTTTGTATCAAGATCAGACAGAACATAGCCTGTCCTGACTCTCATAAACCTTATTTTGAAGAGTTGAAGATTTTGCAGAATGAAAATACCTTAAGAGCTAATTGGTAGCAGTCAATAAAATGGTTTACAAATGATTCAGTAGCCATGGGCTTTGCACCTTCCTCTGTAACCAGACTTCAGGCTGACTTTTCTGACTGTGCTTTCCTAAGTTTGGTTTACTTAAAATATATGGTACTAAAACATTCTTCAGATAAGAACAATAGAGACAGCTTAACATATTTTGCCTAAAAATTACTCAATATATTTTGACTAAGTGCATAGACCCACTGCAGATAAATCACAAACCAAACTCAACCTTACAAAAGCTTACACATAGTTTCTTATGAGACAATACTTTAATTGGTGGCTGTACTAGTTCACTTACTTAAGTCATATCTTACTGTCTAATGTTCATCTTTATCAGATTTAGTTATAAGCAAGAAGAGTTTGTATTTATTACTCCATTTACTTTATTAGGTATTGTTAGTCAGAAAAGAACTGGCATACAAGGATCTACCCTACAGCTCACATAGACCTGTATTCCTTTTTTTCTTTTTTTGAGAGAAAAAAAATAGTTTTCATTTCCGAATGATAGAATTTATCTATTATACGTGAAAATCACAAACATATTCATCACAATCTCTTCTTTCCTGTTCCTATTAATGGGTGCACAAACTCCCTGTGATTGCATTCTGTTTCTATCAATTTATGTACAGGAATGATGCGTTCTTTTCTATTAAATATTCTGAGGAAAACATATTTTCAAACTCACAATTCTTTTTATACTATAATGAATCTATTTTATTACAGTTGAATGCATGCTACAGAATGTCCATTTCTATTATATTGAAATTCAGTGAAAAATACCTATTATTAAAATATAGCTTCTGCTTGTAATGCTATATATGCTCTTACAAGGAAAACAAAGTGAAATGCACTTGTGACATTGATTTAGCATTTGTATTGACAAAGAATTTCTTTAAGAAAGAATAAAGTCTTAAGAATTAATAAAAGTAAAGCACAAATAAAATCCCTTTCCTACTTTTCCATTTACAATAATTTTTTATATTTTAAATAATGGTATTTCTGTGAATCTCTAGGTACTTTTTACTGTGTTCTCATCCTCTGAATCAGAGGTGTTTCTGACTTTAGGTAACATTTTAGAAACAAGGAAGCATAGTTGAATTTGTGTGAGGAATCTGCTGGCCTGGAGTGGAAGTAAGCTATATGCAATTGTCTCTCTCACCTCCACCTCATTGGACCAAGTGCTGCCATTCGTCGTCCGTGCTGTGCTTCATGGTGAGCTGCATTATAAGCTGCTTTCTCTCTGATTCTCTCCTGTACTGTTAGACTGATTTTAGTCAGCTACTACTGTGTTGTACAGTAAAATGTAAGGTACAATCAAAAGCTTTAGTAGCTACGTAAAATAGTGTATTTTTTTTTCTTTTTCTTTCATTTTTCTTTCTTTAGTTTTTCCATGAGATGATCGTATTATTTTCCAGATGGTGAAAAGGAATTTCTGTGAGAACAGATTATTTGAGATTAACAAATTAAAAAAAGAAATCCACAAAAGCTCAACTCTGCTCTTTCAGATGACCATTGCAGGGTTAAACAATTTTCAAAAGCTTGTGTGATACACACTCATGTTCACTTGACAATAACCCAACACAGTGATAGTACAATAAAGTCTACTCCCTCTGAGCCATACTCTACTGTGCTCAAAAGAGTATGTGTACAGTATGTGTATAGCTGAGAAGCAACAAAATTATCGATAGATTCATCCTCTCAGATCTAAGAAGAGGAGCTACAGCTGCCTGGGAAGCAAGGTGGGGAGTCGGCCGCATTTGTTTCCACAGCACCAGTCAGAATGACTTAAAGGAAAAATTAATGGTGCAAACTGATGGCTGCTGACTCCAGGCTTTTTGCAGACAAGTAGGTGCTAGACTGAGAAACGTGCAGTGGCAGAAGAAGAGTGCAGAAATGTGGAATGAACTAGAGAATAAAAATTGCGTGTAGACTGGGGTCTGAGAAAAGCTACTGATACAGATTATTCTAGTCAAATGGAAGTCAAATGTGGCAGTAATATAAAGCAGTCCTCCTTTGTCTTACAAGGAATTATTATATAAGACTACAGAACCCTCACTGACCTGAAGAAGCCAGAGTGATACTCACAGTCACTATGCCACACCCAGGTGGAGAAAAGCTAAATAGGTATTTATCTACATGAACTAAAAAAAACATTCCAGAGACCGTGCTTAGTTAGGTTCTCCTAATCATTCTGAAGAAGTCACTTTTTCTCCTCTCCCCCCACCTCTGAGTTACATTTTTGACATTTCACACAATGCTTGAGATATAGTACTGTTCAAGTAGACCAAGTACATGTCAGGGAAGAAGTAGTAAAATTGTCATAGCAGTGTCACAGGAGCCATGGCAAGTTGACCTTGACCAGCAGCAAAGCATCCACACAGCTGTTTCCTCAGTTCTCTTCTCCATGATAGACAGAGAACTTGAAGAAAATGAGAGATAAAATGAGAACTTGGGTTGAGTTAAGGACAGTTTAATAAATCAATGAAAAATTTAATAATAATAATAATAATAATAATAATAATAGTAGCAACAACAAACAATGATAACAACAACAACAGCAGCAACAACAAAAACAAAAACAACAACAACACTAATAATAATAATAATAATAATAATAATGCAAAGGATGTTGCTCAGTAGCACCCAAAATCAGATCAGTGCTCAGGTACCGTGCAGCAACCACCCTGGAATAGAAAATCTGTCTTCTATAGCTGAAATTAGTGCTAGATAAGAAATATATCTGGCCAATATAGGTCAGCTGCTCTAGCTATATCTCTTCTTAGTCTTTACCTACCATACTCACTATGGGGCAGAGGAAATAAAAAAAAATAAAGCCTTGATATTGTGCAAACACTGTTCAGTAACAGGCAAAATGTTGCTCTGTCCTAGTTACCAGTCCAAGGCACTGCACAATACAGGCTTCTATGAAGAAAGTTAACTTATCCTAGCCAGAGCCAGTACAGACTTTTCAGAGGATGCTGACCCTTACATCTTAGCCCTATCCACACATGATATGGCATTCAAGTGTGTTTCCAACTCGAGGAAAATGACAACTCAAATCCAATGCAGATACATGGTCTTGTCAGTTCTTACTTTTTTTTGTTTGAGACAGACTTTTTGAGAGCCATATGCGGCCCCTGGATGCAGTTGAAGAAGATGACTAAACAGAATGGTGTGGGAAATAACCTGACAGTGACTTAAGCTGAAAATATTTCCTGTTTTATTGTTTCTTTCTGGCACAAGTCTGTTTGACTTAACTATTAGTACCAATTTTCTCATGGACATCCCTGCCAAAACAATGTTATTAACCAGGCCCTTAATTATTAGTTATATGTTCACATTCTCTCTGTGGGAATATGTTCGAAGTTGTCTGTGAACCAGACTCCTCAGATTATTCCTGACTTTCCTGGGGAATAGAAAGCTATGCAGGCATCCTTGAATATACACACACATGGCTTCATCAGAGACAGAGCTGACAAGGAGAGGGGGAAGGGAGGTGAGAGAATCATCTCACACAGTAAGTTCACAGTGCAGATGTCTGCCTCCCAGCTGCTTGTATGGTAAGAAACACCCAGAGATGCTCAAGATTAGTGCATCACCACATGAATCCAGGACCTAGGGAATTAAGACAAATAAAAGACCCCACTGGTGTCTATCGTCTTTGCAGGCAGCCAATTAGTTCTCACTTTCTGACTATTCCTACACTGTTCTCCTTCCAAGATAACTTTCAAATCTTAGGGTCTCTTAAGGGATGCCCACTGTTGGGGACATCTCCAGTCTTCCATGTCTCATGGCCTTCACATTGCCCCTGTCTCCTGCAAACTGGGCTGCCATGTCCATCATTACATGAAATCAGGAATGATTATTTAAATGGAAGTCCACAGTGGCTGAGGTTGCTTTTGACATTGGCTGTCTTCTTGTAACATCTGTAGTCCAGAGTCAATCTACGTGTAAGATATCTACTTACAGAGCTTTTCTACATGATTTGAAAAAAGAAAAAAAATACAGTCTCTTAAATATTTGTCTTAAGAGTTTATTTACATCAAAATTATGGGGTTCTGTTCTTTGATGTCTAATTATAAACAGGAAGCAAATGTCCTTGATTGTGCATATCATGTTTATTGTCTTCCTAAGGATCGAAAATTTCACTTTCTATCTTCCAAAACTGAAGACATGCACTGACCAAAACCCAAGAAGTGTTTCTCAGCCATGAGCTAACAAAGCTGTAACAGCACAAATAAGTTATCTGTCAGAAAAGAGCTTATTTTCCACAAGCAGTTACTACAAACTGGCCTTATTCCTATAAATACTTCTGCAAATATTTTAATTCTGATCATCCACTTGAAATTGTTCACACATATAAGAACTTGTAGGATCAGGACCTTACACTGTAAACACCCGTTGAAAATGAACAGATGCTGTTCATTTCAAATAAGTGAATGAATAAATTAATTACAAAGCAAAGTTTTGGAATAGGAGAAGAAAAATAAAAGCTAGGCATACATAAAGAATATATGCTCTCTTTGTCAGATCAAATTATTTGAAGCATAAGGAATTTAACACACACACAATGAAGACTGTTCTTTGCTGCCTCATCTTTTATTATTTTCTCTGCCCACGCATGACTCAAGCCACTCATTAATTTTCAACTTCTACTCTTAGAATTTCACCAAATACCTCATTTGATATTATTTTCTGTAGACTAATTTTCTATTTCTTTATTAGGAATTCTATTTTTGAACCCACTAAAACACATACTAAAATAACATGCATTAGAGTTTAAATCAAGTAATGAGAACAAGAAGCAATGCTATTAACTGTCTTACACAGATAATAGAGATTATATGTTGAAAGTTTAAAAGCAATACATACATCTGTATCATCATGACTGATTAGAAAATAGATGCTTTCTGTACTTTCAGTTAGCTTCTTCAACTTGAAGTGAACGTTTGTAATTTAACTCAGGAGGCTGCTCAGCACTACATACTTGTTCTCCCACTCCCCGCTCCTAGTGAGATGAAGGAGAGAATTGGGAAAAAAAATAAAAAAAGCATATGAGTTGAGATCAAAGCTTTTTACTGAGGTAGAACAAACAAGAGAAAAGGAGAATAATAGTACTAATGATAGTAATGTAATATAGATTTACAAAACAAGCGATGTACAAATTATTTGCTCACCATCCATTGATGTATGCCTAGCCATTTCCAAGCAGGGGCTGCCCTACAGCTAACTCCCCTCAATTTTATTATTTTTATTTTTATTTTATTTTTATTATTTTTATTTTTACATGATGACATATGTTATAGAATATCCTGTTGGCCAGTATAGGTTAGGTGTCCTGGTTCTGTCCCCTCTCAGCTCCTTGTGCCCCACAATCTCCTTCACTGACAGAGCAGTATGAGAAGTTGAAACATCCTTGACCCTGTATAGCACTGCACAGCAAAAACTAAAACTTCAGCATGTTATCAACACTGTTTTTTCTCTTAAAGCCAAAATATTGCATTATACTAGATTTTCCCTTCTTATGAAGGGGAAAAAAAATCTCTTCCAGCTGACACCAGAACAACACTGTACAAATAAGGATCAAAACATACTGCTGGATTGCAGCTTCGGTACCCACCATATTAGGGTGCATTAAATATGTCGTCTTTCCAGTTCAAATCATAAAACCTAATAAGTTACTTCATCAGTATTATGAGAAAATTTACAGCATACTGACTTTTTTTATTGAGCTTATATTCCTAGCATAAGCTTTACAACACATTTAGTAGGCATTTTAGGAAGTAAGTGCTACTATTCCAAGAGGATATTTTCATTGCAGACTAGATAATGACACAAAGAGCTTGCTGTGGATGCCAGGTTGGAAGAGTTACAGTGATTGTAAGGGGACAAAGAACTTGTATCATATAACGGTTCATTCTCCATGTTCTTTATTAAGGAAAATAGCTATGTTCTCTTTTATATATTAAAAAGCATGGTGTAGGGGAAGTAAGTGTAATGTACCCCTACTTACAGACTGGGAAACTGTAGAAAAGTAAAGCTTAAATCTATTCAGATAAATTAAGTCCTATCCAGATACTAAAACTCAATTCTCAGTTAAGGACAAGAGGGTTCCAAATTTGTCTTGGTCACAGTTCAAGAATCATAGAATCACCAAAGTTGGCAAAAACCTACAAGATCATCCAGTCCAACTGTCCACCTATCACCAATAGTTCTCACTAAACCACGTTCCTCAACACAATGCCTAAATGTTCCCTGAATTCCTCCAGGGCCGATGACTCCACCACTTCCCTGGGCAGCCCATTCCAGCACCTGACAACTCATCACAGACTGTGGACCATTGCTTTGGACAGTTTGCATATTTTGCCAGGAAAAAGAGCCAGAAAGTAAAGATATGGAAAATTCTAGTTGACTTCCTTGTCAGATAGTGTTTTTAAGCAGATTTAAGTTACTACTGTGCATACAGATAAATTGATATATCTGAAAACACCACAACCATTACCAAACATTCAAAGGGGTGGACCATATGGCATGAAGATGTCCTTTCCTACCTCAAACACTGAAATTGCAATGTTGAAATTTTTGTTATGTTAAGCTATTTCAGTCACTCTTGAGATAAATAAAAAATTAATTGTAGTACTATTTGAACTGAGATATGGCTAATAATTTTGTTGCTCATCAATACAAAACTTTTTAAATTATTATTATTCAGGTAATTTTTTCTCATTTTGATGGTTAATAGTAAGTGTTTATGACATATAATATTCTTTTGATGATATTAGTATTCTTTTAGTGCTCAAGGCAGTATAATTTTCTTTCTAGTGGCAGATACCATATTTATTGTTTGTATTTATAGAGTTAACAGCAGCTGACTCTGTCATTTATATTTTTCTAAGCTTCTCAGGACTTGAGTCATCAAAATCACCCAGGGAGAGATTTGCAGTAAATCAGAGCAGATATTTTCTGTACTTTCACTTTAACTGTATTGTGCAAGTCTTGTTTAAATGTACTTATGGAGATTATTTTAGTGTGAGTATATTTAATTCCCTTTATATTTTTAGCAATCTTGGTGAAATAAGGGATCTCTCATGCACAATAACTTGTATTTTCTGTACTGAGGTTTGAAGTGTAATTCTTAAAGCTGCCCATTACACTGATTTGAACAACGCTGTATGTTACTTTGTGACTAAAGCCCAAAGAGAGCCTAAACCAAGCTACTAATGTCATAAATTTAGAAATGTTCTTGGCCAAATTTTGTTTTTGTTTCCATTAATGTAAATCAAGACTTACACCTTTAACTTCCAAGAATTAATCCAGGTACAAGCTGGAAAAAAGATGACAGATTTTGGCTGTTAAATCAATGTCCTTTCTTACCCAAGTCTATTACAGCTGTAGTTAAGGCTGTAAGTATTTTTGCAAGGTCTGGATGTGAAACAGGGAAGTTCAAGATCAATTTACAGCAGTGACATGTTTTCTTAACCTGCGCTTCCCTGAGCAGATGAGAAAAGCGTAGGAAGGGCATGAAGTTCACTTATGTCTGGATAAAAGCATTAACTGCAAAATTGTTACAGATCCTGAGCACATTCTGTAGGTGGTCTTACTCTTTCACATCTGGTTTTGAAATGGAAGGAAGTAGAAATCTGGGTCTACTTTTTATTTACATGTGTAAGGGGAGTTAAAATAGTGAGGGTATTTTTCTATTTTCTACAGTCCAGAGTTCATGTATAACTTCATGAAGAGTTGTAGTTCCTCAAATGGAAGTCAAATGGAATTTGAGCACTGTAACTACGCTTTTTCATTTATTCAGCTCAGATGACTATTTGTTGTTGTTGTTGTTGTTCTGGAAACACTTGAACTCTGAAAATGACTTAGTTTACAGCAGAACTGTTCTTCAAAAAATGTTTTGTTTCTTTGTGTCTGCCCAAGAGTGCCATCATTTTAAGAAGGCTTGACATTGTTGTACTATTGTAAGCTGGTTTGTATTAGATAAAACTTTACCAGGAACTCTGGAAGAACTCAGTCTGGAAAGTATGTTGTAACCATAATTACACAAAATTCAGTCACAGTTGCCATTTTTTTTAAGATGTAATGTGCTTTAATGCTGTTTGTATAAGTAGGATCAGCAGTTACTTAGAGTATTAATTTCAGATTCAGAGGACTTGGGCATCAGTCATCCTCTCTGCCTGAAACAATTGGAATCTGCATTTACACTTTTCCCTAACTAGGAAGAAATATGTTATGGGTGGCCTGGGATAGGCTGTCTGCAGTAAGTCCTACTATAAATCCCATATTAAAGACTATTTCAACTCATTTTAAAGTGTTTTCTCTTTGTGCCACTGAAATTGACATTGTACTACGGCAAAAGAATGAGAGGGAGAGAAAAAGGGATGATTCAACAGCTTCCTGGTTCAAATAGCCATTTTATAGGTAGCAGTGGGAAAATTGGGGTTCAGTTTCTTGCTCTAAAAATCAGCTAATCTTGGTTAGATAAATAAATAATAAGTTCATAAGTTCATAAGTTCATAAGTTCATAAGGTTGGAAAGGACCTATAAGATCATCTAGTCCAACCATCCTCCTATCACTATCTCTACCCAACTACTAAATTAAGTCCTTTAGCACCTCATCTAAACGCTTCTTGAACAGCGCTAGGGATGGTGCCTCAACCACCTCCCTAGGCAGGCCATTGCAGTGCCTGACCACTCTTTCAGAAAAGAAATGCTTCCTGAGGTCTAATCTAAATCTTCCCCGGCGCAACTTGTGGCCATTCCCTCTCGTCCTGTCATTACTTATCAGGGAGAAGAGGCCTACCCCCTCCTCACCACAACCCCCCTTCAGGAAGTGGTAGAGTGCAATAAGGTCTCCTCTGAGCCTCCTCTTCTCCGGACTGAACAATCCCAGATGAAGTTTAATTTGATATTTTAAAAACTGTGGAGATTTCATTTTTCTCCATTGGTTTCATAGAATCATAGAATCATAGGGGTTGGAAGAGACCTCAAGAGACCATCGAGTCCAACCCCCCTGCCAAAGCAGGTTCCCTACACCAGGTAAGAGCAACTGCTTCTTTATTGTTTTGACAGTGTAGCTGCCAGTGCATCTTGCTGGTTATTATGGATCATCTTGCATTGTTCTTACTTATTTCCAGCATTGGTTGCAAGGGTGAATAATTGTTGTGGTATCCAGTGCTGTTGTATTCTGATGCCCCATTAATGCTTTTGTTTGTTTGCTTGTTTGTTTTCCCATCCTGATATTCCTACCTATAATCATAAAGAATCAGTTTCACCATTTTTCTTTAAGAACACTATTAGAAAACATAGTGCTTTCATACATTCACAGTTTTATTAAGAAAAAAGACTTTATATTGGTGTAAATCTTTTTTATAAAATTTTACTCTGTGTCTTTTGCAATTAATTTATGTGACATTGCCATAAAAGAAAGGATATTTATTAAAGAGTAGTATGAAAATGAATAAATTCAGTTCTATCACTACCCTGAACAGGATTTGAGTATGGCTAAATAGTTAAATGTACAGTGGACTGCTCTGAAAGTAATGCCTCCTATTTTATTATATTAGCCTACAACATCAGAGATAGGTTTTGGTGGTATGGCAGCAGAGGTTGTACCTTCCTGCCAATGATCCATTACATTTTTTTGCAATGAGGAAGCCTGACAAAATGGCATCTGGTATGGAAGTGGTTATGAAGCAAAGGTATTTCACTGAATCCCTCCATGCAGAAAAATTGGCAGCCATTTACATTCATTGATGTTTGCTGAACATTTATGGAGACCAAACAGTAGAATAAACACACTGTAGTGCTGGGTGGTGTGTTTCAGCAGTGGTGTATGTTGTTGTACTCTCCGTGGAAATAAATAGGAGGCATTAATTTCAAAGTAATCTACGTATGTGTGAGTATGTGTAGTATATAAGGGTATTCAGAAGGAGCATACTCAAGGACCTTTTCCAAGACAACAAGGGACAATGAGAAAAGGAGTCAGTGATAGGAATGAAGTTTGATCAGTCACAATAATTTGTGAGAACATAAGAGAATGTAGGAATGTTTATTCCCGATAAAACTTTGCACTTGAGGACTTCTAAGCTGAGAGACAATCACAAGAAACAAACCTCCCAGTCATACTAATTGTCAGGCTAACAAGATATAAGTTTTATTCCCTGGAAGGCTGAACCTTGCAGCTGACAAAACTGGGGACCAGGGGGAGAGAAGAAAAATGCCTGAACTGAGAGGTATGGAAACTGGGGATCTAGGCAAACTCATCGTGGGAGTGTAAATTGGAAAGGGATATCAGGAGGAACAAGAAAGAGGGATAGGGAGAAAAGTGTATCAATGGGCCAATTTTGTGTAAAATGGTACCAGTAAGTATGTTTATCTGACAGAACCTTGTCCTTGAGCACCATGATGTGTCCTACTATTTTTTTCTCATTAAATCTTTCCTTAACTTTCTCTGCACATTTTCACTCTGACCTAGGATGTGAAATCTTCTCCAAACAGAGAAGAGGATGAGGTCTTGGCAGTCCATGTATTTTCATGGATTCTGTGTGTTAAGTGCTGATGAAGGCAGCCCTTGGCTGGGCAGTCTTTGTGACCAATCATGTTGATGTACTGTCCCTATGTGTCTGTGAGATACACATGCAACACTGCTACCAGTTGAACCCATAAAGAAAGAGAAGGAAGCAGCAACATCCCCCAGCCTGGGCAGATAACTCAGGTCCCAGGTACTGTGCTGGGCACCAGTGTTTGAGTAGGAATAGTCCTGAGCCCGAGTGGCTAGAGGAAGCAGCCAAGTTTTTCACTCTTTGCCTCACTTAACTTTCATATATATAAAAATCACCATTAATAATAATATAAAAGAAAGTTCTTTTTATCTCATTTCAGTACATATGGAAGTGCCTTTTAACTCAGATTTGACTTCGCATTTAGGATAGATCTTGAAATAGCTTCACCTAAGGAAGCACTTCAATTTCCTTCATGCAACTATCATATTTTAGTATGTATCTGTTAAGGGAGGCAAGTGAATCTGCTCCTACAGACTGTTAGTGTCCATATGGTTGTTTTTCAATGACAGATACTATTGCTCTGGATTGAAGATGTGGCAAATAAGCCCTTGCAGTCATCATAGAATCATGCTTGACCTTTCAGCCAACAGGGGAGAGTATTGCACTCACTTCTGCAGCCCTTGGGGTCCCAGAGGGCAGGTGTCCATGCTGTGCTGCAGAACACGTAGTAGGCAAGGTTGTTCCCCAAAGGCACAGTCCACGGCAGTGTATCAGAGTCAAAGAATATCCCAAGTTGTTAGGGACCCATAAAAATCACTGAGTCCAACTCCTGGCTCCACACAGGACCTTCCAAAATTCAAATTTCATGTCTGAGAGCATTGTCCAAACACTTCTTGAAGTCCGGCAGGCTTGGTACTCTGGGTAGCCTGTCCCATTGCCTGACCACCATTTTAGTGAAGAAACTTTTCTTCGTATCCAGTGTGAATTGTGTCAGATTTATCTTTTGGTAATTCAGATCTGAATATGTCAGTGACTTACCTGCAAAACCTGAGAAGGTATCTTACATTTCCTAAGTGAATAAACCAAAATTACCAACTATTTTACAAAACCAGTGGACTCCTTTTAACTAGCATCACGAAGTGGATGCTACAATTCTAGGAAACAGAGATTCACAGAGCTTGTTTAAATAGTAGGAATATTGTATTTGTTAGTTAAGCTTTACAGAATGCACAGCATATTTGTTTGCACGGAGAGAGTAAAGAAATCAATTGTCT